>NC_079521.1:2257691-2562691 GCF_003711565.1 Takifugu flavidus
GAGAAACTAAATGCCAATGTTCTCCTTTTGAGGTTGTGCTTAAAACACCATTTTTCTTCTTTAGTGTTATTGGTAGGGTTAGAGTACGGAGGCTGTTCACCCCCCCCATCTACAGCAATGTGACACAGACGACACACGCTGCTGATTGTTGCTGCAGTCTGCTCCAAGGTGATCGGGCATCTCCAAGCAAAGCCTCTTAAAGACAAGCGATTTGATGTCACCGACTAACAAAGGGAGCCTTTGTAGCGCGCCCATCCCCCACCCCGCGCCCCAACATTGTCAATCTGCCAAGCGCTTCTGTGAGGAGAACGGTTTAATTGTTTCCGCCACGCCTGTACTTCTTCATTTTTCTCTTTTTCGTTCGGAATCCCAGAGACCGGGAAAATGAAGCCGTTATTTGCATGTCTAATGATACTGGATATCACATGCCTCTGAAAGGAGAAGGCACAGATGATTATTAATATAGCCAATAAAGTCCTCATTTATGCTGCCATCGGGTCTTGGTTGCAAATACTGCTTCCCAATACCTGCCTATTAAAAGCCATATTCCCTGGGGAGACATGCTCATTCTTGGAAAAATAAGGAAACAATAAGGCAGAAAAAGCTTTTGTGTTTAATCCATTGACAGTTTCAATGTTGGCATTAGATCCTATTAGGAATAAAAAAATGACAAGTTTAGTCAAAACAGTGCAGCCCAGATATTGATCCATCCGGAGATGAGATGAGGAGGGTCACCATCCTTCCTTTTTTCTGCTCTTCAGTCTCAAAGCTTTTGTCTTTTAGCAGATTTTAGCTTCCAAAGTTTATGAAGAATCCCATTTATTGCTAATTAACCGTAAAACTGCCTCCTGTGGTGCTGTTGAAGGAAGACCCTCCAGTTGGCATTAAGAAGGCCGACCAGAGGTGCTCAGCAAAAGCTGTCAGAGCCATTTTTCAATTCCTTCCTGGAGAAAACTCTACCTGCCGGAATTCTCAGCCGCCGCAGCAGCAGCAGCAACACGCGCCCCTTTCCATCAGGAGGCATTGAAAGCGTCTCATTTGCATGGCGGCTCAAGTAAAGAACAATGATTTTTGACAGTTAAAATATTCACTCTGGAGTAATCAGCATTTTTTCTGCAGGAAGAAGCCCTAAAGAATGACTACATTACTGCATTTCTCCCAATTATGGAAATGCAGAAGCATCTACATTATGTGTGGTATAGATGGAGGGATACGAACATCACCTGAAATATTCCAAGTGACATCATGGTACTTTCTTGGCTCATTCTCATTTAAGCTGATTAATCCGTCTCCTTAGTTAAGTAGAAAATGAAACTGACACAGGATCCGGGAATTGTGCGCAAAGCAACACATTAATCACGCTGATGAACCCCAAAAAGATGACTTGACTCTTGTGATCATCAAATCTGGTATGTTCACACCAGTAGATCACGTGTATTTTGGAGGAGGGCTTCAAAAATCCCTCCTCCCGACATACTTTCCTTTCTTTTTAGAAGTTCTTCACCAGATTCTTCATGGCTTGTTTGTGCCCCTGAACGGGATCACAGGATTACAGGCCCGGCAGATGAGTTTGTGATACTTTTCCACACCAACGCTCGTCTGCTTGGTGGCTAAACTCTGAGTCTGGGAGAAAGTGAAAGAAAGCGGGTGAGAAAAGGGGGAGCGAGATGCTGAAATATGAATTGCAAACCCGAGCTGCACCATCTGGGCCGAGAACGCACTGGTAGTGGAGAGCCGGGGCGCCGAATTAAACTCGCTACAGGGTCCATCTGCACCTCGTGAAATCAATCTCATTCTTTGATTTGATTAGGTCAGCCTCACAGAAGGAAGAGAAAACTGTTGTGCTCCTTGATCAGGCTTATTTTCTTTTGCATTCCGTTGCCCCCCCCCACTCCCCCGCTACGCTGATAACAGCAGTTGAGGTTAATACTCAAAAATCTCCCCCGAATTAAGACCCTGCATATGTACCACAGCCCAAATCTGCATCTCTACAGACTTTACATTCAGTTTTTTACAACCCTTTTCTCAATTTTCAGCTTTTTTCTTTCTCCACTTTACACTATTTTTTCCTTCTCTGGTCATTTTTTTGCGTTTATAAAGATCCACCTGCTCTGGAGAGATATTGATTCAGCAAATGTGTCCGAGGAGCTGTTTATTTCTTTCTTTTTTAAATTTCATTTTCTTCCCGGCGACCGACGAGCGAGCTCTGAAAATCTTTACTGAGAACAACTTTTGCACAGCACTTGGATCTTGAAGCGAGAGAATCCCCCCCGGCCCCCGCCTCCCTAAATCCTCTCTTTCTGGTGACATTGCAGCCTTTGTGATTAAAATGCACTGTCCTGCATCTGCCCCCGCAAACAAAAATGCTTTTCATGGGTGGCTGAATCTAATTGTCTTGTCCGCTAGTACTGAAGGTATTAACGTATTCTGCTAAAGGAATAGTTTGCCGGTGGCAGCGAACACAACACAGGGTGGAAAGAATGTGAACAAAGATGAAATGTATTATTAGCCGTTGACTTTAGTACAGATTACACGGTGAAAATTGACCCTTCTTTTCTCTCATTAGGTCATTATTGTCCGAGAGGAAAATAGAACCAAATGAAAACAGAAAGCTTGTCAATGACTCAGCTCTACGGTCCAATAGGAGAAAAGCGTGAAGCTGAACGCCTCTTCCTGATTGTAATTACTGTACCTTTGCCATCAATTGCAAAGCGTCATTTCTGCTCTTCTATGGGTCATGACACCATCTCTTTCCCATTGTCTCAGTAAAGCGCGAGCGTCTGCGGGGATAATAAATGCAAGATGCTCATTCCCCTGCGTGGCCTCCCTCAAGGCTCCTTCTCACCTCTCTCGAGAGCGCCATCGATTGTTGGCAAAGTGCAACAAATGTCCACAAAATGCCTCACGGTTCCAATCATTGCGTTATTGCGACACTTAATACGGAGAATTTGACCATGTCTGGACTTTTTAAGAGGTACAACTTCAGAATTTCTATGAATTAAAACAAAATAATAATAATATGAAGGTTTTCACCAATTGTCTTTAACTAGGAGGAAACTTTTCAGCGCAGTTTGATAAAACACTACATGTCATGAGACAGACTGGAGGGAAATGTTCCCAAGAATAGCTAAGTGCATCATTCATCATGCATTGTGCCATCTGCTCGGTAGATTCAAAATGTTATTGCAATATTTAGAATTACAGATTATTCATGTAGGTGTAATTAACAAAGTCAAAATCCAACAAATGGGAGGAAACTACATTAAATTTCCCGACGTGTCGGAGCAGATTTTATCTGGAGTAACTATTTAGGCTACCGTAGCCTAAGGCTGTACAGATGGGGAGCGTGAAAAAAAAATGGTAGGTCTAATTTTATCATTTCTGGCAATGAATTAGCCCCATGTTGGCCCCTCATTTCAGTATGAAGCCCCCTTGAATGAATCTGCTGGATCGGGTCTTTGAGACTGGGTCAGAAACCAGAAGTGGGCCATGAGAACGTACTGAGAAGAAATCGGTGAACATCTGGCTCCTACAAAAGACGACATGCAAACTAGTGCACACATTGCACGGCTTTAGGGTCCCCATGCATTTTACATGGAAACATGCAGTCTGCTACATATTTGATGGAGGACAGTGGATCTCCTTGAACTGTCGCCACATTATGGTCTGTACACAGCCACAACAAGCTCAGGATACCAGGATAATGTGGTGGATGGTGTCCCCCCAGCGGCAGTACACTAAAAGGTCCCATAAAAGCCTCTTGTATCAACCACAAAGAGCAACAAATGTAAAAGAAAAGAAGATAAATATTTTCCAACTGTAGACCAGGTGATGTAACTCCAGCCCCGAACCCCAACCCCCCAGGTAAATGATCCACTGAAACCCTCTTCCAATAACAAATACACACTGTACGATCATCACAATGCAGCTTAAATGAAATCCTAAATTAGAATTTACCGGCATCATTTTCCACTGTGCTTCGATTTAAACCAGATTTTAAATGTGCATTTTACAAGCGGCCCATAAAAAGTAATGGCAAAAAAAAATTAATCTGGTCAAGGCTTCAAAAACTGTATATATTTTGCGTTAATTACTCACCACTGATGATGTCTGGACTGTTTTCACAGCCTTTAAACATAAATTTGAGTTCAGGCTGCTTTGGATTCTGCTGTTTTAGTCAGAAAGTCTGGTATCAGACAGAGGGAACTAGATCAAGACCAGTCGGAACAAGTCATTTGGCCACAGAGCCACGTTTGATTGCATCCTGCTGTTCATTATATCAGGTTCTGTCCTGCTTCTAGTCCCAAAACACAAAGAGTAGGTGGATTGAAGCCTCTAAATTCCCACAGGTGAGAATGCGCTAAAGAGCTTCAAACACCTCAGTGACCCTGATTAGAAGTAAGTGACGGTTAACCGCCAAGATCTGACCCCACCGCCACGTCTCTCCCTTTAGCGTTTGCTGGATCAGGTGACTTGAGGATTCTGCTCATATTAACTCTGAGCCCAGTCAAGGCAGCGATTACACGTCCCTTAAAAATGACTGGGTCATGTAACATCACCTTCCAGAATGAATCAACCCTTTAATAGCCTTGTTTTTTTCTCTCGCAATGTTTTTTTAATATATCTATAATAATATCTTCTTTAATTAAACTCATCCTAAACAAAGGGATAGGCCGATCCTTTGATGATAAATGCCGTTTGAAGGAAAAGTAAATGAAAAGACTCCATCTTCAATCTTCTCCTGGTTGCTTGCTTCATTATTCTTTTTCTCTGCCAGTTCTAACTGGTTTTACATAGCGAAGAAGGGCCAGAACCACTCGCACTGACACGGAGAAAAAAATCATTAGCAATATATGTATGTACACATAGATGGGGGCAGGTATAGAATCTGTACATGGGTCCTTATTAGCATGCAGCCACTGGTAAAGTTGGTTTAACAGCCTGACATATTTCATCCTGCACTGACAGAAGAGGCAGCTGAAGCCCTGACTGGGAATCATGAGTGGCAAATGTAGCAGCGGTGTGCATGTGTGTGCATGCACAGTGTTTCTCCAGCGTGAGATTTCCTTTGTCTTCCTGAGCAGCAGCTTCCGAATATATCGCCGGCATTTCAACTCTCGTGATCTGCATGCAGGAGCTGGTATTTTCCCCTCATAAAAGATTCTGTTTACATCAGTGGCATAATGAGGTTTTTCCTTTACTTTGGTGGGTGAGAATGAAACTCCAGAGTTGGTTCATGAATCCAAAGGTTTTATTCAGGAGAGTAACAGCTCTGTTAGCATTTATGCTAGCGCCCCACTGTCACCTGCACGCAGGGCTCTGCTCTCAATGATCCTCTTTCTTCTGTGGCTTCTTCTTTCTTCTGTATTTGTTTCCCTACGTCACTTAATGTTGCATTGCTGTTGCCCAGGCAACCACCCACCACCCACATACTCAATCACGTAATTGTATCTTTGATTATTGTGGTTAAAACAGTCAACGATTACGTGGTTTGCAGTCGGGACCAGGAAATGTTCAACTAATATCGACATTATTTCTATTGGATGAATTCAGGCGCGCTGAAAAGATATTATAGATGTGCTGTTGTGAAACTGCAGACTATCAACGTGAGGAATTTAAGTTAGATAAAATGGCGAATGTACACATCTATGAAATGTTCTCATATACGCTGAGCTACAGGCACCAAAGATCACGTATAGAGTGTAAAAAGCAACGACAGTCTGTCATTAATTTCAGCTCTTTAAAGAGTTTCTCCGCGTGCAGGATGTTTCAAGGCATTTGTGTTAATGAGCTACATTATTCATCTGGAATGATGGCACAATTAGGAAAACAAAAGTGCAAGGTGTGACAATTTAAGTCAATGTGCTTTGTCAGTGTCTACAAACAACACCTTTGAGACAGGATATGCAAAAAAAGAAATTGTGGTGGGGGTTAGAGGTTGTTTTCTTTATATTGTGCACCCCAACCATGTCCCCAGAGGAGCTTCTGTGGGTAGCCTGTGGCAGAAACTAAATTAAATTTCATGAATGGGGTTTTGATATGTGCCTGTACTGTGTGTGTCTGTGCAAGAAAACTCAGAACTCAGAAAAGCCGGCAGGTATGTCAAGGCAACATTGTTGCATTTGTAAATGTCCTCCTCGGCGCCTCTCAAAGTCGGTCACCTTGGGGATGAAGGGGCTTACGTTAAAGGTGACTTAGAGTGATGGAGGTGCTTTTTCTGTTAAATATAATAAAAGCAAAGTGTTTCCAATTTCTACATTAACCTGCACTGCGTCTTCTCTGCTCTAAAATCTGGTTTACGTCCCTTCTTATGGCCTTTGTGTTGTGTTTGTTGGACACATTGCAAACTTGTTAGTAACTGGGAACCAGAGAGCTTAGTGGCCCAATTAGACTGTTTAATTATCAAAATAATGGGGTAAATGCGATAACATCTAGTACCTAGGACCAGTCAGGTTTCTCTTTTAACATCTAAATCACACCTTTGGTATATTTCAGGGAGCAACATCTGCCACATTAAGTGTCTCCATGATGTGTTTGTAGTGTATTGTGAATAACAATGTAGGCTAAGGTATATACTGTGCAACCTACATAGTTATTGTCCCCAGTGGGGCTCATTTAGCCAAACAGAACCAACCAGACTCGGTAACCTCAGTCCTTACTTGCAAAACAGCACAATAACAATGTCAAATTACATGTAGAGGTGCACACAATCTGCTGAGCATGGAGTTGCCCAAGCTCCAATTTTCCCCAAATAATGATGCTTTTATTGTGTTTTGCAGTTGTTTGGCTGAGGATGTCCACCTACTCTCTGCAACTCACTGTTATCATGTTAGCTTAGCATTAGAACGGGTCAATCAATAAGGCCAGATGGCTCGTTTCATCAAATAAAACAAAATACATGATCAAACCAAGTACTTCTAGGGTTTAGTGTTACTATTTAATTATTCAGCCTGACCTTTGCCACGATTTTTGATCTCTCTTTTTTTTCCCCCCCGCTGCAGTTACACACAGATTTGGACGTGGGCGGCAAAAGCATCAAGTACATCCTGGCTGGCGAGGGGGCCGGCACCATCTTCGCCATCAACGAGTTAACAGGAGACATCCACGCCATGAAGAGGCTGGACCGTGAGGAGAAGGCCGAGTACACGCTCACAGCCCAGGTCATTAACGCCGAAACAGACGAGCCTTTGGAGCCGCCGTCCGAGTTCATCATCAAAGTCCAGGACATTAACGACAATCCACCGCAGTTCGTGCAGGCTCCGTACCAGGCCTCGGTTCCAGAAATGTCTGCTGTTGGTGAGTCACAATAAACAAGCCTTCCATTCCTCTCTTCAGCTGCACGTAGCAGCCTAATCAAGTGTGTGATTTCCAACCGTTGATCTCTAATTGGCGATTGCATGAAAATAATGAGCAGACATCAAGAGGAGCGCGAGCAGGCCTAGTTACAAGTTTGCTTGAGTGTCTTGGAAAATGAAAACACAAGATTGATAGATAGTTCACAGTCCGATGCTACCAACACGTGCGCGCATTTTCAATGAAAATAAGAAGATCCTTTATTGTCATTGCGTGAGATTGTGCAACGGAATTCGCAGGCCAGATGGAGGGACGTTCTCAGCCGCTGCAGCTTCGGCTGAAGCTCTTGATTGAGTTGAGCCCTGATGGTGGGGGGCTCACACAGACACGGAGAGAGCACACTAGCATACAGGAAGGCCTAACTGCGGATCAAACCCACGTCCTCCTCGTGAGGCAATAGTGCAAACCTCTACGCAACCCTTCTTAAAAGGCTATGAAATGCTAATGTTACAATCATTCCAAAACCAACCCACTCATCAACCCATCTAGCAACACATGAGCTACGAACTCTTCGACTGAACCCACCACATGAGCAAAGCAGCAACGGTAAAAGAGACTTGAAGCGTATTTCCGGAATACGGCAGCAGCATTCGCATTAGTAGTCACAAAGTGCTCACAAAGTGGACACTCTGGCAGGCAGTCAAAAACACGATTCCCCAAACTGTATAGGTCAAATCTTAGGTCAGATCTTAAGAAGTGGAGCGGTTTATTGCATCCATTAATGCTTTTATACAGCATCATCACACTGCATAGGCTGGTAAATGCGAGATCAAATATTTATGCGGGCAATCGCCGGCTAGGAATTCTCGCGATGTAGGAAAGACAAAGCGGGCACAGCGGCCGTTTTACATTATTTTGTAAAAGTGGCAGCCAGATAGCGTGCGTACGTATCACATTTCCGAATCAAAGGAAAAGCAGTGGAAGCCACCAGCAATCACGAGAACCGTTAACTTAACTGCTGCAGCTATAATTGCCACAGGCCGGCGTTCTTCCCTCGCCCACAAACAAACAACTGCAAATACGGTCCAAACTGACCGTATACTAATATATTCATATATTCACATTCCTAGTCCGACCATGTGGTCATCGCATGATTCAGAGGTGCTAGGAAAGACCAGCAGCTCTACACAAATCAGCGCATGTTATGTTTTTTTCCCCAGATTTCTAGCTCCTTCCTCCTCGGAACGACCTCATCACTGATTCAGCACCAGTACCATTCTTGTAGAAAATGCTTCATCAGTAGCAGGAAGCTGTGTGTTGGTGTGTGTGTGTGTAAGGGTGTGTATGAAAATCAGCATGGATGCTAAGGCCTGTGGTTGGGTGACGCCCTCTGTTACCATGTTTCCTTGTTGCGCTTCCACTTGTTACCTGTCAAGAAGCTGACAGAACACGCAGAGCAGATGGCGTTCCCTACGTCCCTAAATCTGTTTGGTAAACTCCATCTGTAGGTCGCAGCCTTTGCCCCAGCGGCGGCGGCGATGGCGATTTAGACTCTTCTGATGGTTGTAGCAGCTACATCGCTGCTGCCACTCAAGCCAAATGGAACAAAATGCAGCACAAAAGAATCCATGTTAACACAAAGTTGCAGTGAACTCCTGTTGTCTGAACTCCGTTGCTTGATCCTGCTGCTTATTGTTTTGGATCTCAGTTGAAACACACTGTAGCTCTCTGAGGGTTGGTTTTTTTTATTTTTTTGCCTTTCCCGGCGTAGTTCAGGGACAGCCATCATGTTGCAGCACAGAGCAAAGTGGTACTTGACAGCACTCTGTGATTTGCAAGGGGGAATAACGTATAAGAAGTATTTTGCATCTCTTTGTTGATTGTTGTTCCCTTTTGTCACTTCTGATTAATTAAATATTCACAAACGCTCAGTTGTTTGCTTGAAAGGATTTATTTTTGCAGCGACTAGCTTTTCCTCTTGTTAACTTTTCATGGGCTGCGCCTTAATGGGACGGAGATGCTAGCAGCACGCAAACAATAAGTCATTCATCTCCTTACCTTATATTCATAAATCATGACTCTCTCAGCCCAGACATTTCGTATTTATTGCGCTGAAAAGACAATTTGTGGAGGACTCAGTGGATTATCGAGGGTGTGCCGAGTGGTGGGGAGCTAATAAAGTCTGCAGGAAAAGCAGCAGCCAACGGGAAGGTTTACATGAAGTCTTTTGCGTACGAACAGATCTTTACTTTGCTGGGCGATGCTGCATTATCTGAGTCCAGACAACGAGGAGAAGTCACCTGTATCAAATCATCAAAACTCTATTCCCCACCAGTGTAGATTAGCACTTTCAGAGCATGTCAGTTCCACTTCAGACATCTTAGCCTTTGTTCACTTATCAGCCTTTCACCCACTTAGTATCACTGAGACTCAGGATAAATATCAACATCCACCTTTTATCTGTCAAGGACTCCGGCCAGATAGAACCCCCCCCCCCCCCCCCCCTCCCCACTGAATGGACTCATCCCCCATAAGAAGCAGTCCCACAGCCAGATGAGATATGTGACATGGGCCACTGAGGTCGCCATGCTTCCTGTGTGCGGAAGAGCATAGAGGTTAATGGGAAATGAAGGAGGAAGACCTTTTGTTCTTCCTTTAAAGGAACCAGGCGGATAAGACGTGTGGCTTTCTGTGACTTTTCTCCGACTTTCATTACCCTGAATGGATGCGACTCCCACTTTAATTGTTGAGTAGATGGTCTCTGAGAAGTAAAGTCTGACAAAGGCAGAGGTGGTGCTCGTGCAGGTGTAGGGACGGTGGAGCAGAACCCGGGCTCAGTGCAGAGGATATGTAATATAAATAGCACTTCTGTACACACCCTGTTGGACAGGAAACATGCTTTAAACACAGCATCTTGGGCCTTGTTCAGAAGTTAAATTCCAAAATGGTTTCTTCATTTCCTGTTTTTTTTTTCTGCATGTAACTATTGATTGCTGGGTGGGTTTGTAGACCCTAGAGTGTGGTTTTCTGGTGCTTATTTCTTTATATTTCCATTCACAGAATGTATCCTGGAGATTATTTGGTGATTTCTTAATGTTCCGTAACGTAAGTGATGAATCTGGAACATTTGGCGTTGGACTGAGGCCACTTTAGCTTTGTTCTCAGGTGCACAGGGATGGAACCTCCAGCTTCTTATTGTTCCATTGCTGAAGACATGTTGGATGCCATTAAGCAAATATTCAAATATTTAAATAACTCATGTCAACGAAATGGAAAAGGAACAAAGAGGACGCACTGACTTTGATCCATCGTTTATTCGAACTTAAATAATTCAATGAAGCCTCAATCAAATCGACTCTTTTGGATCCCCCCCCCCCTCCCCCCCAACACACACACTTTCACTTTTAAAACCTTTGAAATCGAATTTTCTCAGTATCTAAGAAGAACTGTGATCTTTTTTTTAATTTAGGGATTTAAAAAAAATGTCATTATGGCGGTATTAATTTTAATGAGCTCTAAAGTGCATGGTCACAGCTTTGGGAGTAGATTTATCATATGGCTACGGCAACTGACATTTTGTTTCGTTTGTTTGTGCAACCGTGGCCATGATGAGAATTCATTTGCACAGATCTCACAGGATTAGCTCATCCTGTTTTGCTCTTAATGGGGTCTTTGACTTTAAGGCCGACACACGCTGACAAATTCCCCCACATGCTTGTCGACCATATGCTGGAATTATGAGGCTCTGCTCTCCTTCTGCAGCTAACAAGGGGGATGTGATGTCGCTGTAAATTGTCTGCTATACCTAACAGTTCAGGTAATTAGAAAAAGGTCTCCAGACCCTCCCCCATGGCCTGCAAGCGGCAATAATTGCTACGCTCCGAAACAAACTTGCTGAAAGTTCTTTTGCCGGTTAGAACTCGTGCAAGCGACGCCCAGGAGTGCTCAGCTGCGAGCACGCTTCATTATCAGGGTGATTAATAAATTCTCACACAGACAGATGGCCCCGTGCACCGGGCACACGCTCTGAAACCACTGCAAAATGAATACCTGCATGGAAACGCTGATCGCCGCCAAATATGTCGAGCGCGGCTAAATTGGAGCGGAGACATAAACATGAAGTGACATTAATAGATTACCTCGAGATGATTTGCATTTTTCAAGTTATTATGGATGCGAGTAACAGGACTAACAGGCACAGCCATCGATGTTGGGCCCTAATGATGTTTCTGATTACACTCTCATCACCAGAGGCAGCTGGGAAAATACGTAAAGGCTTGTCATCACAGATTTGGACGATAGATGAGCAGACTTGATCAAGGGGAGACATATGGAAATGAGCGAGATACAAGCGTGCATCAGAGCTACACATAAAGACTTAGCACAGGAATACGTGAGCCATCAAAAACATAAACAGGTCTATCTATCTATCTATCTATCTATCTATCTATCTATCTATCTATCTATCTATCTATCTATATCTATCTATCTATCTATCTATCTATCATCTATCTATCTATCTATCTATCTATCTATCTATCTATCTATCTATCTATCTATCTATCTATCTATCTATCTATCTATCTATCCTTGTCTCACGTGTCTTTTGGATCAATGCTAGAAACACTGAGCTATTTTAAGAGCATTTCATGCTCCACTTGGGCCAGATGTTCTGTTAAAAAAAAAGAGTCCTTCTTCTCATATCTAAAATATCCAAGTCTTCTACACCCTGGATGTATTTCCATGGAGTCACTAAACACAGTTTAACTTGAAACATCTTCGGCTTTTCTTCAGGGTCACCACAGCCCACATAAGAGTCCATCTTTTTATCTTCAGCGTTACGCTCTGAGCGTTACGCTCCTCAGCTCTTTGGGTCTCTCCCTTCTCTGATCCTGGACTCTGGTGGTCTGCAGCTTGGCAGATGGAGAGAGTGGCAGGGGGTCCCTGGCCCTTTAACATAGCGGGCCGCTGGATCCAAAACCTCAGCCTTTAGTGGGCAGGGGCACATCTGAAGATTATGCTCCAGGGCCGGCCGGGCAGGGATGGAGCAGGCCTGGGCTGGGTTGACAGTGGTGAGCGACTCAGAGGGCCGAGCGAGGGCAGGAGGAGGTCGGAGCGGTGAACCCAGCCAAGGCCGTGACTCTATCAGGACTGTCGTACTGCCAGGAAATGGCGTGGATGCCAGCCTGGCCTTTTCTGTGCCTGTGCTAAATGGGGATAGGACAGGCCTCCAGGGTAGAGATGATTTAACTGACATGCTGGAGTTTATCTGTAAATAACCTGCTACCGCCATCTATCTCACCTTGTTTGGCAGCAGCATCTGGATGCTCGTGAGTGTGCGCATATGGCTCCGTATTTATGTCAGGGCTTGTCTTCTTAATCTACACGTGATTTTTATTTAACGCCTGCCAGTAAGCACAGTAATAAACACAAACTGTTTCTCTCCATTCCTCTTGTCTCTTATTCCCCACCATCCAACAGATGACTGAGGGTTACGGCTAATTCCGCACCTCTTTGTCAGACATACATCTTCCAGAATATAGATTTTGAAAAATGAAAGTCAGTTATTCCTTTGGCAGCACATGTTTGTTGAGAAGAAAAAAAGTACATATGGGAATAATCCCAGCTGTTCAATATCAAATGCATGTTTTATTAATTCATCAAGAGTTATTTATTATCCAGTGTAGCTCTGAATAATGTATGGAACATCATCAGTCATTGGTTCATTCCGTGATAAACTCTAAGCCCTTCGGAGCCTCCTGTGGTTTGACGTTTTCCCGAAGCATGCGTGCACACATTAGCCATGTGTATCTGATGTACATGCACACATCAAATCAGCCAGCACTAAACCACAGAGCTGCTGCTGGAATGAAGCCAGCATGCAGTTAAAAAAAATACTTTTCAGGTGTATCGTTTTCCTGCTGTCCTTTGTAGTCCAAAGTGATTCACTCCCGTTTTTATTCCTCTCGCTCTGCCTTCCATCCTTCCCTCCCGTCTTGCGTTTGTTGTTGCCATCTTTCTCTTTTGCTAAGCTAATGCTCTGTCTCGCTCTCTCCATGAGGATAACAAAAAAAGTGTCTGGCTCCCAGGTAATGAAGCTCTTCAATGTGATCTGCACGAGATTACTTCCCTCGCTGGTCTGGCTGCTTTGCCCCGGCGAATAAAAAAGACTCTCAATAAGACCCTGGACGAGCAGCCACAGCAGTCGTTTCTCAGGCAGATTTGTGTCTTGCTGCATCAGGTTTTGGCAGGTGAAGCATGGAAAGAGAGAATGGAAGAGGCTAAACAACAAGTTTGTAGAAGGGAAGGATGGATGCAAGCGCTTTCATGTGTGCTTGTAATGATGATGATGATGATGCTGCTGTCACACCCACCAGTTCTGATCAAATCACTCCTGCACATGGCTGTCTTCTCTAACTAAGGGTTACTTATGCATCTGCTTACCTTTTTGCACATAACACATTGCTGCACAGGCGCACGCACACACACAGAGACACACACACGTGAATGCTGGAGTCATATTTGCTCTCCTGCTCTCACACGGCGCTGATCACTTTTTCAGGGTGGCTTAATCAATCTGAGGGTGAAATGAGAAGGACGCAGCAGTCTTCCTTCTTCCTTCCTTCAGCAGCGCTGCGGGGCTGCAGGGCCTGATCCTCGATACCTTGACATGCGTTTTGATGGCTGTGTCGCGCCAGACGAGGGTACAATTCTGATTAATCAGGAGTGAGTTTAGACTCTGATGTCACTAAAATTGATGCAGATGTGACGTAATGACCAACAGAAAAAGAGCCAGCAAATGATTGTTTTTGTCTACAGCTCATTACTGACCTCAGCAAATAATTCATTCATGATTGAAAGATTTGGAAGAAAATACGACTAAACAAATTACAATAATAGGAAATGCGGGCTCCTCTAGGCCCGAGCTTTATCAACGGGCTTTGGTAGGAATCAGTTTCTATCTATCTATCTATCTATCTATCTATCTATCTATCTATCTATCTATCTATCTATCTATCTATCTATCTATCTATCTATCTATCTATCTATCTATCTATAAATGACATTACATTTTTTGGAACTACAATGAGGAAAACTACTACTCTAAACTACCGTATTTTCTGGACTATATGTCGCTCCAGAATTTAAGTCGCACGAGCCAAAATATGCATAATAAAGAAGAAAAATAGATATATAAGTCGCACTGGACTATAAGTCGCATTTTCGGGGAAAATTTATTTGATAAAATCCGAGACCAGGAACATACATTTCATCTTGAAAGGCAATTAGCAATCCATTAGCATGGATTAGCAATAGGGTTACGGTATGCTAATGTAACAAATTCAGCTACATGACCCACAACGAACTGAGTACGTGTCTGCTTTGTTAATGTAACATATTAACACTTATTCAGATAACTATAGCATAAAGAACATCCGAGCAAGTTTACCAAACAATCAAGTCTAATTCCATAGACGAAGCACCGCTTCTTCTTCTGCGTCGCTAAAGGAACTCGTTCCTCAGGTACACACGCCTAGAGCGCCCTCTTGTGGTTGTCAGCGTGAAAATAACGAACATGTGAAATTCTGTAATAATGTATTTATTTAAGTCGCTCCGGAGTACAAGTCGCACCCACTGACAAACTATGAAAAAAAGTGCGACTTGAAAAAGTGCGGTACTTGATTTATTGCTTTAAAAAAAAGCTTTTCTGTGCATTTTAAATCTGTGTCTCTATTTTTCGAAGCAATAGTGAACTGATCATGGGTGTGGTTTGTGGTGCAGACATCGTGTTTTTTTTCTAAATCAAATATTCCATTAATAGACAATAATAATAATTGTAAGAAGAAGATACCACATTCATTTTGAGTTCACCATGAAAATAGCTCACCATGTCATAGTGGAGACAAATCTGGCGACACATTCTCATTCGTCATCACTAATTGCCTTTAGCCTCCACAAACTACAGACGACAGAGTTGTTCTATCTCAAATCTTCTGTTTAGAGTCTCAAATGCTAATTTAATTCTTCATATTTCTTCCTTGACACTTGTATGTAAGTCACATTTTCAATAATAATGAAAAGCAAAATGAGATAAGTTTTCATTCAATTGCTGACCCAAGTCTTTTTCAGCAGGTTCAAGTCTTCATTATTTTGACAGATTTACATTATATATTTGAAGCCATCGAACTCGAGTGTAGCCAAATGGTCAGGACTCACATCACACCACTGTTTCTTTGTTGCGAACACACACACTCGCTGTCTGGCTTCACCACCATAAGATGGCAGTTCTCATATCCCATGGTTCACTGGCTCAGGGAAGCGGGACGAAGTGGTGATACATCATCTATAAACAGTATATATCGTTCTTGTCCCTAGTTCAGGCTCAGAAAAGTCCAATTCAGGTTTTCCTACTGAAAGTGTAATCCTAACTGGGTTTAAATGTAGATTCCTGAGGGAGGAATCAGCTCTGAGGTATCAGATTTAGAGTGTTATGAGTCTCCAGGTTTGTAATCCTCTAAGATCATCATGCAATTTATAGATCTATCCACCCGACTGTAGAGAGAACTGGTACATTTGCCAGCCTAGTTTTTAAATTGACCACTCCGATGTGTGAGTTGTGTGGAAGCCATACTGGTGAGTGGGAGGTCCTGTGGAGGACTGTGGAGGACTCCAGTTTTGCAGCTCCTACTTGGTAAATGCTTACTCATACCTTCAAAGTTGCCAGGAAGCTTTCTTGTACACATTGCTCAGCTCACTAATCAATTATTCAGGAGGATAGTTGTGGATATTTAATGCCACGTTGTAGAGTCTTTTCTCTCTGCACATTCTCCTCCTCCCCTTTATCCAACTCTTTTCTCTTTGGCATCTCCATCCTACTGAACGCTGTATTGTGCCGTGTGCCCCTCTCATTAGGGTGTAGCTTTTTAAAAAAAATGGTAAGAACTCTTCAGGCAAAAGTGAATTCCTTGTGTCAGAGGATGTGTGCAGGCTCTTCATGCTTCGGGTGATTTTACAGTGCGGAGCAACAATAGCAGGATAACAGAATCCTCCGTATTCTCATCCTCCCATGTCTGCATTATTAATTGTCTAGGGTACCATCCACAGCTATTTGGGCCCCGCAGGCAGCCGGCACATGGTACCTAAAATTAAAAGCTGCAATTGACATAATAACAGTCTTTAAAGTTTCATTTTGTTCTTACAGAAGACCGCACGGTCTTAATTTAACTGGAAGGAGAAAAGCGAGAGAAAAAAAAACAAAAACAAGTTCAAATGGACAGAAAAGGAGGAACTTTTATATATTGTTAAATGTGAATTTGTTTCTAAGCGACTACAGTTAATTGGCCTCACTGGGGGAGGGGAAGGATTGGCAAAGTAAATAATGGTCATCAAGGCGTCAGATTTGAGACGAGAGGTCAGTTCAATCACGTAGGTAAAAAGGGGGGTAGATACGTCTGCACGGGAAGGTTGTTTAGAACAAACAGATGATAAGACACACCCACCAGAGGGGCAAAGCTCTTGTTTTTGCACCTTCCCTCATTAACTAGTTTTAGGCGAGAGCCACGAACAAAGGGCATTAGTAATCTGTCATTTTCTCATTTGTGAACATTTCAGTTTTTCTGAAATGCAAAGTATAATTTCCGCCGCACACCAAAAACAAGAGGAAATTCAGCTCACATACAAAAGAACCAGCAAATTGTTTGTAAAGTTTCAGAACAAAGTGAGAACCTACCATCCAAATCTATGAACCCGCTACACTCGCATGCAGCTGCTTTTTCCACCGCTGAGAGACTCGACATGAATGTATTTGTCACTTCTTTCAGTTTGTCACTTCTTTCAGTTTGTCACTTCTTTCAGATTTTACACAGACCCCCCCCAGAAACAACAAGAAATCCATTGCTGACACAGAACCTGTTTTAAGGGTTCAATCAATGGCTGGATGTTGCGCTTCTATGTTATTTTACTGTAGGGCTTCTCCCTTGCCATCAGTGTCTCTGCAGTCCCGCAACAGGTTTACAGGCTAACACCAGGGGCTGCTGGGTAATTGAAAGAGTGTTCTCTCCAGCACGTCACAGAGCCATCCCTTTAAAATTTCACCACACCCCTGCAAGAGTAAACAGACCTTGGGATTCCTCAGGGCGCGTACCCACGTTGCACCATTCCTGTCGCTTTCTGTTGTCATTTTTAATGCCCCCACCATCCTTTTTCCATTTCTTTTTATTTCCCTCTTCGTTGACGCGCCGTTTGAAAGTTGACTCGCCGTTGCATCTGTTGCACAACTGCCAACTTTTAACAATTTGCACGAGCGCGCGTCTGTCTCATCGACCACGTATTTCCGGACGCCTTCCTCGAGGATGCTTCAGGACGTGGTGGCATGTAGCGTTCCGTCTGTGTGTTCCCTGTGATGGATTGCTTGTCAGGCAGCAGCAAAGTGGCATTAAGTTGCTGGTCACGTAGTGCATTTCAACATTCCTCTGGGGGGAAAAAAAGCTTTAACTCTTCTAACTCCAGGACAGCTGTCAGATGACAGAGTGTATTACTTAGAAGGCACCTGGCTTGGAAACACATGATGTTAAGAGGTTCCCTGGACCTCCGTGTGTTAATGCAGCAGGGCCGTTTCACGTAGTGCGTCCAGCTGTTTGTTTTCTGATAAAGGCAACAAACTACAGTAATAACTGGGATTTTATTTGGTTTTTTTCATGGATTTCTCCTGTGCTGGCTGTAAGAATAGAATAGGTTTTGACTGAGAACACGGTGTTGCATTGCTGCTGCAGGGGAGGAACGAAGGAGTCGTCTCTCAGACAGTGTTGGATAGGACGGAGACGCTTCCTTTCAAGTCTGTCCTTTTCTGTCGATGCAACGCCAGTAGTTGCACAACTCCTGGGATATGAAAATAGCAACATTGTGAAAGGATTTTTTTTCTGTCGAATTTAGCCAATCTTTCTTCAATCCCAAGCATCCAATAATGTATGATATTTGGTAGCACATCACGCTCGTAGTAATAATAACAAGGACGAGTTAACTGAAGAGTTGGACTTCTGACCACACTTTTATGTATCAAGGGTAGATTTATTTCATACAACATTTTGACCAACACAACTACATATTGCTACGATTAAATCTTTAGTTCAACTTGCCACATATCTTTTTTTTTTTTAAAGTTTCTAATATTTCTAAATGTTGGTAATATTTTCAATGAGCTTTCCTCTATGACTCCACAGGCAAACAGGATTCCGTAGTTGATAATGGTCAGCAGATAAAGCAAATACAATAGAAAGGATAAAATGAATCTGTGCAAAGCCGGGTCCTTCACTCCTTCTCCTATGTCTCATTACATGCAAACAGCACGTATGTGCTGGTACAAGTGAAAACCATGGTCGACTCAACTTAATACAGTAGTTAAAAAAAGAAAAAAAAACAACCACCACATGTTCATCTCTCACCACAGCTTCATATTATACTGAATTATGGTTCCCCCCGCTTGGTCCTGTTTTATTGAACAGGCATAATTCACATTAAACACCCTTGGCCCTTGGCAGAGTTTCCAAATTAAGCAACATTTTGTTCATTTACCCAAAATAAAGCTGTTCATTAGACAATATATGCCTTCTCCTCTGTTATTACCTTGCCATTGTAAATGCCTTGGGAGTAATTAAACATGCAAAGTACCCAATTTTCCGTCTTCGGCTTCTCGTCCTGAACTCTATCTGCTTGTTGCACACATTTCCCATGAACTAATTAAAGTAAATCAATGACAGAACTCCTTAAAATGGCAGCGTGGCATGTGTCACAGTCGTCAGTGGCCAACAAAGGAGCCTCTTAATTATTTTGTCCGTGCCTTTTCTCTAAACAGATTGTCAAGGTGGCAGACTCAGTGGCCGATTCTTTAAAATAGTGTTGTCATGCTGAGGGAAGGGGGAAAAAAAGTAAATAGGCAAACATGCGTGCACAAGTTCCATCCCGGAGACTAGTGATTGTACTACAACAATGACAGTGAAAGTGTGTAAGTGTGACAGTCCCTCTACTCTTCAAAAGTGCAGCACCCCTTATCCATCACTGGCTCTGGGGAACAATTTATTGGACGCTGACAACCATAACTTATCTTCAAGCTTTGTTTCGTTCCTCATGTAAGCTGCTCTTTGTTTTGTTTGGCAAAGTCTAACGAATGAAGATTGCGATTTAAGGCCGGAAACAAGCACATCTGCTTGGTTTTTCGGAGACATTGGCTCTCCTCTTCAGCTGTGACCCCCATCTTAGCATGAGTAGTGCTGTTACGGAGGCTGACGGTCAAGAGACAGAATGGCTTCTTTCCTGTCTTGCAATTATTTTGCTGCAATCTGAAACCAAACATCTTTGTACTATAAATATAAAGCGTCACAGTGGGAGCCCGTGCAGTAGATCAGTGTTTAGTGCAACGATAACAGATGAATTGTTGGTAGGTTGGAGACATCCTCTGGCCGTGGCACAAGCTTTGCACATGCTAATTGTTTATGAACATGCTTAATTATTTAAGACTTCCCTTAACACTTATTTGCAGAGTTTCCAAAAATACTCATTTGGAACTGAAGAATTCTCCTAATATATAGAGGCCAAGCAGGGAAGCTCCGAGCACGTCATTGTGGTTGGATGGATGGATGGATGGATGGATGGATGGATGGATGGATGGATGGATGGATGGATGGAAGGATGGTTGGATGGATGGATGGATGGATGGATGGATGGATGGATGGATGGATGGATGCTTGCTTTCCTCATTGTTACACTGACAATTCTAATCACCTCTTAATTCTTATTCTACCCCCCGTGTGTGCAAATGCAGCTCAATCAAACGGTTCATGCAGTCCAAAAATAGCGCTGGTGGTGCTGTTGGAAAAACGGACTGTCAGTCTCTTTATGTCTGATCATGTGCTATTATGCGCTCTGCCACATCAGGGAGAGGGATACATCAGTGTGTATGGGATTGAAATCAATACATAATCACTTCAGTGTCAGCACACTGGCACTATCAGGGGGAGTCCAGCACCGCAGACCTGCAATTTCAGGAGAAAAACAACAACAAAAAAAACAGGTTTATGCTATATTTCTGACCTCAGAAAGCTGATTTGGGGGTGGGCCAGGGGGGTGTAGCGCATGTCTGTCTTGCTGACTTGAGCCGACTGTACGGTGGAAAAGCACTGGTAAATTTTCACTGTGCATGTGTTGAATGAACAAATTTTTGAAGACAATATCCAGAGCATCGTTCTCCAACATGTCAGATGGCATTAATGTCTTCTGAGATCTGCCTGTGTCTCCTCAGGAGGCTGGAGGTTGCTGTTGAAACCTTTCCTGTCCAACAGACACAATGGCTACTGCCTAACTCCAAATGACATCCACCAGGCACAACAAGCATCGAGTTACTGACATTTCCTGCTTGGATTTATGGAAGAATTGTTTGTACAGTAGCTAGACTATGAATACACGCTGAAATTCTTTAAAGCTTCCGTCCCTGTTACCTGCGTCCGATTTCTGTCTTATTGTGGAAATGAAAGGAACCATTTCCTGTTAGTTTTGTCACATTATTAACACGATACTACTACACTCCTACCGATGCACATTTGTGCTCCTACCTAGCTCCTCTTTCTGTTTATCCTTGCATATCGGTCTTTCTTTCAACCCCTGCAGTGTAAAACCAGTCAGACATAAACAGTATTGTTTTACCCGGGTAGGACTCACAGCAGGGCACTGTTAGCCCCACACCTCATGCAGCCCACAGCTCTCCCCATGCCTCAGTGATATCCTTTCTCTATGGCTCAGTGCCCACATACATATGAATGCCCCCTGTCTTCTACCCTTCACGCTTCTGAGGTGGTCCAAGCTGAACAGAGCTGAGATATAACACTGCTGCTCTGCTTGCTGTGTAGAAGGACACAAAAGTCTAGTATTCCAGCTGTGGATGGAATGGAATCTCTCCTTTTTACTGCAATGGTTTTGAGTGTGTTAGAGAGAATATAATAGGCATTACAACAGAACTTGGTTTCTCTCCAGGAGGCGAGTCCAGTCAGGATTTTTTCAGCGTTATGTTCGATACCGTTTTAAAATTTCCCATTGAAAACCGCATCATATGTCGGATTTATCTGTTAAACAGCTAATTTTGATACACACCACCAAGGTGACTGGTCTCAAATCTGTCTGATCCAATATTTTGCCACATGTTTGATAGAATTTTACAACAATCAAAGCAATTTCACTCTCGAACACAAACACGTATAGAATTAGCAATAGCTACTTATTTATCCCTTATCCTTCATCAGTTTGTTAAGTGAATATAATTTTCTCTCTCTCTCTCTCTATCTCTCTCTCTCTCTCTCTCTCTCTCTCTCTCTCTCTCTCTATATATATATATATATATATATGGAATATATATATATTTGAATTTATATTTGATGAAAATAACACAAGTTTGTGCCTCAAAATGCAGGTAAACATGATAGTGGAAATAATCATCAAAATGGATTCCCTAAAAATGCACTTTTAAATAAAAATAACTGGCAATTATTTAATTAGTTAATTGCCCCGCCTATCGTATGACAAAACCCCGCCCTGTGTTCTCATTCAGTGGGGGAAAAAAGCTGTCAACCTACCTTATCTACAAATGTCTTGCTTTGGAAGTTGTGTATACTTTAATGATCAGTATGGAATTAACTTCAGGGGACTCCTGGGTGTGATTAATGAGATTACAGTTAATGTGGGGAAAACAAGTCTAAAAGCAGGTTGTATTTCCAGACATGTTTAATATGCGTCACTCTAGAGCGCTGCGACTCCAACACACTCTCCAGGGAAAAGGTTACATGCATGCGTGTGTGTATGTGTGTGTGTGTGTGACATGGTGAGACTAATGTATTTAGGGAGAAAACAACCTGACTGCACCACGTTGCACATCTCTACAAACACGTTAAAGCAAAGGCTGCAGTGTCAGAATCGTTCTGCCAGTAAAGTTTTCATCTAATTCTTATTGGACAGCTTTTCTTTGCAGCAGTCATTCATCTCTTTCCTTGTTTTGTTGCTGTTATTGTAATCCCAACAATGCTACAGGCTGAGACTAAAACCCAGAGACAATATTCCGCCTACATTTGAGTTTCTGTGCCCAGCGGCTGGCCTACAGCTGCTGCGGCCCCAAAACTTTGGGTGCCTCGTCGAGAGAGGACGAGCTAATCTGCACTGATTTTAAACAGCTACAAACGGTGGCGGTCCTAATCCCTCTTTTTATCAGGTGGAGAGGAGCTTTTTAGCCCTATGGGAGGTAAAGAAAGAAGGAGCTATTTCACGCTTCAATGACTCCACTGTTTTTATGAAGATTTTTTTTCGCCCCGCCTTTGACACGCACACATCTGTGCACACACACACACACACACACACTCTAGTCCATATATGCAGAGACGTCTTTCAAAGTATAAAGGTGATTTCCCTAATTAGGGCTCTGTATATGACTGTCTTTTCTCTCTGTAATTTAACTTTAAAGAAGATAAGACACCAAATCTCAGTCCAAAATGAGGTGCAATTTTCATTGCTGTCGCACATTTTCTTTATTTGACAGTTGGCAAACATCCACATCACGCAGCACAAATGTTCTTACTGCATGGCTGCACACTTCCGTGCACCCATCTACGGGATATTACTCACATAATTATGTTTCCTTTCATTCTGTCAATCAATTTATCTGATACTTTATTCACTTATCTACCGTGTTTGCAGAAAATGTAGACATAATGGCAGCTTTTAAGGTAGAACTGTCGTTGGTATACACGATTAACCTCGTACATCATCCCGGGCTGTGTGAAAACATGCAGCTTATGCTAAAGACAGCCAATGCAGCAGCTTGTATTAAAGGTTTATAGAATATCCCTCTCACTGTTTAGTTTCTGTAAAATGAGATTAGGGAGGCTCGAGTGATTAGTTAAAAGCTTTTGAGTGAAAGCCAAAGTTCCAACTTTTCCTTTTTCCAGCGAAACTGGTGAGCTCACCAGTTAGAGGAAGCACAGAAGTCGACAAGAAGGCTTAGAATAGGCGAGGCTGGCTTTGGCCGCACAACGGCATAGCGCACCTCATAAATATGACAAAGCAGGGCCTCAGAGGACCACTTCAGACCTCTCCGTGTGAAATAATTGGACCAAAATGGTAACACTGTGATGCCCGTTTCTCTGTGAAGGTGACACAAACAAGGTGGGACTTAAACAAAGTCAAAAACTCCAGTGTATTGCAGTGTATTGTTGGTTACACTGACTTGGAAGCGCAGCACAGACCTGTCAGGACAACTTCCCCGCACTCGTGGGACTGACGTGTTTGCGGGCTCCGTCCCAGCCGTGCGCGTTGCGGCGTCCGTCCCCGTCAGGTGTGAACACAACGTCCTGCTGATGCTTGACGGCTGATGGAAGTGGCGGAAAAAAAAAATCACGCTGTGATGAGACGACGTGTTGTGACAATATTGCTCAGGTGAGCGAGACAGTTGGACACCAACTCCAAAAGCAGACGGTTGGAAGGTACCAGAGGGGTGTTTGTGTGGCTAACATGTTTCTGTCTGTTCATCCCTCCCAAATGTGCCCATTAAAGCTCAACATAGAACTAGATTTAATCTTTTGCTGCACATTATCTTTAAGCATTAGTTCAGAAACTTTAAAACTATATACTTTTTCCATCTGAAGGTGTTGTGTGGCTACATGTACGTACCTAGTGATGAACAAGACACGTTAGGATGCACACTTCAGAAAGCTGTGGATTGTATTAGCAAGTCAAAATGACGCTTTTATTTACTTTCCGTTGTTTCGGTGCCTGTGGAGGCAGACGGAGAGCACAGAGTAGATTGTTCCCTCTCCAGAGACTCTTTCATCGGGAGGCATTTTCCCTGTGTATTAATTCAGTACCTTTGAATCCCAGTCTCGGAGCCACGATGTGACACCGGTCTTTAGTACAAGTGCCGTTTGTGCTGCAGATGGATTTTGGCGCCCGTGGCAGGACCTGCGCCATGTGCAGAGGGGGACGACTTCCTTTGTTGTCAGAACACCTTCAAACATCTCTGGCAGAAACAATTACCATACCATCTGCAGCCTCGTGCAGCGTGCTGCTCTCTCACAGAATGTCATCCTCCTTTCACTCACCTCTCTCTCTCTCCCCAACACACACACACACACACACACACACACTCCAGAGAATGAAGACTAGGTAGGTCATTGTGAATTAAAATGGAAGAACATAATTGCTTTAATAGTCTCTTCTTGTTAATAATCTCTTCAGCGTTCTCTTTCTGTTCAGCTTTTCTCTGCATTTCATTTCCACTGTTCACCTCAAAATAATGATTTGAATTGATGTATTGTTATAAATCTTAACTTTACCATGTTTTCTAACAAAGCGCTACTACTAACTAACAAACACGCTTTAATATAACGATTTAAAACATTATCATTTTTGTAAGAATCATAATTGATAATATCTAATTGTATACTCCTTAATCAAATAAAGCCAGCTATCATGTGATGTCAATTTTTTAGTTTATAATGTGAATGTAGCTTGTTTTGCTCAACACTTTTAAGTAATAGGTGACAAAAAAATCATTATTTTTCACAGAACAAGTCATTTGCGACCTAATGTTTTCTAAATGGAAGGCAAGGATGAATGACATTTGATTTAAAACACAAGTGCCAGCCGATGCATTAAAGGAGCCGTTTAATCTGACGGAAAACTTTAAGTGTTTTCGTTTTGTGCTTTAGTCGACTGGACTCAAAGAAATGAGTTCCATTACTACTACACTTCAAGACAGTCTTTGGGTGGGTGTTTTTGGCGAACCAACACAAATGTTGGAGTTTAATGGTTGTGTAGATTTGTACAGTTGTGGAAATTAAATAAACGTGCACTCTGCTCTGCTCAGTCTTACCTTGTTTTCTGTTCCCTGTCTGAAAACACTCATCTTCGGCTACACACACAGCACACGGAATTCAGAGCATCGCCGAAAATCGAAACCCTTTTATAGGGACGGCGACTGTAGTGCAAATAATGCTAAATTTCTCTCAGTTAAAGAGCTACTTGGGACTTTTCTATGAATCCATTCTGCACATCCTTCCCTGTATTAGAACAGTTCAGAGGACACAGCTGGAAATGGGTCAGAAATATCAAGCGTGACTGATGAGATCTGATGGGAACAGATTTTGTTCATTTATTTATTTCATTTACAAACTAACCCAAGAGAGGGTTGTTTTAATAGGGATTTACTCCTAATTTTGAAATCTCAGGTCATCCTTTCAGTATCACGCAGCGATTGCCTGGAGGAACCGACTGACTGACTCTGCCCTTCTGTCTCACAGGTACCCCGGTTACTCGGGTGACAGCGACAGATGCCGACGATCCTGTGTACGGGAACAGCGCTAAACTTGTCTACAGCATACTGGAGGGCCAACCTTATTTCTCCATAGACCCCAACTCCGGTAAGCGCTGCTCTGTGCAAGTCTTGACCTCAAGTCAACACACATGTGAAGGTTGCTGCTTCTTCTCTGAATCTGACGAGACAAAAGGTGGAGACAGCAGTTCCGACAGCGAATTCAGTGCGATCTGTTGTGATCCCACTGACTCCACTGACGCCGTGAAACAGGCAAAAATCTGTGTGCTGTTCTACGCTGTAACCCTGACAAAGGCCGAGGACCAGCTGTGACATCCTAACGTTGCTGCATCAAATGTAATTGAAGTTATTTCTGTGGCGTGTAAATATTTTATTTGTCTCTGACCTTTTGGGGAAGTATTGACTGAATGAATACCAGGGGAGCAAAACATGGGGAAAAAAAGTGTTTTTTATGGCAAGACCGTCTTTAAGGTAAGGAGTGTTGGACACTCCAGGCCAGAAGCTTCACGCTTTTACACAGCTCACTTGTTAAAATCCCACTTTAATTTAAATCAGCACACAAGGTCACAAGGCAAACAGATTAGGAACAAGTTTCAAGATGATACTAAAATAATTACAACCTAGAATTAAACGCAGGAGGCCCCTGAACAGCCGGGAATGCTTGGAATATTTGTCAGATTTTATCGACTAACTCGAGGCTACTTGGCAACGCACGTGTACACATCTGCTGTCCATATATTGGAAGAATGGAGCATATATGTTGAAGCCTGCAGAAATTTAGTGATATTTACAGATATCAATCATTTTAAATGACACATCGACTGTTGCTCGAGTGGTACGTGCATGTCTGGCTGTTGGGCATGTTCATGTTTTACAGAAGATTTGATTAAATACGTCTTCATGCAAATATTATGTTAAATATGTAGCTTTTGTGCAAACAAAAAAATCACTCTTCAAGAAAGGACAGCCTACCAATAACTCCACCAAGTCTGTTGTTTACAAGTATGTCAATTTGGGCCGTCATTATTTCTTCCCGCCAAGACAATGAGGGACATTATTGAAAACACACTAAAATGGAGCCGACTGCATTTGGGATGGCTGTAAAAAAAAAGCATAAAAAAGCCTGCAGTGGAAGAAGGAGACTTCAGGTAACTCATCCCATCTGTTTATCGAAGAGCTGCGCGCTGAAGGCGGCTGTTCGCTGCCAGACTCGGTCCATTTCTCCACCCAAACACAAACAAGTTTGCAAAACTGCAAAAATAATGCATCACTGGGGGGCAAGAAAATTAAAAGAGGGGTTGTAGTGAAGTTGTAATTATATGCTGAAATGGTGCAACATATGGTGGAAAACAGTGAATGAGAAAAGACTGCCCACACAGCTGATAATCTGAGGGAAACAGACGTGCACGGGGTGACACGGCCGCCAAATGTAATAACTAATAACATGAAATTACGAAGGGAGCGTACTCAGAATGGACAGTGTTGCTCACAGGTTGATTGCAATCTGTATAATGAAATCATCCTGGTCCTTGTCCTGAATGGATAAGAACAGTTTGTCATTCGCCTGCAGCACGCGTCAGGAAATGTGGGCCGATTACGTCGACGCACAAGGACAAACTATTAATGTGACGCACCGGGGTGGATGTCGATATGTCTGCTTAGCTAACACTCGGGCAACCAAACAAAACAAACCGCGTGGTTCAACAACAGGCCGCTTGTTTATTTTAGCATTATTAAAGTCACATGAGCAGAAGTATCAATTAGCAACAGATGTGCTAACATAACTGCATCGCTAAAAATATCGATAATTAACCATAATAACCTTATGATCCTTACACAAGGCACTCTTTTCACCAGCGTTGGGTGGAAATCATATTTTTTCGTTCCAGCTGACTTTCTAACACGTATCTGTGATTAAATAACGGTGAAGTCGCATTAATAAGAAATGAGATGGAAATCGACTGCTCACAATTTGGAAAACAGCGCACAATAAACAAGCAGCAAGAAGCGGGGACTCAGAATTCATGTGCATAATTAAGACAGGGACTCGGTTCGACATGATGAGATCGTCCTTGTCCTCAAACAGACATGCACAGCCAGAGACAGTAACTTTCAGCACCGCTCTGAATGGACCATTTCAGCGTGTTCATGCTTCATGTGATTGCTGCACACGTGCAGATGGTTTGTTCCAATGAACCAGATGTTTTAATGAATGGTAATGAAAAGTAAAAGGTAAGAAGTAAACAGCCATTAGAATGCATTTGACACTTAGAGCACCACATTCAATAAATAAATAATCATCATGCCCCAATTCTTCAGTTGGTTAATGATTGGTGGGGAAAAGTGGTGGCAAATATCTATGGAAATGAGTGTTTGTCTATCTTGCCTTTTCAGTGATTAGGAATTAATTTGAATAATTAACGATGATCAACATGGATGAGCGTCGCTTCCACAGGATGACTGACGAGCGTGCGCGCGTGTGCATGTGTACATGGAAGGCAGAGTTCCTGACGAGCAACGTTGGTGTTGCTCATTTTTAAATTTGAATTTGTTTGCGGGTGTTGGAGAGAAGATGTTAGCGACCATGTTGATGGGAGTTGGAGCTCCGACTATTCAATTAATTCCTTGTTGCTTGAATAAAGTTCCTGAAAGCTGGTGGAATTAATCACTGTTAAAAAAAATAATAATAAAAAACTCTTAAAATGGGTCATTTTTAATAATAAAAACAGCTGTCTGGCTGTATGTCACACAGTTTTCCTTTTATTTGTCATTGATCACTTAGATGATGAAGATGACGGCAGCTATTAACCCTTTAAATAGTAAAATTATCTGCCACAATCTCTTAATCATCCCAGGATCTCATGGTTAACAGCTGTATACGTATATATATATACGTCGCCAAATGTAAAATGTCACTTACAACTATTTCTCACATTTTGTTCAATGTGTTAAAGTCTAAATGTGACATGTGTGTAAAGCTCCACCTCAAACAGTGCACAGCTGATCCTGGATGGTGGACAGCATGACTATCATCTCCGGTGTTTTGTCAATTTCTGCGACTATTTTTGCTCCGTGCATCTCAAATTGTTATTTAACACAAGCGGTAAAAGTTAATATGTAGTTTAAGCTGCATAGTGAGTTTGCTCTTGAACATACAATTGAATAATAAATGAACGCTGTGTCATTATGAGCATTTGTTGGACTGCTGTTCGACTATCAAATATCTCCATAAAATATTGATTAAAACAACCATGCAAGAACATTTTTGCAGGTTAACGTTGACACAAATAGATGTAGACACAACTAAGGTAGGATCAAAGTTCAACAAGGCAGCAGACTTCAGTTTCCCCCTCCAGCATTGTCCACCCATCCGTTGTGGGCGGGGTTTTACACACTGTGGGCGGGGCTGTGCACATGTAGTTTTAGTTCTACAACTAGACATTTAACATTGATACTTAAATTTAACATTTACATTTAACAAATACTTTAGACTTTGTCACATTTATGCGACAAAACTAGTTGGTGACACTTTTGCATTTGGCGCCCCACAGAGACAAGAGGTAAACAGGATGTATGGAATTATTTCTAATTCCAATAACACAAATACTGGACATAAGAGACATGACAGGTGACACTTCAAAGGGGGGCATAGACAGGTAAGAATGGACAATTTAGGTTAACAGGGTTGACTGGACAGATGGAAAGATTACGGGCACACAGGTGATACTAAACCAAACAGGAGAAAAATAAACCAAAGTTGCAGCAAATACTGTCCTTACATGTTTTGCCCTTCACTTTTCCACTGTATTTCCACATCTGTTGCTGACTCAGCTCACTCCTGCACACCAAAGTCTAACACTGCACATTTCTAACCAGCCCAGTTTTATTGGAAAACTGATCAATACAGCATACAGGACCAAAGACAAACTAACTCTGATTTGTCTCCAAACCCTGTCACACTTTTCTGACAGACCATTTTTATCTAATTCAAGCAAAATCACAAAAGGGAGATGCTAATTTTGGTACACCTCTTATAGACAGCTTCAACTCCAAGTTAAATAGAGACTTCCAGCTTTCCCTCTATGTGTTGATTTATTTACTTCCTTCATTTTTAGTCACATCAAGAAATCTTCATAAAAGTAAAGATGTTCATGAGTAATGGACTCCACTCCAGTCCAACATGGGTTTAGAGCATCTTCATTGCTGCCTCTACGCACTTACAGGTCTTTCAGTTTGTGCGATACCTTATTATCAAACAGGAGACCACAGCAAGAAAAGGAGATATTTAAAACATATTTCCATGTAGCATTGAGAGAGACCGTTAATATATTCACAAAAAGTCAGACGAAAGCAGACTTGTACTAACATCCATCTTCATCTCATTTACATGCTTTGAATATATCTGAATGGCTAAAAGCTTCCACTGCACGTCTTAAAGAGAACTTTAAAAGCACTTTTTCTCTGAAGGTCATCGTGTTTTGCTGCATGTTAAACTAATATGACATTGGCTCTGGTGCTTGTCTGTTGTTTTGACGGTCAGAAATGGATTTGGCATTGCTCTGCTGAATAAAATTATCATTTGTAAAATTAATGGGGGTAATATTATCAAGTTTTGTCCTGGTCTTTCTGGACTTTATGGACACTGAAGTGGCAAACCAGGGTGGTAGTACCTCTTTTCAAAAAGGGGGAACAGAGGGTGTGTTCCAACTACAGGGGCAGAACACTTCGCAGCTTCCCTGGGAAGGTCTACGACAAGGTTCTGGACAGGAGGGTTCAACCACTAGTGGAACCCCGGATTCAAGAGGAACCATTCAGAACAGGAAGCTAGGGTGCTTTAGGGTTCATGGAGTTTGCTCAACCAGTCAATGTGTTTTATTGATCTGGAAATGGCATTGGACCATGGGTTGCTCAACAACTATAGGTTCCATGGTCCTTTGCTTGGGGCTGTTTGGTCTCTGTCTGACTGGAGGAGCTTTGTTTACATTGCCAGCAGTAAGTCAGACCTTTTTCCAGTGCATGTTGGACTTTGGCATGGATGCCCTTCATCAGCAGTTCTGTTCAAAATTTTATGAACAGAATTTTTAGGTGTGGCCAGGAAGGGGGTCCAGTTTGGGAATCACAGGATTTCATCTCTGCTTTTTGCTCTTCTTGATGTTGGCCCGTTGGTTTCATCAAGCCAGGATCTTCAACATGTACAAGGTCAGTTTGCAGCTGAGTGTGAAGTGGCTGAGATGAGAATCAGCACCTCCATGTCCAAGGCCATGGTTCTCCACCGGAAAAGGGTGGCTTTTGCCCGCTCTAAATTGGTGGAGAGGTCCTGCCTCGGATGGAGCAGTTCAAGTATCTCAGCGTCTTGTTTATGAGTGAGGGAAAGATGGAGCTCCACAGGTGGTGGTGCGTTCTGTGTACCGGACCGTTGTGGTAAAGAAAGAGCTAAAGTGAAAGGCGAAGAACCCGATTTACCAGTCAGTCTACGCACCCAAAACGAGTATCCTCCACAGGGTGGCTGGACGCTCCCTTAGAGATTGGGTGAGAGGGTCAGTCATTCAGGAGAAGCTCGGAGTAGAGCCATTGCTCCTTTGCATCGAGAGAGTCAGCTGAGGTGACTCAAGTGCCTGTTCCAGATGGACGCCTGCTTAGGGGAGGTGTCCCAAGCATGTCCCTGAGGAGGCCCTGAGGTAGACCCAGGACACTCTGGAGAGAATATGTTTCTCCACTGGCCAGGAAGCACCTGGGAATACGTTTGGAAAAGCTGGAGAAAGAGCAAAGAAAAAAGCAAAGGAACAAAATGATGATGATATTTGGAGACTGATTTTTGGATTTTTTCTGATCCAATTAGTGACACGTGATGTTGAAGCATTATTATGACAATGGGAAGCACTTAATGTAGCTCAGTAAATTTCCCCTTAAATTTGAATTTTTCCTGTCGTAGTGACACACAATGATGCATTAGTCCACCCACCCAACTGAAACACATTTATATTTGTGCCTCTTTATCTTTTTTGTCATGATATTGCTGATTTATGGTGCTTTGTCAGAACTATTCAGCCTTTCTTTCAGTATTATAGATTTAAAACAATGCATTGACTTCAATTTGCAGCTCGTATCTGCTTGAGTGAAACAGCTTTTCGGAAACATTAAAGATGATTTTTGAAATTACAAAGTGGAGAAAAGAAATAGACACAACCCTTTTTCATCTGATCATCTCAGTCAGAAATTGAATTCTTAGCTGCATGCACCCTTGTTTGAATTGTCAATGTTGTTGATTTGATAGAAAGGTTTTCAATTGTTCCAAACCTCGAAAGAAAATCAGCCTGAAGAATAGAACCGAGACATAGGAATCATCCTAACCTCTCGTACATTACTCATCATAGTCGAGCATCCTCTTATTGTCTGAGGCAGCTCAGGACAGAGGCAGGGTGTCATGCCAAAGCCCAGCTTTTATGAGGGGTTTTATATTCATTTGATGATCTCGCAGCCCTCTGTTTCCTGAGTGGATTATCCCTATATGCCTGTGCTGAGCCCTTTTTATATGCAGAGCCGTGGCTGAGTCAATAACGTCCATTCTGCATACAATATTCAAGATTATACAAGACAGACAGCATAACACTCACACTCAATCCGAATTCAAATGAGAGCAGAGGAACAATGCTTTTATACAAACACAGGTGATTTCTGCACAGGCACTTGCTCAGTCATGTCCACTTCGCTGTGTCACCATTGACACAACAATCCGAATTCTTCAGCAATGAAAGATTGTGTGTGCCTCTGCACAGTCCTGTTTAGAAATGTATTCATGGGTTTTGACCTGTCTCCATCTACAGCCACCATAAAAGTTGCTCTCCAGGGGATGGATCGGGAGATGAGAGAGGAGTACCTGGTGGTCATCCAAGCTAAAGACATGGGAGGACACATGGGCGGCTTGTCCGGAACGACCACCGTCACCATCACACTGACAGACATAAACGACAATCCGCCAAAGTTTTCTAAAAGTGAGTAATTTCAACAACTCAAGTGCCTCAAATAGGCTTGGGAGGAAAATCATCCGATCCTCTTTCTTAATCTTTAGGGTCTTAATTGGGGACGCTCGTAAACTGATGCTCGGAAAGCAGTTACTTGTTACTGTAGAACACTCATATTTCCAAAGTTTTGTTTTGTTTAATGTAATTAACAAAGTGTGTCTCTCTTCCTTCCCAGATTTATACGAGTTTGTTATCCCCGAAGACCTGCCCATTGGGAAAATGGGCGGCAAGGTAAAAGCAAATGATCGAGACACTGGGGAGAACTCCAAGTCCACCTACGGCATTGTGGAGGGTGATGACCAGGGCGTGTTTGAGATTATTACGGACTCGCAGACACAAGAAGGGATTCTTCAACTGAAAAAGGTACGTTACAATCAAAGTGGCCCGGCCCTCCTTGCTCCCGGTGGACCGATGCGCTGCTAGCTTATTCATGGTGCAGGAGCTGCGGTTTAGGCAAATGCCCTCTGTTACCCTCTGTTGCCACCATTGGCTTCATTTGACAGCTGTCAACCATCCTCAGTGTCACAGGTAGAAGTGATCACATGACAAGAGGAGCTCGTATCAGAGGAGGGAGAATACAGCAGAGAGCATATCAAAGAAAGGAATCACCGTGAGAGTTATAACAGAGTACAGTAGAGGCCACATTATACTGGATATCACTTCTTATTCATTAATGATTCTAAGTAATCATTATTATAAGATTCTAACACAGAACTCACTGCTTCCTGTTCAGCTGCTCAAGGTTACCCCTGTAGCGAGTAAAGTGTATCATGAGCAGTAAAAGGAAACAAAAGGGTATTTAATTTTAAGGGCGTGTTGGAAAAAGCCTTCATAACGTTGTACATCGAGTCAATAATTTGCTGTGTGCCACAAAGGCAAAATCATCTTTAATTTTTATTTTACTGTATTTTTCTTCCATTAAAAGTTGAGATCAGATTGTGCTTGAGGTGAAGTTTGTGTAAAGCGCAAGTATAATGTTGCATAACCACATGACACTTTTGAGTTAATTGCTTCTTTAGAAAAACAACTATACTTTTTTCTTGGCTATGTTTTGCCGTTTTTTTTACTTTTGGAGGCAACGTATTCAATATCCTCAAAAGGTTGACTCAGGCTAAATTGCGTGTTGCTGTGAACGTGCCACCGTCCTTGGCATTAATCTACTGTACATCCTCGTGTGAGAGCTGATCTTTTAGCATTGCCCCTGAAGCAACTTCACTGAAGCGTTGGTTGGCTAATTGCCTTGCTCGTGGGAGCATCAGCAGTGGCCAATCAGAGAGGAAAAGACAATGTTCATTAAATTCCTCCATGATGATTTATCCCAGGTGGATGGCTGTGAGGAGTGAAAGAAAGCAGCTTTAACTTGACAAAGTTTCCATTGTGTAACTTTAATGCGAGCACGTTGTGGCAAAGCGCTGCGTTTTTGCTGAATTAAGAGGGGCTAGCACGTCTTATCCTCGGACGACATTCATTATCACACAGCATAACATGATTACTCGTAGGTTTGTATAGACAGTCTGACTATTTCCACAAGGATAAAAAGAGATCTGATGCCATTACTTCCCGATGGACATTTAAGGAATCCAATTCCGACATTTTCAGCTGGAATAAAAGAGCCACACAGCGGCGTCTCCCAGACATCCGTGGAAAATTATCGGAAGATTCTCTCACCTCTGGTGTCGCGTTTAGGCGTGTAGGTATTCTGCACTCTAAGCCTCGCTTAGAGAGGGATTTTTGTTCTTCGTATTGAAACAAACATGACGGATGCCTCGGCGTTCTTAAGCCTTCAGTTATGGCTGCTTCGCTGCAGAAGAATGCGACGCTTGATCGAAACGTAAAGAGACATTTTGTTGCAAAGTAAAATGACATTACAGTTCCCCCGAGGACATCGACACTGACTGTCGAACAATGCGTGCGTGTGCTGCTAAAGACAACATCAAAGTGAAAAAAGCAGCTAATCGTTAACAGAGAAACGGTCTGCGTTGTAATGTTCTTGTCTTCCTTTTGCTCCCAACGCCTGGGTGCCTTGGGTTCCTGGTTCCAAACATGGGGCATGAAGCCGAGCGTCTGAGAGCTATTTTTGCTGCTGTACTGAAAACAGCAGACTAAATGTATGTTTTGCTTTTGATCACTATCATCACAGGTTTTGTCCCCCAGCCTCTGTGTCAGGGGGAAAGACTGAGACTAACTAATTCACCAGCAAATGTCGCATCCCGCTCCACATCTGGACAGGCCTGTAATCTGCCATCTGACACAGGAAGTGAAATTATTAAACATCCTTTGGAGCTTGGTTAAAACAACATGATTTACGTGAGGCTGGAGAGCCACAAACCGGGGGAGTTTGGGGTTTAAGCTTTTTATCTGCCAGCCCCCAGGCCTGTCGAGGGACATTAGCGGGATGCTGAGCTTTCACCCTTGTGGCCAGTGCTGAACTTTGAAGTCTTGAAATGGTCCTTGTGTACATACTAATGTGATGCAAACTCTCAAGAGAGAGGTAGAAATAGACACAGGGGTGCGTTAAAATGGCGGAGGAGCTGGATTTGTTGCCAATGTTTACTAACCAGTCTCAGCTCAACTACTCTTTAGTGGGGGACCCCTAAGAGCCTCCAATCTCCAAACCTGAACAACACTGAAGAAGCTCTTCGCAATCAACTGTAGCTGCTCCAGTATGGTGCCGTGCATGCTAATATGAGACTGAAGAAGGTAGCATTTAATTACTGACTGAATATTTGACAGAATGGGTAGTATGACCCTCAGTATAACCTTTGGTCCCAGAAGTTGTGAAGAAAAAATCTTTCTGGTCTTAAAGTTTTGTAATAAACTCAGTTCTTATTCAAACTCTATGCCTCTGTTTTTACCTTAAATAATTGGTTCACGTCAGTATGCGAGGAGTTGATTGATTTGCAGAGGTTTTATCACTGAGGCTGTTTACTGCAGGTTTTAATAGATTTTTATTAGTTTAGGTACAGGTCTGGCCAACCAGGAGCAAACCAGATTTTAATTAAGCGAAATATATTTTTAGGGTTCAAAATTCCTCATCACTTTGTTGGCTGACCGTTAGAAAAGTTAGAAATGAAATGGCTTCCTTTAAAAATTCATTTTCTTTGCATTTTAAAAAATAAATTGATTGGGTAAAGTTTCTGCTCTCTGGGTCGCCGACCTCGTTCTAACAATTATAACTTACGTATAGTCTTACAGCTGAACTTGTGTGTGGTCAAGTTGGTTAGCCCTGCCTTTACTCATGCCGATACAGTTATTAAGTGTGTTATAATGTCATCTGACAGATAATAACAACGCCTTCGTGCAAATCTTCCTCCTAAATGTGTGAGAAATATGTAAGTGCGGAAGGAAACCCACGGCTCCCCTGAAGCGATACCACCTTAAATCACACCTAATCTATCAAAATTGAATTAACAGTGTTTTAGAAAATCCCCATTTATCATTCATTCCCTCCTCTGTCAGACGATCCGGCCACATCCGTGCCTAAACTGTAACTGGTCCATTGGCTGGAGGTCCTGACGCACACTGTTCTTTGTCGGCAGAGACGGCAGAACCGGGGTGTGTGTGTGTGTGTGTGTGAAGAGTGGAGTAAAAGAGGTAAACGGGGTGGCTAGTAATAAAAGTCTTCCACATGGCTTTTTTTGAGGAGGAGTGGGTCTGCAAGAGGCTTCGGGGCTCTGGTAGAGAGGAGGAAGAGTGCAGGAGTCAAAGCTCCGGGGTCACATCCCACAACTTGACGTCTGCTGCTGCTGCCGCCACTATCTAAGTGCACAACCCCCCCCCCCCCCACACACACACACACACACACGCCCCCGATCCCCCCCTTCTTACCACTCGCCCCTCCTGAGCTCGGGGATGAATCCCCTCTCTCCGATCCTCTCTGAATACATTTGTGCTTTTGCTCGTTTGCTTCCTCCCGGCCTGCCCAGACGCCTCAAGTGGCAAGTCCCACTTTTGATTTGTCTATAAATCCTCGTTATGGAGCAGGGAAGTGACTTGATCCCATTATTCTGCTAGTACCAGAGTGACGAGAGGTGATTCGCAATGAAACTGCGACAGTGTCCTCGAAGACGCACCGAGAGTGAAACGAGAGCGACTCCCCCTTTTGCTTTAGATATTATTAATGTGCCACCTGTAAAGGAAACCCTAGATCTGAACTGGAACCAGTGATTAATCAGATCCATCAGGCGCACTGGGACGTGTTTGACACGTTTCTTTGTCCTGGATGGGAAATCACAGCGTTTGTTGACGGTGTTGAACGAGCACCTGTGCTCATTTACTTTATTGTGATCACATTGCGATATGAAACCCGCGGTACTGTCAGTTACAGTATCGGCAGACGGCTTAGAGATGTGACATTCTGATAATAATGAAAGAAAATTTCCAGGTTGTAATTACTCCGCTGGTTCAAACCAAATGGGATCATTTGCTTTTCAGAATAAAACCACCTGCTTTATTATTTTTAGGAGAAATTTGCAGCATCTCTGTGAAGAACATCAACATTTATTCGGGTTGTCTCCTGCTGGTTGAAATAAAAGCGTAACCATCCAGAAATGTCAACCAGGTGACCTCCACACCTGCACTCCAGTCCATCCGAAAGTGGGCTGTCTGCATATACACTACACAAAAATAGAAATCCCAGGATGCCAATCAGGCTGTCAAGTAGCACTTTCCATCCTTGTACCTTTTTAGACCCTGATCAGCGTCCATTCAGCCGTATTGATTAAGCTAGCTCCCTGAAGTACGCTTAGCAGCATTTGTATTCCAGCCCTGGATGTGTGGAGAACGTTTATGTGATTATTATTCTTTCTTTTATTGTGTTTTGAAGCTGTCTGAACATTGAGGTTTCTATTAAATACAGAATTGTGGTGATCAGTGAATTATCCCTTGGTGACAGGCTGCAGTATTTAACCTTCAATAATGGAATTTTTATCAAAAGATGCATAGAAATGAGGCTGAAATGTTCTCTTTTGCAATTTAAGGACGTCTTTACTTTCATTTGTCATTTGATTTGAAGATCACGGATGAACCCAGAGTGGGTCTGAGCCTCGCCACAATTCCCATATCCAAATTTTCTCTTAATTTTAATAATGGTGGAAAAAATGTAAACATGTTGACGTTTATCCAGCCATACTAAAATAATAGGAATGATTACATGCGACCCCTGAAGCATCAGAGATGGCAATTCAGAGTGACATGGACCTTCCTCTTCTTCTTTATGAACCCAAACAGCCTTTGGACTATGAGAGCAAACGGGCCTACAACCTCAAAGTGGAGGCCACCAACGTGCGCTCTGAGCCCGGCAGCGGCGGCCCCTTCAAGGACACGGCAACGGTGAAGATCACCGTCGAGGATTCAGATGAGCCGCCTGTTTTCTCCAAACCCATCTACCAACTGGAAGTGAACGAAAACGCCCCCATCAACACCATCATAGGGACGGTGACGGCCAGGGACCCGGACTCTACTGGGAGCCAAGTCAGGTAAGAGGAACGTGGCCAGCTGAATACGGACAGACCACCGAGGGCTGAGCATTCCTATAATTAAATGTGGAAAAAGAAATACTCTTTAATGTAACTTCAGTAGGAAATGCAGAGGCTATTATAACAAATGACCCTTTTGGGGCTGTAATGAGTTGTTTTAATAAAAAGGTTGACATTGAAGTATGCAATTAAATCTCTTCAAGCCCTTGACCTTTGGAGACAGTGGAAGTGCTGTTGGTATTCAGAGAGGAAGTCCTTGATTGGTCTTGTTTCAAACATGAGAAAAAAAAGGTAGATTATGAGTTGGAAGTCTTTTAAAGTGTAACTATTCCCACAGTTCTCCTTTCCTGCCTGACTTGTTCTTGAAAATATCACAAGGGCACCTTGAGGGAAGGTTATACAGGCAATTTCTCTCTTTCCATCTTGGCATTTCATTTATTCTCCAGCGACGTGCTGACCGCGTTCCTGGGACAACACTCAACAGGTTGTGTGTAATTGCGCTGCTAGCAGAGAGCAGGCTGAGTTTCATAGATTGGCTCAAGCTATGGGGGCAGTTGATTTAGTTTTGCTATCCCCCACCCCCATTTTTCCGGTGCCATCCTCATGTTTAGTGATGAGTTTGCCGGGAGGAACCGAGGTCCAATGTGATGTTTCTTTTATAATGATATATTTTTTCCTTTCTCCGCCCTTTGTCCTTTTCTGTATCATTGAACGGACGTGTTTTCTGACCAGGTTTCAGGCCCCAACAAAGACAAATGGTTGTTGGTTTAACCTTCCGAAATAAAAAAAAAAAAAAAAACGTCCTGGATTTAGATCTATCCCTGTTGCTAAGTCTGGTTTTATTTCATCAATTTAACACTAACAGGGAATAACATTAAATTCAAGCTGAATTTTAGGGTAAATCTTTGTAGTTGTAACCTTTTTTTATTATTTATCATTGGAGGCTGCATGTGGATAGTAGACATTTTGCCCTTATATGATATACGAGCACATCTGTATCCCCGCAAATCCCCAAAATAAGCCTGATCTGTCAAAAATGTCAAGTGGCAGAAGGGCCCAAGCTATCGTCATGGAGGGTTTAGTGCGATTCATCATCCTCACATTTGATTTTACTTGCGACCAGCATTCGTATTTATTAGCCTGCGAGCCAGAGCTTTGGCCTGGTAAAGTGATTACAGTGTGGAAGATTTTAATCATGGCAGATATGCTTCCTGACAGAAGGTTACGGCCTGTGCAATGCTGCTTAAAAGATTACAAATGTTTTCCAAATGACAAAACCAATGCAGCAAAGCCATTAGAGAGCACAATACACCAAATAATTAGAATTAGCCTTGTTGTTTGCCATGTGCACAGGACCCCCATCTGTTTAAAGGAGATTAATCATTAATTGTCAGTATTTCTTAGTTCCAGTCAGCAGTGCACATTCATGTCATGATTGATATAGAACAGAATCACAATCAGTCTTTATGCCGTCGTACTCTGTTTGATTTTAGAGGTTCTGCTTTAAAACGATCGTAAAATCATCAGTAAGTTGCCAAAGAAGTCACAGCTGCAACATTACTTGGGTTTTGGTCATAATCCGCGTGCCAATATGCCAGAATCGAATCAAATTCAGTTGTCAACAAGAGATATTTGTGCTTTTCAACAACTCATATCAGGTCCTGCTGTTGAAAATTGTGTCTGTCAAAACCAGTTTTGTCCTAAAAACAACCAGTAGAAAAAAAGAACTCTGTTTTGATCCAAACAGGGAGCCGTACAACGAGGCCCCGCCTCAGCTGCTTCCGACAGCGAGCGAGGATGCTAATGTGACTGATCCAGAGCGTGTTTCATCCTACACACCCATAATTATTTACCTAATCCTGTATCTACTGTGCACCAGGCGCCCTACTTACAGCTCACTTTTTAGCATCCATCTTGGGCCTTGAACGGTAGATCTAATGTCATCACGGCCCTCCGAGTCTGATGGCTAAACTCTTTTAAATCCACTCCAAGATATTTCCTTTGTCATTTTAGCCACGACAATAGAAACGTCAACCCTTTTGAGGAGATTCGCTCAGGTGCCTGCGGTCGGTCCAGATGAAACCAGTTTGGGACTAAAGCACTTGGGGCGGGTGCTCTGGTGGGGCGGCCACGTTTCCGTCACTCTGGAGACAAACAGCCCCGTAGCTGTACTTAATGCACCCAGCCAACGAGGTTCCAGGTGCACTCCAGCGAGCACTCCTGCAGTGCTGCTTTTGTGTGCTGTCGTTTTCCTCCTGACTGATCACAGATCAAAAAGCAACTTGACATCTGGCTAACAGTCACTGTGTGGCACGAACCAGCGCCGTTCAAAGACTTTGCCTCAAATATGTCAAATATTCAGGGGATTTATTGTATTTTGGATGTGGGAATATTCAAATTATGAATAAGGTGAGCGAGGGGCAGATTTTGAATCTTTTTTGATTCGACTTCTTTTTTCTCTTTTGTTGTTGAAAACTGCAGGAACATAATAGAATTCTGCAAAGCTTATTTCTTTTCGCAGGGTTTCATATGTTGTTGGTAGAGCTGACGGCTACATAATGGTAATTCAAGCAGTGGTGGGAAGGAGGTGGTGGCAAAACAAACTGAAATTGAATGTCAGGAGGATCTACCCTGCTGGATGGACCTCGGTTGTATTCTCTTGTTTGTTTGGTGGGAATATTTTAATACGGCCCCGCGTATTAAAATCCAGCCGCTCCTCTTTCGCTTGCGCGGGAAATCCGCCCGCACAGATGGAGGCTGCAGGATGCAACCTGAATTAAACGTGGGGGTAAAACACGACTGGTCAGCATTCAAGGGAGGACAAAAAGGAGTTCTAAATCTGTAATCATCCCAGTGGAAACGCTGACCAAGTAACAAACAGGAACGTCACAGAAGTCTTTTGCTCTCTGCGGAGAGCAGAAAAAATTGCTCTTTTTCTTTACATTGTCCTTTACATTGTTACTTCCTGTAACGCGAGCGCTCTCCTCTATCATACGACGCGTGATGTCATCGTGTAAGTGTATTAGGGTGAGGAGGCTAATAGATAAGAAGTCTTTTATTTATAAGAGATATTCAGAAAGAACTCAGCCAAAGAGAACTGTCTTGAAGTGTAAGTCGTGCCTGCTGTATCTGCTCTCCATCATGTGAATAATGAATCGAATTTTGGGGGACGGGGCTGCAAATTGCACAAAGGTCACAGTCAAGTCTGCGTTTCGCCCTTTGATTTAATCATTGTCAGTTTGCAGCGTCTCAGCGTGACAAAGGTAACAGGCCCGAGCGACATGATCGGCGCTCAAGGTTGGGCGCTGCGCGCCGTCAAGGTGAATCCGCTGCGCCTGAGCGTCGCTCTGCATGTGTCCCCGCTCTCCAAGTCCACCATAAGACAGTCTCGCTCACATAAATGAGTGACTGACGTCGCTCAGTATCATTCAGCATCAAAGAACATGTTGCTCGTAACGCTGAGGACAGTGTTTACCGTCAGCGAGACTGGGACGGGGACAATCGCTAGGCGGTTAGCATGAACGGCCGTAGCAAAGCTAGCAGAGAGCAGGGACAGGTGAGAGAGAGACATGTCCTCACTGCAAAGACAAGAATCAGAAGAGGGTTCAATCAGCATCAAAACTGATATCTGTATGTTTGCTGGCTTATTAGTATGTTTAGATGTAGTTTTACTATAAATGGGTTAAAATTTAAACCACTCACTGAAATTTTACCTCATAGGTTTCATGAGACGTGTCCACGACACTCTGCACACCTGAGAGTGATTTGGAGCCTCCCAACTTGAGGGGAACGTGTTTGGTGTGACACTCACACGCGCGCTCCCCTGCGTCGCAATCAGGAATCCCGTGCAACTATAGCGCGGGATATCATTTTTTATTTGCTTTTAATTCTTTTCACACAGCGTTGTCAGTTTGAGTGACAGCTGGCAGAACATTTCAGGGTCTGTCTCCCTGCTTCCTCGCGAAGCTGTCAGGGTCTGACTGGGATCCACTCACTCTGCAGGAGGAAGGCTGCTCCCAGGTGGCTCGCTGCTGTCTGCCTGTTCCGAAAGTGCTCTGCGTCTGCAGGGCAACGGAGAAAAAGGGAAAAAAGGAGGAAGGGGGGGGGTGCGCGTTTGTGTGGGGGGTCCTCATGGACCTCTCCCAGCCTGCGTCTGGAGGATTTTACACCATTTCATCTCAAAAAATGGAAATGTCATGGCTCGGTACATCTCCCCAACAGTTGGAATCTGGGCCAGTGGTTTATTTAATTCATTCCCAACCATCCGTGTATTATGAGCTGCATTTGTGTCCTTCATTAAAAAAAAATGTTGTTGTGACATGTGTATTTCTTTCTATCTATCTATCTATCTATCTATCTATCTATCTATCTATCTATCTATCTATCTATCTATCTATCTATCTATCTATCTATCTATCTATCTATCTATCTATCTATCTATCTATCTATCTATCTATCCCTGGAAATATAAATTTTTCACAATCATCCTGAGTTATTACTGAAATGGTAATAATACCTTTAATATCAATGTTATTATACACCATTAATAACAAGTATGGAGTGGTGGTATCTCAGTCTGTTGAGGACTGACCTAAGAAGTGGAGGGTTTCCGGTAGTAGGGGAAAGTGCCAGAACACCTTCAGAGCAATGCTGAGGTGCTCTTGAGCAAGGTACCGAACCCAGTTTCCCCTATGGGGCCCTGCAATGAGCTAGAGACTCAGTAAAGGTGCAGCCTGCCCTCGCCTGAAAGTCATAAAGCAGTCAAGAAAAAGAAAGAATAACTATGTATGTGTGTTTTTGGACATTTGAAACAATCCAAACACAAAGTGGGAGTAGAACCGTTGCACTTTTAAATGTATTCGACGGTTGGGGGAGTCCCTCAACAAGAGGCAGGGACGTCCTGGACGCTCCCGACCAGGGTCGCGCTCATTTACTCGTCCATTTATTCCTTCAGACTCTCCGTCCAGCCTGACTTGCATGGACGGTGATGTCGCTGAGGAAAACATGGAAACTCCGCAGAACTTTTAAGGCCAGGAGGTGAACGTGCTCACCACCGCACCACCGTTCCACCCCTCACTGCTCACATATTTAAAATTTGTCTTTGGCACAGAAGCTGTTATGTACAAGAGAAATGCCGCGTGTAGACAAGAGCAGAACTAATCCGTCTGATTCCACAACCAGTTGCTAAAAGGAGATGCTAAATTGGGGGGAGAGCAGACTGGAGGGTGTCACATGGAGCCTGCATCACTTAAAGCATGCACAGATGTGTGGGGGTGGTGGACAATTCAGTTGTTTTAGCTATTTGGTAGTTTAATCTTGTAATATTAGACACATAAATTATGTCTTGCTGTTAAAATGTAACTATAGGTAAAGGAAAAGGAGGAACAGTTGGTCCCTGAGGACAGGAAGAGCCTGTTTGTCAGGAGGTGGGATCATCTGACACGAATCACCGCAGCCTCGTGTCTTTTTCTATTTTTTTTTGGGGGGGGGGGGGGGTTAGCGTTTATGACAGTCACACGTGGCGACAAGTGATACGTGTGAAACCAAAGATGACCCCCGTAATGACAGATTTTTGAATTTTTGTGAGCCCCTTTTGCGTCAGCTTATGCTAACAACTGGCCTGCCGCATTTACCAACATGAAAGAGCAATTTCACAGCTTCAACTGGCTTTGGAAAATTCTTTATTACGTGCCTTCCAGTTTCATACCCACTTTTTACATTCTACAAGTCCCAAAATGTCAAAGGCAAGGAAGATTAATAGAAGTCCAAAGGATAGAAACGTATTTTTAAGTGGGCTGTTGATTCGACTTAAAATTCTGGAACGTGTTTTGCATTAAGATGGGCCAAGGTCACACATAAAAGGTTCATGTTTGGTCCTCCTCCATTACATCCATTATCCCCTCCTGTGTTGTTAAAGCTCTTGTGTGACACTGTGCTGTCCTAACTCATTAATGCAGCACCTTTGGGAGTCACTGAGTGCTGACAGATACCAAACAGGGTTAACAACTCTTCATCTCTGACCATGACATAACATGTTCTAATGGTCTTTTTTTAGTGTGGAGGGATGCGGGGGTGCTACTAGCACCACACGGGGAGGGCTTTATGAACCATACACCCCCCTGCTGCTCGTGTGAAGGCTGTAATTATTCCTCGGATAATTACTGATTTCCTATACTCACACATGTGCAGGTTGATGGATTTGGCTCTGTTGGCGACGATACCCGAAGGAGCGCCGTGGAGGTCGGCCTCAAATTTCTAAAGATCTCCTGCCTTTGCAGGTACTTCATTGATCGGCACACAGATCTGGAGAGGCAGTTCAACATCAATGTGGACGATGGGAAGATCACGCTGGCTAAACTACTGGACCGGGAGACGGACATGTGGCACAACATCACAGTGACCGCCACCGAAGTCAGTAAGTCGCTTCTCCTGTCTCAACCAGACATGGGAACTGCAGGAACGCAGCTACCAAAGGCCTGGAAAAACAAGACGGAGCAACGGCTTTGACAGATGCATCAGCCGTGGAAACAGCAGTAAATCCATGCTAATATTAGCTTAGCTAAAACCCAATTTTAAACTTAGCGTAAAAGGAGATGTCTTCAGAATTGTTTTCAGGCTGAACAGTGTGTTCAGTAAGCACAAGGAATATAAGGAGCATTAAGACTAAGTGCATTGAGACCAATTTATTGACGAGGAATGTTCAGATGAGGGCTCTGGTCATGGCTCTCGTAGCCCTGGCGTTATCTTGTATCCTTGCCATTGCTGGACGCTGAAAGGTCAGACGTTGCCTTTTGCCTGTTGAAGAATCATTAACCTGCACAAGCCCCTGTTCAACACCTTTGCTGTTCAACAGCAGCATTTTTAATTTGCTGTTAGCACATGACACAAACAATTAGCATTTGAGACCACGTGAGGGGTGGGGGGGTGGGGGGGGTATTATAGAAGCTGATTTGCTGGGATTTGATTGAATGAAACAGCTCAGTAGTCAATTTGTGGAAGCCCAAGAACATGAAGACGTATCAAGTAAACAGTTCTAAAGGCACGCTCCAGAGCGGGATCCTCTAACGACAGCATCCATTACAGATTAAAGAACATCTGTGAACCGCAAAACTCAGTGACTCCATTGGAAAATCTTGCCGGCAGAGCTCCAAACAGCACAAACCATATGTACAGCTTTATTTGCATACAGATTGTTTCGGGGGGGCTGTATGCTGTGATAAAACTTAATGTAGCCCTTAAAGCTTTGGAATGGAAACTGACACAGCTTGTAACTTTCCCCCCCTCTCCTGTCCTGTTCTGCTCAGTCTCTCCATCTTTCCCTTCACATCTAATCCCGTCTCACTCTTTTTAAACTTCCATTTAAAGGAAACATATATTAATTGCTAGAATAAATAAGGGCTCTAAAACCCCATCATAGCAGCCTCTGTTGGAGAACCTGCCTCTTGGCAAAGTGACTCTAAGTCAAGATAACAGCGCCTCTGACAACAGTGCACAGAAATGCGCCAATGTTTGTGCCTCTTCCGGACGGATACATTTGTTCCCAGTTCCTCCACTGTTTGCCGTCCAAACAGATGTATGCTCTGCTGCCTCGTACCAGCTGACACCCAACTAATCTGATCGTATTCCTTGTCCGCTACTGGAGAAAAGTCACTGCGCGGAGTGTGGCGTTGGGCGTGGGGGTAGCTGTCTGCCTCTGCCCTAATCCGTCTATCCCTGTCACACTGTCAATCTCCACCCTTCTGACGGCTCTGCCACTGCTGCCTTGTACACTCCTTTGTGTGTATATCTCAATCAGATGGAGAGATGAGGAGCATATGAAGAGCTTTTGTGGATTAGCGGTCTTTTTCAGGCAGGTTTAATAATTGATGACTATATAATTTGAAAATCCGAACAAGCGTGGCCAGTTTGGAATGGGCGCCACGAAATACAGAGTCGCTCCTCCGTAAATGCTGACAGTAGGAGCTCGCTTCACCGTCTATGGTGAACTTCATTGCGCCCCGGGGTAAACTCAATAAGAGGTTATCAGTCCAGCAGCTACAGCCGGAACCAAATGAAGCCATACAATAGGACAATTAATTCAAGGACAGCGGCAAAAACAAAAGACTCATCGACTGCAGAAGGGTTCTTTGCTCTGATGAGACCAATTTTAAACTCTTTGGCCATCAAACCTGACAGAGAGGGCTCAAATGAAGCAATGGAAGAATAAAAAAAAATAGCCTCTGGGTTGAGTGGACATTCTGCAAGCGCGTTGCAGATGATTGTTTTAAAAGTTAGCCTTTGCTTTGCTGATTAATAAACACGCGGCTTCATGGGGACTCTCAAAAAGGACGGTCAATTACCAGTGATGAATAATTCCAATCAAAATCTAATCTAATTAAAGTGCCTTTTATTGTCTTTTTAGACTTCAGTTACCAACGATGCATTAAAATGCATGCGTTAACCCTCATGTTTTAAACATCGCGGCGTACAGGGGATTTTCAAAAGCACTTTGAATGGGTTTCTTTTGTCTTTTCTGTTGCCTGGAATCCTGTTTTGCATAACTGATAGCTGCTGCTAAAACGCAGATTGATTCGGCTTATCGTCCGTCCTGCCGTCAACTCAGGAAATGAAGGCAGGAATCAAGACGGAAAATAAAGGAAATTAAAACTAGGTCACACCGTGGAGTTCACATGTCTGTTGTCTCCCTCCTTTTTCTGCATTAGGAAACCACAGTCAGATATCGAGAGCAATTGTGGCCATCAGAGTAATGGACATTAATGACAACGCCCCTGAATTTGCGACTGAATATGAAGCCTTTCTTTGCGAAAATGGAAAACCTGGACAGGTAAGAAAAGAAATGGCTCATTCGTCATTGAGGTAATTTATCCCCCCCCCCCCCCCATCTCCCTCTGTAATGATTGACCACAAAGAATTATAGCCTATTTACTTCACTGGGGGACTCCAGAGGTGGGGGTGCAGTCGATGCCCCCCTCCCACCCTCTGCTGCAGCCCTGCCCTGACACAAAGAAGGAAGCAGAAGGGAAATTAGAGCAGTCAGGTTTGGTCAGAGTGGATCATAACTCAAATAATTCCCCTGTCCTTCATCTGCTCCTCCGAATGGGTAATGCTTTCTCCACCCAGGAATTCTGAGCAGGTACTTAACATTCCCCTTTTCATCAATCAAGCTCATTTAGAGGCAACGCATCCAAGATACGCAGCTTTATTGAGGGGGGGGAGGAGTCGCCCTGCAGGGTGGGAAGCTGAACTTTCGCTCACTCGCAAAGACAAACCCACGATGACAGAATTACTAACAGACTCAGGTGACTGAAAGGTGCATAAGCGGAGACATGACATCCCGGATGATAGTCCTTAAATCCACACACGAATACGGTTTATGTTTGAGCAATGTTACAATAAAGCTGCGGGGAATAAAAAAACAAAACACACTGACTCTGCTAATGGCTCTCAACATGGTCTCTCTTTCTTTTGACAACAGGTGATCCAGACCGTCAGTGCGGTGGACAAAGATGACCCCATCCAAGGGCACTACTTTAACTACCGACTGGTCCCAGAGATGCTGAACAATCCCAATTTCACCATCAAAAACAACCAAGGTGACTAAAAACGCACCCAATCACATGGAGAAAAGACACATCTTGGCAGAAGGAACCTGTTTGGATGAGCGTAGTTTACCAGCCACAGATGTGAAGATGTCTGGTCACCAGCTTCTTTTCTCTCCCCAGTGATCTTTGAGGCAAACTAAGTGAATGAGAGCCAAATGGCGTTTCCTGGTAGTCTTGCAGCTCATTGTAGGGTGATATCTTAGGAATGGTTAGTGCATAGCAGATGGTGCTTGGTTTATTTTCTAAACACTCTGATGTGCTTTATGGCGCCAGGTTTTCTCTGTCTTTACTCCGTCCTTCGCCCCATCTCTCCTCCATAACAGGCTGTGTTCATGACAGTATTTTGTAATGTTTTCTGCTCGAGGCAAAAAAAAAAAAACCCTTCATATGGTGTGAGCCGTCTGTCGAGATGCACAGGCTACGGACTGGCCGCAGGGTAACTTAGTGCAGCCTGCGCCTGACGGGGGCAAGAGTCCATAAAAAAACAGGTCATCAAGCAGATCAACCGACTTTTGAACAAACCAGGAAGCGCCTGTTTTGATGCACGGACATATAGTCGTGTCACAAACATTGTTTGATCTCTAGTTTCCATCCAGGACAACATCTGAGCATCAGTCCCAACAACGACCCGGCTTATGTCCCTGCTTAGGCGAACCGACGATGTATGGATATAGGTTGCTGTTTGGCAGCGTATGTTGCGAGGCAAGGCCAAATTTTTGTATGTGGTATTGTTAATTTCAAACAGAGACAAGGTTCAGGTTGCTCTGTATCCCCTGGCACTTCACTCACTATTCATATCTGAATGTGCAGCTGTGGGAGACACTTGAGTGAAGAGCATCATGCTCCCGTGAGCTTCTGTGTGCTGCTTTTGTTTGCGATGATGGGTCTAATTGTAGGGAATGAACAGTGAAGAGGTTAGGGCTTGTCCACAGCGGAAGATAGCTTAGCCTTGACTAGCTATAGGTAACATACAGCGTCTCCGGCGGCAGATTTCAGACCATCCGCCCTTGATATTACTCCGCTGATGCACACGATGATCAGCTAGCAGCAATTTCACAGACATGCTCTTCTCGTACTTATAGGTTAAAAACAATTCTAGGACATTAATATGGGGACATTGGGGAGTAGAAATGTCAGGAGAGGATGAGTAGACTGGAGGATCACTACAGGGAGATGAGTGGAGAGGATGAGGAGAGTTTACACAGAACATAGCCATTATCTCAGATTAGATGTGGGTGCATCCTGTACACGCTGGCATTATCAGCCTGTTCTGGTGTTTTTAACAAAACCAGTGACGTCACACCTTTACGTCTTCAGCATTGTGACCCGGTGTATTTGTACCACAGACTTGGGTGTCAGAAAGGATTAGGCTGATGTCCGAAACGCGTTCATAAACATGCTCAAGCAGGCCGAAGTGATTTGTTCATCTGTTAATGTAATGCGGTGTTTTGCGACTCGGAGCGGTTCTGAGCTGAAGTCGGCGTGGGACGGCTCCGCCTACAGCTGCCCCAGCGCTAACTGCTGGCCTTCACATTCAGTGTCTTTCTTCATTCCTCTGGAATCTTTTTGGCAGAGATGTTACACGTCGCCTCATCTAAATTAGCTGATCCCCCATTTCAATTTGGCTCCAAACCAAAATACTCCCAAAGGGACCAGCTGACATCCAGTTTGCCGTTTGCTTCATTGTTGCTGTCGGAATATGCAGTCAGGCACAGTGGTCTCACGTGATGTGTGACTGGCTGCTTTAATTGTTGCTCCTACTGGTCTGTGCTCCAGAGACCAAGACAAGAGCAGGAAAACCAGTTAGTTTAGTTGGTTTCAAATCACAGATGAGGGATCCTCTCACAGGAAGTGATGTCACACGTAGAGAGAAAATGTTTCTTTACCCCCCCCCCCCAAAAAAAAATCCAATCAACTGATACTATGAAAAAATATGAAGGAAACCTATTTTGGCATATTGCACCTTTTTATTCCTTTTTTAAACCCAGCACAAGCAAACATTTGGGGTTTGACCACCCTTCGTTCAGCTCCACGCTGGAAACCAGGGGAAACCAGAGGAATCATTTCATTTCCAGTCTCAGAACCAGTTTGACTGTGAAAATAAAGGACGAATTCAATTCTCCCTGGAGAATTCGCCACATGTTTCGCAATAACAGGTTTAAAGCTTTCCGATGTACGCAGGAGGAAATATAGATCAGTTAGTTCATGCCTGTGTTTCATGCACCACGCTACCATTTACACGAAAATCATTGATTCAGCTGGGCCACCAAAGTCATTAGTTCTTATATCAGTATGAAGATTGAAGAAACTTTATTTGGAAAGTGCAAGAACAGGATACAGACGCAGCCTGTCAGTATCATGTGAAGGTAAACGAAAAACAACAACTCTCTTGGTTCTTTTAATCCTTTGGTCTTACATGACTAAATTTAATATCGTCCTACTAATTTCGCCGAGGAGACTTTAAAAGTTAGGTTTTCAGACTGTCAGTATCGCAGCTGTCGCAAAGAATATTCATTATTTATTATCAGGTACATTATTTTGAAACTCTCAGGTGGTTCTGAGCCAAACTGGACACATATCAGAGGCAAGAACATTCTTTTAACTCCACCGAGTTCAAGCAGATGGGCTTCTCTTTTTAATTTTTTATTAATGTAAAAGATTCAAGCTGGAATAAACACTTACCATCAAGAAATTAAACCTTGACCTGCGTATAAAGTATTTTACAGTGTAGACAGTGGAATCCTCCTTCTACACCTCAGTACGACCCACATGAAAGTGAAAATGTTCCCTCTCTATGGCACCACTGATAAGAAAGTAAAAGACAGCATATGTTCACATCAATGGCAGATCATCAGGCCAAATATTTATATCCCAAAATTTCCATCTTTTCATTGGCGTTGCCATGCCAACACAACTGTTCCAACATGGAACATCGTTCTTTCGTACATCACCACGTCTTCCCGAAGGAAGACAAAGGTTAGCCTACCGGTAATTTCACGCTTCCGCGCGATCAGCAGGAGTAGATTCTTATGGGAATGCGAGTGTTTGATAATGTAAGTCGGCTAGCGGGAGCCAGCTAATGAGGAGAGTTTCACAGAAGTGTCATCAAAGAGCAGCTGGTACATTTATGGGTCTAAGCGTCTTCGAAACACATGCTCCCTTCATTGATTTCCTCTGGTCTTACAGTGTTTGGGCCATGAGGTCCTTCCGTTAGAATTCCCCCAAAATATGGAATGTTGTTGGGAAAAAAAGGAAGTGAAGTGAAGTGCTGGATTATGTGAAAGCGTACACACGCGCGGTGACAATTGATGTGAAATGAGTTTACCCTCATGCTGCACTGATCTTCAGGCAATTTAATAACAGATCTTCGGTGGGTTGTGAATGATAATGAGATTTTTGCACGTCTTGACAAAAATTAATCTGACTTTTCTGGTCTCCGACAGACAACTCAATCAGTGTGCTAGCCAAGCACGATACCTTCCGACGACAGAAGCAGGAAATGTACTTCCTTCCGATCATTGTGACCGACAATGGGCACCCGCCGATGAGCAGCACCAACACTCTGACCATTCGGGTGTGTGGGTGCAGCAAAGACGGTATCGTCCAGTCCTGCAACGTTGAAGCCTATGTTCTACCCATCGGCCTCAGCATGGGAGCCCTCATCGCGATCCTGGCCTGCATTGTTCTGCTCTTAGGTGTGTATAAGACATTTGAAAGATGTGAATGCCTTAAAGAATTAGCTGGAACAATAATTTGGGTCTTTTGATCACTCCAGTTACATAAAGTTACACAATGCAAAAACGGCGTATTAAGCATCATTTCATTGAGATATTTGTATCCCAGTTTTCTTGAGGATCAGTCAGACCTTGAAGCAGATCAGTGCCTACTGGCAGAAGAGCCATTTACTAAAGCTTGACTTCTTTTCTCCCTTTTCCCACCAGTCATTGTTGTGCTCTTTGTAACCCTGAGACGGCATAAGAACGAACCCCTGATTATAAAGGATGATGAAGACGTGAGGGAGAACATCATCCGATATGACGATGAAGGAGGCGGTGAAGAGGACACGGAGGCGTTCGACATTGCGACGCTGCAGAATCCCGACGGCATCAACGGCTACTTACCCCGAAAGGACATCAAGCCTGACTTGCAGTTTATGCCGCGGGCGGGCCAGCACTCGGGCCCAAATGGTGTGGATGTTGATGAATTCATCAACGTACGACTCCACGAGGCAGACAATGATCCCACCGCTCCGCCCTACGACTCCATCCAAATCTATGGATACGAGGGCCGAGGATCCATCGCTGGCTCGCTCAGCTCCCTGGAGACGACTTCGTCAGACTCGGACCAAAACTATGACTACCTTAGAGAGTGGGGCCCACGCTTTAGAAGACTTGGGGAGCTCTATTCTGTTGGCGAAAGTGACCGTGAGACCTGATCTTTGGTTCCTTAGGAAAGTACCTTTCTGGTCTTTTTGGTTTTTATGTTCACCTACTTGTGTATTAAATGCTAGGGGGTTTGATGGCTTTTAGAACCTGATATTTAAAAAAAAAAAAAAGAACAGCTGAAAACACGGAAGGCCACCTTTTTGTAATTTTCTTAGTGAGGTATAGCAGTCTTCATCCACTACATCAAGCGCATTGTAATTGTTGAGCCAAACAACGTCTTTTTTTAGGAGATCTCTGATTCTTGTGGAGTGTAACTTAGATTCCGTTGTGGAGTGTCTAGCAGTGTTTTGGGTGTTAGTCATTCGCCGTGACTGCCGGTAGCAGAAAAAATAAATAAATAAGAAAAGAGCAAAGCATTGCTGGATGACAGGAACTAATGATCAACCTTGGGTTTTCTTGAGTGGACACAACGCTCTTTGCTCCATGGACAACAGGCTGGACCTCGGAAGCTGCAGAGGGACTTGTTTCGTGCCCCCCCACCCCCCCAGGCCAGCCAGCCCATCCGAAACAAGACAACGATGAAAAAGCAATATATGGTCTCCATTACAATGATGAATGTATGTATGATTAAAAAAGGCAAAAAGACAAATATTGGCTTTAAGGTGAATTTGTTATCATTTGATATCATTGGTGGCCACATTTATAACCTAAAGCCAGGAAAGGCTCGCTTTATACAACTTTGTATTTACACACTCCAGGTATGAGTCGCAAGTGTTACTAGTCTAGAAAAGACTGAAAACAAGACAAAAAAGAGAAATGTAGAAACTATGAGGCCTTCTTTTTATGGAAGCAACATTAAAGACAATTGTAATCTACTGTTTTTGACACCTGTTGATTATACATTATTGTTCAATTGGTTTTTGTATTGTTTGTTCTTGGATCATTTCTTTCTGTGCTGACAATTACGTGAGTGGGTTTCATTTTTTTTCGATTCTGCTCTTTTTCCCAACAAGCTGAAAACTCTTTGATGATGGCCAGACTATGTCAGGAATCGAAGGCAGTTGATGTAAACAAGTAAACAGAGCTAATCAAACGAATCGGGACTGCGGCAATGAAACCTTTCTGAGACGTGCTAATTCAATGTATAATCTATATCACATACCATATTCTGAGGCACAGCCAGATAGCGTCTGAGCACAATTAATCCAATTGATACCTGAGTGTTTGACTCACTCCAAACATCAAACCAGAGTCAGGATGCACAGTTTGCATTCGGAAAAAAGAAAGGAAAGTAGTCCAGAGACCCAGAACATGTGCATATTCTGCTTACACTGTATGATATCAGTAAAAAAAAAAAAAAGACTTGTAATGTACATAGAGTTACTGCTAAAGTCATTAGCTTTCAATGAGGTGGTAGGTTTCGTCTATCTGCACGTTAGCTCTCTTGCACAGAATTTCAACGGCACTACAGCAGCGTGTGTATTCAGTCTGTACTGATACAGTATTATGGCAGTTTTCGGTAGACTAAACAATACACAGTATATGAAATAGTCCTACAGGCAGATCATATTTTCTACTGTGCTTTAATGCTTATCAATGTGTATGTTCAATTATTTACTCCCTGTACTGTAATCTAAGATACCCTGTATTGTTTCCTACTTTGTGAAATATATTTTTATAAATACTGCCAAATTAGTGTACATTCCTTCTGCTGACCCGTCCTCCACAAACAGGTACCCGGGCCTCAGGCAGCATGGACCAAAGTTCTAGATTGTTCCTTCCTTATGTAGGACTGATGGAATATAACCAAGGTCAGAGCTGACGGAAGAATTGGTGTTGTAATTTTAGTAGAGCTGGATCCTGATGCAAACATAGGGGATTTTTATCAGGATTAAAATTCAGTTAGTGTTCTGGTTATGACAGTTGTACACATTAGTTAAATAATTACTCTGATTACTCTATATGAGCTTGATTAAACGGGGCATCTTGAATAGCATCCAGTGTTTAATCCGAATGGAAAAGTGGAGAAAAGGGTTGGAAAAGGTTGACGCTCCAGGCGCTGCCGTTTCCTCATAGACTTATTTTATAAACACATTTTATATTTGACATTTAACATTTTATATTTGCATGATTTCACCTGTCTTTTTGCTAGATTGTTCTCAGCTCCTTTTAACTTTATATTTTTAAGAATTTTGACCTCAGATAGTCCCGAAATAGTCATTACCAACCCTCAATTTCTTCTGAAGGCAGGTGTGAAGAGCAGAAATCCTAACTGATGTGTCCTGTCAACAAAAAGCCACCTCTGAAAATGTCTCACATGGGTTTGAGCGTCCTCAAATGTTTCGAAGGCAGACGCGCAGGAGCATCTTCCCCTGCGTGTTCCTCACCTAAACAAACAACATCTCTCCTTGAACATCTTACACATTAAAAAAAAGTCTATTTTATGCAAAGCAGTGGGAAACAAAATACAAAACACGCCCGCTTGACTCAACATTCTATAAATAGAGTTATAGGCTTAACCTTGAGCCCCCACCCCTTAAAAAAACCGCAACAATACACACCAGAAGAAACACAAAAAAATGTCAAATCCTTATCATTTTCCAGCAGCATGAGAAAAGAATCTCTGATGTTGAAGGCGACCTTTGATTCTCAAAAGTTGCTGTTTTGCTCCTAATAGAGTGTGCATGCTTCAGCTTACTTTATCAGTTTGACATTATAAAGTTGGAACTCTTCAGCGTTTAAACTCGCCGCGCTGTTCCAGCAGGGCTCGGACACTGAGTGGACCGCTGGAGTCCTCCGTGAGACGACCGCAGTGAAGACAACAGGATTTTAAAATGTGCTGTGCACAATAATTCTCAAGCTTAAAAAAAAAATAAAAAAAAAAAAAAAAGCATACTGCATAATTAGCTTTGTAAACCGTCATTATCTCATCAAAGAGGAAACATAGGGCTTGAAATCCATTCTGCATTCATCCCATTTGGTATTCTCATTTCAGAGAGTATGCACCCATGGAGATAAAAGTTTTGCACCAGAAAGGCCTCGGTTACATTAATTAGTCTGAGATGTAAATTGCAGTGTTGTTACAATAATACTCATCTACATTCATCCCGATTATTTATTACATCGAGCGCAAAGGAGATTAGATATAGTTCCATTTCCAATTTCCTTGCCTTTTTCCCCCCCTTTTAGAACACTGCCTCCTCTCAGTTAATCGTGTCGAAAGATTAGAGTTTTGTTTGGCTTTATCAGATATTGAGGTTTCTGCTAAATAACAAAAGCTCTTTGATCGTATCAATTCCTGTCCGTGCCGCACCGAACTCCAAAAGCATGAAGTCTCGCAAATCCACTCGCACACATGCTTATGAAATGAGCTTGTGTAACAGGCAGATCAGATTAATCCAGAAATCTGATTTGTACTTGTTAATAAGATGAAGAGATGAGAGCAAAAATGGGAAGAATCGGCTAATATATTTTGATTTGACTGTGTTTTCTGACTGACTCATGTGGCTCAGCTCTTTATGTGACTTTGGCCTTTGGAATAACGCTGAGTGATACTAAACTTAAAGTCTGATATTGTCATGCGTCTGACCTGTTTGTCAAATAAATAAATAAAAATAAAAAATCAGCACTGGAACAAATGGTCCTTTACTCCAATTAAATCTTCCAGGGAACGACGGCGCAAATCGTCTCCCTGAAAATCTGACCTCCGCGGGTCCAGAGATTCATTTGCGCGGATCTATATTCGTGTATGGCTGCACGTCTGACAGAGGTTGTCTACCTGAAGGGGGAATCAAATTATCTTCTCGCTCCTGTCATATAATGGAGGTGTCACTCGGTGTTCCCAACTGATATGTGCTGGGGTTTATGAGCCGGACCTGTGGATGCAGCGTAGGTAGTAAAGAAAGGGTAATTATTGTTACCTGACAGAGATGCCCTCAATTACAAGTAAAGTTTGCTGCATACAAATTAGGAAATTGCATTTCTCTTCTGCAATTAAGGATACAGATCCCCCGTTTTTCCCATAAGGTGTCGTGCTTTTCTATTTATGGCAGGAATAACTCACCCAGGGGGAATTTCATGCAGAGGACACCAATTTGAGGCATGAAAATGTGCATCCCAGCAGCAATTCCAAAGGAAAACCAGCATCTTTTAGAAGCGCAGTGGTCTTTTGTGGATTATTGTGACCTTAGGTTCACAACCCAGCAGAGCCAGTGATGGGAAAAGGATTGGATGCTTTTTCTAGAATCCATAAAATCAATAAAAATGAAGAGAATGTGGAGAAATCTCAGCACAGAAGGAATCCCAACTTTTGATTGCAGTGCATTAGCGCACACCTGCTCGTTCTGTGTGCACTTTTGTCCGGTAACCAAGTGTTGCCTGGACAACAGTGGAGTTCTTTGGCCAACATCAGGCAACAGACCACCAATGACATAGAGACACCACAGAAGAAAAAGAGAGTTCCCCCATCTACATATATCACCCATTTTCCCATGATTATTATTGTACTTGTGAATACATGATGACATACAAGACGTCCACATGAAGCCCTTAAGAGAAAGGCTGATGAAGTGATGTGAAACCTGCACTGAAGAGATTAAAACTATAAAGCAAGATATGTGGAATTATGTAGCAACCACAACGATTGTGAACTAATTCTTCGTGTCTTTTATATTTTAGATTCCTCAAAGGAGCCAAGCTTTGCTGTAATTACAGCTTAGCAAACCCTTGACCTTCTCTCAATGAGGCAGTCACCTGAAATGGTTTTCACTTCACTGGTACCTTGTGAAGGCTAATTTGCAGATTTCTTTTTTTGCCTTCTTAATGGGGCTGGGACCATCAGTTGTGCTGTGCAGAAGGAACGTTGGTGCACTGATGACAGCTCTATTTGATAACTGGTGGAATCTATATCACGGCCAGAACCAATCATCCAAGTAAAGGGAAGTGACAGGGACATCATTACTATAAGAACTGAAGGTCAGCCAGTCCAGGAAATTGCAAAAACTTTGACTGCAAGTGCAGTCACTCACACCATCACCAGGAAAAGAAGAACAAGAGTCACCTCTGTTCATCCGAGTCAGCAGCCTCCGAAATCACGTTAACAGCACCCACGGATTAGAACCCAGATAAACTCCCTCCCGGAGTTCTAGTAGGAGACACATCTCTGCATCAGCTGTTCAGAGGAGGCTGTGTCAATCGGGACGTTATCGTCAAATAGCTGCTAAGAAGCCACGACTAAGGAAAAGCAGGAGAGAAACACAGGGAATGGACGTTAGACCTGAATCTCAGATCGTTGGTTCCATTTGCCGTGTCTGTGTGTGACACAGATAAGGTGAATGGCTGATCTCTCCATGCAGATTTGCACCATCATTTCCTTTTTTAACAGGACAATGAGCCCAAGCAGGCGGTGTGAGGGCTATATGACAAAGAAGGAGTGTGGCGAGTGCTGCGTCAGGTGACCTGGCCTCCGCGGCCTCCGCAGCCTCCGCAGCCTCCTGACCTAGACCCGGTCCAGATGGATTCTGATGAGCTGGACCACAGAGGAAAGGCAGATGGGCCAACAAGTGCTCCACATCTCTGTGGAGTCTTTCAAGACTCTTGGGGAACCATTTGATCTCATGAAGCTCATTGAGGGAAGGCCAAAGGTGATTTGAAGCCAATAAATGGCTATTTTAATTACCGTAATCTAAAATATGACCATTGCGTGAGGTCTGTCCAAACTTTTAACTGATAGCGGACTAACTAATTATTCATCTCTAATCTACTACCTAGATCATTAATGAGCGTCTAAAAATACAATGAAGCATATTTAAATAAGCATCATGGGATTTTTTTTTTCAACAGTTTCCTTACCTTTACATAACTCTCCTGAGACTTCAGACATAATTCAACTTCTGTTTTATATGAATTTATTCCCTCATTATGATTGAACTTATTCAGAATAACCTTAACTCAAACTTTTTTTTTTTCTAATTAAGTTCTATCAAACACTGTTTATGTGTCTAATTTAGTCCACTTTCATCTTGTAAGTTTGTGGCAGGAGATGTTCCACCACATCAGAACAACAGGAGAATCAAAGTGAGCTGAGTTCACTTGCAGCTCGCGTGTACGTAGCGGTGAGTGCTGCAAATAACGGAGAACAAAATGAAAGATTAAAGGCAGTCGTGTGTCAGTCGTGTTTCCTGTCTGCCTGGATGGTTCGGCCTGCGGCTCATCTTCGTCATCTTCATCATCAACGTCATTGATTAAATCATCAGCAGGTATAAACAGGGTGGAGGCCAGGTCAAAGTTACAGAGAGAGAAAACCATTAATGTCCAGCGATGATGTAATATAGGAACCTAAAGGCCGTGCGTAAGGCTTATTTGTTGCCAGGCAACAGAGTAGGATTAGAGGGACATTGTGTGAAATGTATGTTAGCTTTAAAAAAATCACTTCACAAGAAGAAAATTAAAATGACCAAAACGTGTTGTGTGGATCTCTTCAGATTTCATACTAAGAATGGCTATTGTTTTGATTCTATGGTCACTAACACAGTGGTCCTAATCACGCACCATGGAGTGTATAATTGACCCATCTTGCAATTAGCATTAATGATTGCCTCTGTTGTTGGAGTGCACAGCTAGCACAATAGCAGCATCGCTGTCCCGCTGTGTGTCCAGCGCACTGGCGCCTCTGCTGTGGACACTTTTCAGCCCGTGATCCAGACAGGCTGCTCACAGCTGCTGATGGGATGAGAGATGCTCGGCCCTGCTGGACCACAGAGCAGCTTTGAGCAGCAGAGGCTTGGGGCTGCGTTTGGATTATCTTTGCTTGGCGCTACGCTGCTGGAAGTTAATATGGCTGGTTATTTTGCTACAATTCCGAAAGTTTTTTTTTGTTTTTAATATTTGATACTTTGGGACCACAGAGAGCTGACCAAGAATATCAGTAGAAGGCTCAGGACACTCTCTGAAGATGCTTTGGACCGTCCCTGCAGCCACCACCAGTCTCTGCAATGTAACTTTTGTGGTCTGACTTTCCTTTTACCCGTCTTACTTGTCATATTTCCAATCAATGTGACTGACGTTTCCAGCATTATTTTCTGAATGTGTCCAGCTCACTTATAGAGCTATACGTTATCGGTGACTCGATGGGGTGGTGGCAGCAGAAATAACCAACTACACACAATCATACACCAAAGAACACTTCGGGGATCCGTTTATTGCTAAAGGACACTTCAATATGTGGAATGATGGCTTGTAAGTTAATTCAGGCAACAATTATGTGATGAGTGTCGCAGGCATTTATTAAGGACGTTTCTAATTTCTATGATTTGACTAAAAAATGAAAACTTGGGGTCTGTCAAATAACGACAACAAAAATCCTAATTAATCACGCAGGCTAATAGAAACATAAAGCTATGCTAAGGAAATAACAGTCTTCATGTTGGTTCATATCCAGGGGTGGGCAAATCCAGTCCTCGAGGGCCGTATCCAAGCCAGACTTTCTGTCCTACAGGTAAACACTTTCACCTGGGGCTCCATTTACCTTGGTGAAAGCGTTTCCTGCCTGGTAGGATGTAAATCCCGGCTTGAATTCAACCCTCGAGGAATGGATTTGACCTCCTCTGATGGGCAAGTCCAATCCATGAAGGCTGGAATCCAGCCACGTTTTGCATCCTACCAGGGAGAAACCGCTTTCACCAAGGTAAATGGAACCCCAGGTGAAAGTGTTTACCTGTAGGACAGAAAGTCTGGCTTGGATACGGCCCTCGAGGACTGGATTTGCCCACCCCTGAATAGACTAACAAGACTAAAAATATCAATTCAAATCCAGCCTATAAAACCTACAGGCCAACGTGGAACACGTGCACCTATGTAACTTTGTTTGGAGCGCCTGCTGACCAGCCAGCTCCCCAGTCTGTGTCAGACCCAGAACCACCCAGACTGGAACTGAAACAGTTCCCACAAAATTGATCGACAGGCCGTTGTAAACAGGTTTGAAAGGGCGTTAGGCTTTTATGGCTCATGGATTTATGGCTGGGCTCCGGCTCACCAGTCAGTCGATCAATGAACCGGTCCACAAGACTGAAATGGAATACGTAGGAGGAAATACAAACCTGATGAGAGGAACAGTCACAGCTGTTGGGGGATCGGTCAACGCATCACGCAGCTCAATTTCTGTGGAGGTTCAAGTCAGCTGACAGCGTAGGGGTCAGCACAGGGGCAGAGAAACAACGCTGCGGTGTAACTTGGCCACCTGGGCAACCAGAACGCCACTAATGTGATAAATATGTCCAAAGATGAATTCCTGGAATGGTTTTGCTCAACGGCGGCTCTCTGTGTGTTTGGGGTCATTCAGTAGAAGGTTGGCATTTAGCTCCAAAACATGAAAGCTATCAAAATAGCTTAATAGCTGCGCACAATAGCACATAAACCAGGAGGCACCACTTCGGGGGGGAGGGCAAGTCCAGCCTGCTCCCAACATCTCAAAGTCACTAACTCAAACAGGACAGGTTGGATACACTCTGAATGTGTGATTTTCTGTTTCATTTGATTTTTACATGTTTTTTTCCACTACCAGTTTTGGTCTACTCTCATTTTTTATACATATGCATTATTCATTACATGACATGTTTGGAAGAGGAGAAGGCAGCCATCATCATCTGTACCTTCAGGAGAAATAGATAAATAAAACTAACCTTGCTAGCAAGGCTCAGGTTCAAAAGATCAACACCCTTCCTTAGCGGGTACTTCAGATGCGCACGTTTAAATCATGGAGATCAGTTCGCTGCCTCTCCACAGTTCCCCCGCTGACGCAACCAATGCTCAGGCATTTATTTGGAGCAATTGCACGATCGAATCTGCTCCTGCTTTTTGTTTTCAGCGAGAACATAAACTCCGAGCAGGGGAGCGCTTGCTGAGACGCCGTCACCTTTCATCTTGATATGCATATTTCATGAGAAACATAATGTCAATGAGTCCTACACTAATCCACCTGAGTGCCAGCGGGAGCTCACCCAATGATAAGGGTGAGTGAACTCAAACAGGCTGAGATAAATATTATATTTTATGAGAAAGAAGAGAAAAAAGACTTGCCTGAGCCAGGGGACACAGGGTTTGAAGAGATAGCACGGAGGAAATCTCAGAAATGTTTGAAGGAGAGAATGAGACAGGCAATAGAGGAGGTTGGAGGAATGCATGGTGAAGGTTATTGCACCTTAAATCTTACATCCAGGAGACACTGAATGCGGCTAAATATTACACTTTTAAACTTTTCCCTTAAAGAAGCAAATAGAAAGGACAACTGTGCATCGCCGCAATCAATTAATCCCTTTGAGCAAACTCTAATTGATGGAAGAGAACAACCTTCTCATTTGGCCCTGAAACTTTCATAACCTACAGCATGTTTTAATCATAACAAATGTGCTTTCATTCTTACATCATCAATGATCCAATATGGGCTTTCAGAGAGGGATCTAAAGACAACCCGGGGAGCTGGCAAATGGTCGACACCTACAATGCAGGGAGACAGCAGGGGGCACGCAGGAACATAACCAGCAGTGCGATACAAGCCTCCCTCACATGAAGAGGGAGCAGACGAGGTGTACTAATTTGCCAGATGTGCCTGTTTCCCTTCTTTCTTTGATTCCACCAAATAGTGTGCATCAGTTATGCAGTTGCAATTCTCTGAAACTTTTGATGCAAGCGACGTTTTCCTGTCGGCATCTTGACTCGTCCCTGTTTAATGAGCTTATTCTGAGCGCTGGATAGATGTTCAGGATGCCCTCCATCCTGCCCACCCCCTGCCCTCCCAGCATCAGAGAAAGAAGGACATTATTTGTTAATACAAGAGGAAGGATTGTAGTTTAAGTCCGATGATTAGTCGTTCTATACCTAATTATGCCCCCAGGGAAAGCTGCTCTCCTCTTCTACTCTTCAGTCAAATATTTTCTTTATTTCCCCTCCTATTCTATCCTTCCTCCCCATTTCTCATCCTTTCTTTTGCCACCCACCATGACCCTGAAGGCCCTCCTCTACCCCCATCTCTATATTTTTCCCTTTTGCGCCAGAAGCAGACCCATGTAACTAAAGCCAGCTTGCAACATCTACAGAAGAGGTCGGCTCAGGCTGACAAACTGATGAAGCTTTGTTGAAGTTTGGGACCAGCAGAGTTGAAAAAAAGACAAAGATAGAGCCAGAAATGATTTCCACTACACAGGAACTCTCCTGCCTGGACTCTGCATCAATCCCCGGCTATCTCTCTGTTGCAGACGGACACAGCGGAAACACACTTTTACCTCGGTCTGAAATCTGAATTGAACATGTCCCCTGCTTTACAGTAAAATGATGGCTTATCAGCACACATGACCATCTAGTCTTCTGGTGTTGGAGCTCCCACGCAACAGATGCCAATTTGGCAGGTATCATGTGTGTGATGGTGAAGAGGTTGAAAGAGTATAAACACAACACCTCTCTGGTCCTATCTTACAAAAAAGCCAGGATGTCAAAGAAATGGTTTATTTTCTCGGAGCTGCACTGGGGCTCGAATTTCTCAGCAGATGTTGTTAGAGGGAGAAGAGCCATTACAGTAGCAAGGATAGCATAAGTAAGCTGAGAAAGGTCCAAAAGGATGAGTTGAGATATTGTCTGCATCAGTGATTATATTCCGTGCGCTCAGGTGAATGCAGCAGGGACAGTTGCTTTCTGTCTAAAGCACTGGGCCTTTGATTTACTATTACTACCTCTAACAACAAGGTCGAGTTGTTCGTGAAACAAAAATTGGATTCTTCTCTTTTTTGTTCAAACCTGAAACTGAACGAGGCAAAAAACCAAAAAACACATAAAAAAAAAACCTGGATTTGAGATTCCACACTGAAAATATGCACCTTTAGCATTGCGGTTAGCCACTATCAAATGATTGGATGGTTAACTGGATCTGGGGCACCATTAACTGAATTGTGATTGAGGCCACATTACAGCAGTGTATCCATTTTCCAGCTAACACCCCTTATTCCCAATCAGGGTCAAAGCGGTGTCCGATCTTTTTCCCAGAGCGGGAAGCAAGGATACACCCTGGACAGGTCACCAGCAGGACACACACCAATGCCATTCAAACACAGGTGATAAAGCTAACATGGATGTTTTGAGACTGTGGGAGGAAACGGGAATACCGCCCAGGCATGAGAACAACATGTAAATACCACACAGAAATTCATCTAGGCGATTTTCAGCAGTGTCGTTAATTTGATTCCACCTACTTTTGCTCTCAGTTTGATAGATTATTGTCTGCATCAACTCTGTCATGCCACACATTATGTTTAAAAAAAATAAATAAATAAAAACCCACATAAAATCAGAGATGTGACTTGTTGGTCACTTACAAGGTTCTGACCATGGTGCTGGCAGTTTGGAGCAGTAGCTAGCATTAAAGGTCAGATCACACTGCAACACTACACCAAATAATAAAGTTATGGAAAGTTAAACAGTAATGTCAATGTTATATGTAGAAATCCAACACTACAACAGATAGTGGAATGAAAATCCTTGGATTCCTGCTTCATAGTTCAGGGGGAGCAGAGCAAATTAAATGCAAATCAAGCTGAAGAGCTCCATTTTAACATGTTGAAAATTTTCCACACGGAAGAATTCTGGTTTACTTTGAAAGGTAACTCCGCTCCTTGAGGTCATTTCCCTTCCCTTGTGTGTCTTTCCTGCTTCCTGATTGTCTCACCTGTCCCCCGTTAGCCTCACAAGTTCGTGTCTGCCTTTGTCCTGTGCCACAGTGTTTTGTCCGGTCGTACACTCCATTTTGTCCAAGTCCTTGTCCCGGTACTGAAAAGTCTTTGCAAAGTTGTTTCTGTGTTTACCTCTATTGAGGGAGTTCGTTTCCAGAAAGAGTTCCAAAGACTTTTGTTTTAGAGCCTCAATTATTAAAAGAGCATTTTTTGTTAATTTTTGCAAATTTCTTTGCTTATCCTCTTGATCTTTGGAGTAATTCTGATTTCAGCTTTGGGATTTTCCCCCCTCTATCAGGCATACTTTTCCACTTTGATAATGTTGCCACTTTGTTGAGGAATTCATTAACTCTGTTAAATAAAGCCATTGGTCTTTCTCTGCGTCTGAGTCCAGTTCTGAATCCTTGACATAAATAATGTTAAGTTTCTTCTTTTTTTTTGGATTTTTACAATTGCAAATAGATTCAGAAGGCATGCTTATATCTTTATATTTCTTTTCATGAGAAATTTGCTGTCTTCAGAAGTTTCGCACTCGGTGTTTCAGCTTTTTCTGCTAGAAAAAAATAACTTTGTTTTGTTTAACACTTTCCAGGTCCCAATGGAACCAATGACATAATGTTCTGACAATTAAAGTGTGATTGCTTTTGGGAAGAATTTTGATGAACCAAGTCAAACCTGTGAACACAAAAACCCACATTTGTCACTGTGATCATTGTAGACACAATGACACATCCAAAAAGGGAAATGCCACAGCTTCACATTAAAAATGTAATCTTATCAATGTAAATGCAGCTCCTATTTCTAAATGTATCTCTGCTAGGTTGGAAGTTCCAACTGATTGCTTAAATGATGGCAGAATTGCTATGCAGAGCACAATCAGCTTGATCCACTGGCTGATTAAGTGTACAAAGTGCTTCATTGTCTGCGGCGTGCTCCCGTTTATAAACTCTACTTTTCCAGGAAAGGACTACATTGGTTGAAATGCAATCTGTATTTCAAAGGTTTTAGTCTGATTTTAATATTAAAAGTTGTTATTGAAATTGTCTGCCAGTAAATGGAGACAATGCCTCTGATAATCTAATAGTGGGTGACACTTCAGACGAATGAAGAAAAATGTACAATTCTTTTCTCTTTATTCTCTGCCCAGGGCATTAATTCATTCCACTGGCTGATGGGGTGAGAGCCAGTAGCACTGTCACAACCGTTGGGGTTACGTCTGCCCAAAGAGCTGATGAATATTTAACATTTTTTTAATCATAAAGCTGATGTTCATCCAGCCATCCATTTGCTGCTAAGTGAGGATTATTCTGCATCAGCGTCACGTGTTTTGCTGGAGTCTATCTGCAGTTCCAAGCTAAAATATGAGCTTTAGTAGAACTGGTCGAAGAGAAAAATCTTGTTTGTGACTATAGGAGAAGACTACAGTAAGACATTAGCCTCTGGCATGCATTTTGGATTAGCTCAGAAATGTTTATAATTCTGGTGAGGATGAATTCTGAAAGATTCAGTTACTTTGTCGGTAATAGAGAAGGGAGAGAAGCACTGGACTCTCCTGCAGTGGAAAATCAGCAGGCCAACAGTAACTAAAGAGGCTGTTTTGAAATAGCACATTTCTGCTCATCTCCAACCACTCAAAGTGCTTTACATTACAAGTGTGCATTTGTCATCCTTTTACATAATTATCTTTTTCCTTTCTTGGACATTTTATTTCTTTCAGGGTCACGGGGATGCTGCTAAATAAGGAGGGGGGTGGGTGGGTGCAGGGCCTTATGTGGGCATTGCTCAACAGTACCGCAGCAGTGCTTTAGAGGTATTCTGGCCCCTCCCCCTACAACCAGAACACCTTCCATGTTTTACCCGCACTGGGGCTTGAACCAGCAACCCTCCGCTTCTCAGCCCAGTCGACTACAGGCTGTGCTGCCTTCTAAAGAAAAAAGAAACAGCAACATTTTATGTTCATTTACACACACCAAAGACAGCTTCTGGAACCGGTTTTGGGTTCAGCATCTCTCAGACGCAGCTGCAGCGGCCGCAGTGATCAACTCTGTGATTGGTCCAGTCTGACTTCTTCCGGCCTACACCTGACATATTCATCCAGCTCACATATCGCATGTGTGGATGGCACTCGGGCGGTCCGCTCCTGTTGCCATTTGTGGGTCACCAGACATTTTTATCCTGGTCCATATACCACACGGATTGATGGCACTTCCACAGGTGTTTGCCAGAGCCCCAAGTGCTCCAAAACCAAACCAACGCACCAAGAAGGGACCAGTAAAGCAGCACTCACCCCAATGTGGGCCACTGTGCATTATTATTCTGGCCCACCTACCACATGGAATACTGGCACTTGTCTTCCCGATGACAAACAGCCTTGTCATAATGCTACATATCAACCGACGGCGGACCAAATTCATTAGAACCCACTCGCAATTAGCTGCAGGACTAACCCAGATCCGGTTCCCAGTTTATGACCCTGTCTATCCTGCACACCGTGATAATGTTTTCTGTCAAATGTGAATAAATACAATAAACCAGAACACACAATTGATCATTTTCACCTTCACTCGCCATGACTTCTGTTCTCTCCTTGTCCATTTGAATATGTTGCAACCTCAACTTGACAATGCAAAGATAACGTTCATCACGACATAGCGAATAACGTTGACTTTATTGAAAGAAACAGTATGTTGAGACTGATATGTAAAAGGGCCATGTTAATATACTGTATTTTCCTTGGTGTTGCTAAATGTCTTATGGTAGGCATGTCCAGAATATGAACAAGGGGATTAGGTGTTCGTGATGGACATATTTTCCTTAATTTTATTAATTGACATATCAACATTAGCTACCGAGAGCATTGCAACATAACTATCGCTCCCAGAGCATGAGGGACATCCTGGCTGGACGGGGCTCCATTGGTCACCAGCTGCTTAATCCCAAATAAGTGAAGGAGCAATGGCCACGTGTGCTGCGTGGTTAGGTTCACATCTGTTCTTTGGGGGCCAGACTAATGCCTACAGTGGCAGATGGTTGCCTGAAGTGGCCCACATCTGTATGCTATCTGGGTAGGTCTTTTCTAGCCTCTAGGGCTCCACTTTTGTCCCTGAGCTCTTCAGGCTGTTCTTTTGACCTCATGGATCTCAGCACAGGTCTGGTGTGCTCTACAAACTGAAAGGCCTTATTTAGACAGGTTTCTGCCTTTTTTATTAAAAAAAAAACTAAATTAATACTAGTTTGGATTTTTTGGGGGGGGATTTTGACATGAGTAAAAAAATGAAGAGGGTCTGACAACTTTCCATACCCACTGTATATAATAAATAATTCTTTGTAAAACTCTGATTTCCCTTTGACATTAAATGAGCTGTTTCTCTTTTTTTTGGGAGGGGGCAGGTTATTATATGAGGTCTGACCTGACCAGAGAGCATGATGGTTGCTAGTTAAATGGCTCCTTAATTTAGACACGAGGGATGTATACTCCAGTATCCCTGCAGGGGAAATAACCAAAAATGTCTTTACAAAACTAGAAACCAACAAAGATGGATAAAGAGCTCATGTGTCTTTACCCTCAGCAACCTATACTGATGAATAAGTCAAAGTTTTGGCCTTGACATTAATCATTTGACTGCACAAGTCAATTAGCAGGATACTCTGTAAGCCCAGCACTTTCTTCCCCCGTGCTTAATGCCACATAAATGATAGTAGAATAATTAAAGATCAAGAAGAGTATTTAGTCTTGATTTTCCACAGTATTACTGAAATGAAACAAAATAATATTCCTCTGTGAGCGCACTGGAAATCTCCGAATGTTTCTCTCTTTCCTCCTCCGTTCTCTGTAATTAAATGAGGTGAAACAACTATATAATTCTCTCTTATGTTTCAATTTTGTCAGAAAGTTTCCCACAATGCGCCCATCCGAATTTGAATTGATAAATGAAAACCCAGCTCTTAGTCGTGTAATTGCATTAAAGATCCACATTAAGGGAATAAAGACAAAACCCTACAGTATGTAATTAAATTTTTCTGTGTTTTCTTTCACATCAGGAACACAGTGGATGAGCGCATCTATTGAATTTACTGATGTTTAAGTGCTTTAACTTATCTGGAAAACAACATTACTCTCTGCCTAAATGAAACATTTAAATCAAACCACCCCTTTATGTGTTCCTTATTTATTTACTCAGCCTTTATGAATTAAATATTTATCTCAACAACAACCAAATCCTATGTTCTTTCGATCGGGCTGGATGAAGCGATGTTCTGGTAAAATAACCTTCATACCACCCGGAAGAGGGATGAATCCCACGATGCATGTTCGAAGCAAGTGTTAGGCATGGTGGAAACCTCTGCCTGGAGTTTTCTTTCTTTCTTCCCTTCTTTCTTTCTTGCTACTTACATTTATTAGGCTGAAGCTGTGGCTGCTTTAACAGGGATATGGATCCTGGCCTGGGGAGGTGTCTCGGCCTTGCTGTGGGATCATTATTCCAATGGACAAAGCCTCACTTATAAATAGGTTCATGGAGTTCTTGTGTGGTACACTCTTTGTTTTCAGGACACCCCTATTTGTCTTATTGATCTAAATATGTGTGGCCCCGGAGCTGCTGTTCAGAGGGCTGAAAAGATTCGTGCTGCACTGCTTCCAGTCTAATTTTGTGCCATAAGTTAAATTAATTTTATGATTTGGCAAATAATAAAAGCCGCGTGGATCAATTCCTCGTGATGCCAATGATCTCTAAAATGAAAAATGCTCCTTTGAATTTACAAACCACTTTTATTGACACTCTGTTCGATCCCTTTAAGTACTTGCTTTCAGTAAAATGCTTTGCTCATGATGCGCTGCTGGCCAAGCGTCTAACGGCAGAAAGCGGTCGACAGAACCTTTCGAACGTGAATGTTGTGAATGTGAACCCGGGCAAACCTGAGAACAAGGTCGCTTGTTGGGCTCTTTCCACAGTCCCATTAGGTTGGTTCACAGTGATGACAGGCGCGGCTCTCAGGTACAACCGGGGCAACTCTCGTCTACCGGGCCTGCATTCTTCAAGTGGACACACATTATTCCAATCATTACGATGCCTGGTAACGTCACCTACATGTACAGAACCAATCATGCTTAACATGTATGTTCGTGCATCAAATGTTAATTCTTTCATGTTATTTCTAGCAGTTAATATGTTCATTCTGCCATCTTGTTCTGAATAGAAATTGTGTAAAAGTTTTAATAATCCTGAACTGTCTTATTTAAGGACAATTATAATCACAGGTGATTGAAGGTAATAGGTCATCTTTCATTACCAGATAGAGAAATACAGACAGTTCTGAACAATATGTTTCAAATGTTTCCTTTATTTTCCTGTGATACGGCTCTTGAACCCTGAAGGACTCGGAACCCAGTGAAGCAGACGGGCTCTGGTTTTCTCTTTGTTTGCTTTTTGCATTGACTTTTCTTTTCTGAAGCAACAATGATGTCAGTAGATTGAAACGTTTTAAACTTGAACAATGTCAGCCAGCCAGCAGAGCGCCGCGGTTTGAAGACACTATGATTAGACTTGCAAAAAGAAGTCTCTGTTATGGTCCTTTCGGGTGAGTGTATTGTTCAAATCCCCAATTATACACAACAACCTGTTTAGAGGACATAGAACATATTTTCATTAATTATGTTTAAGTTACTTTAAAAAAATGAATGAATATTTATTTTTCTGCACTAGATGGTCAGTGCAGACCGCGAACACAGATGTTCTCCACAGGACTCCACATTTTTACACCTGCGTCAGCAACTCTCTGCAGCACCTGACGTATGTGAGAACTCAGTCTGGAACGCATCCATGAGGAAGACGGGAAAGAAGCTTTGCTGACCCCAGACAAAACCAGCTGGAGGGAGGTGAGGGAGAAAGAGAAGGATACGTGTGTGTGTGTGTGTGTGTGTGTGTGTGTGTGGTGTGTGTGTGTGTGTGTGTGTGTGTGTGCGTGTGTGTGTGTGTGTGTGTGTGTTTGTGTGAAGAGGTCTTCCATTTTCAGAGGATTAAAATGTGGTTGTAAAACTTTAATGATCCTCTGTCCATTGAGAAAATGACCATGTCAGCGTCAACCACTCACACAAAACCGTCAGAGGTGCATATACTGACATAAGCTTGACAGAAAAATACATAAACCTGCTTTATTGCACATTTAAATGTGCATATTCAACATGTCATGAAGGAACCGCAATGTGCTAAAACACATTATATAAGCACATTAAGGTGACACTATTCTAATATTATCCTTCCATATATGGCAACAGCCTAAGTGTGCTGTTGCATCATGGGAAAAAAAAAATCTAAATCTAAATATTTCTATATATAAATAATGTAACGGTCTCGTGTTAATGGTCGATAGATAGATAGATAGATAGATAGATAGATAGATAGATAGATAGATAGATAGATAGATAGATAGATAGATAGATAGATAGATAGATAGATAGATAGATAGATAGATAGATAGATAGATAGATAGATAGACTTTGGGGGTCAAACCATTACAGGGAAACATGTTCGGGTCTATATTTAAAAGAGTGAGAAGAAGACCCATAAAAGACCTTTTATGACCTCCAGCCCAAGAACACTCAGGAAGTGCTGTTTCTGACAATGTTAAAGGTGCTCTTCCAGCTTCCTCTGGATGGATGGATGGACGGACAGACAGGTAAGAAGTCTTTGTCAGACAACGAAAACCTCCTCCAGCAGAAAGTCTGATGTTATCTTTAAACTGACCGCTTTCGCAGGCGTCAGTCACACTTGTCCCCATGACATTCTGTCCGTGCTGGACGCTGAGCAGGAAATTGCATTCTACACTAATGATACCATGAAATGAGCCAGTACACTCAACACAGATTGTCATGGAAATGAAAGGGTGGTGAAATAATAAGCATGAGCTTATATGTCCATCTGCATCACTTTTACAAGTCACGCCTTCGTGCTGCATCTGCACAAGGGGAACAAAGTGTGTTTGGGTGTGGGTGTGTTTGCCATTGGTGCATGAATCGGAGTGAGTAGTGCAGGGACGGGCTGACCTTTCAGAAGACCTCCCTCACAGAAGCTGTCCTGTATGCTATCCACATTAGCATTTCAATACACCAGCAGGCCTGGGTGGCAATAAAATATTCAACTGACCTTTAAGGCAAAAAAGACTTAGTTAGAGGCTGTCATATCATTTAACCTTAGGACTGTGCAGTCCAAGTGTGAGCTATGTCGCCGTGTGCTCCTCATTATGAGCAGCACTTTGACAGAGTGCTCTCTGTAAGTCAAAGCAGGCTGGTGGCATGAGGGACTCTCCCACTGCTCCAACATCTTCCAGCCTTACCTCTGAACTGCAAATGACCACATTGGAGACAGAGCCTGAAGCCTGATCGCCTGAAAACTCTTCTTTTAAATATGGACCAGATTTACAGTTGGTATGTAGTGAACATGTTTCCCTTTAATGGTTTGACCCCCCCCCAAATCTATCTATCTATCTATCTATCTATCTATCTATCTATCTATCTATCTATCATCTATCTATCTATCTATCTATCTATCTATCTATCTATCTATCTATCTATCTATCTATCGATCTATCTAGCTAGCTAGCTAGCTAGCTATCTATCTATCTATCTTCCTAACCACCCACCCACCCATCCATCCATCCATCCATCCATCCATCCATCCATCCATCCATCCATCCATCCAGAGGAAGCTGAAAGAACAACTTTAATATTTTCTGAAACAGAACCTCCTGAGTGTTTTTGGGGCTGGAGGTCTTAAAAGGTCTTTTAAGGGTCTTTTCAGATATTTGGGATGTGAGGGTTGATTCTTTCTATCAGTTTATCGTTGCAGATTGACAGGTTAAAAATGATTCCCTATTGAACTTTAAAGTGCAAACCGGTTTTCGTTCCCCAGAGGAAATTTGCGCTCACATTAATTTATTCAGAACATTTTCACTTTCATCCTCCACCTCTCACATCAACACTGTAAGAAATAAAATATGTTAGTGAATTTAGGCAGAAACAATTATCTTGAATGTACAAAAAACATTTAAAAGATAAGCTGAGAGAAACAAATGAAAAGCTCTCAGCTGTTTGAGTATATTGAGTAATATTTAAACTTTGTGTGTGTGTGTGTGTGTGTGTGTGTGTGTGTGTGCATAAAAAATCAGAAAATAAAGCAGAATATATAAGCAGCACTTCATCTGGCTTAAAACATAGATCAGAGACTGTGATGCAAGTATTTAGCTGTTCTGCTTGATGTGGGCAACAGCTGAAACGCTACTGTACATGTTCTGGGACCTTATGGTGTGTGTGAAGCCGCACAAAAATGTCTGCAGGAACCATTTCATTTTTAATTTTTCCCCGCAGAAAAGGCTCTGGGTAAGAGTCATTTCAAAAAGTATTGTTGAGTAATATGTTACTGTTATTCAATGAGATCTTTTACATTTTGAAATGAGGTGTTCAGGGCATGTCCCTCCGGTAGGAGACCCCCCGGGAAGACCCAGGACACGTTGGAGAGACTGTGTCTCTCGGCTGGTCTGGGAACGCCTGGGGGTCCCTCCGGATGAGCTGGAAGAGGTAGCTGGGGAGAGGGAAGTCTGGGCTTCTCTTCTTAGGCTGCTGCCCCCGCGACCCGACCCTGGATAAGTGGTAGAGGATGGATGGATGGATGGATGGATGGAGGTTATGCACAAAAAAGCCCTTTTTGCTATTTTTCCCAAAAGAAGCCTTTTTGATTTCTTTTTCCTTTATGAAGAGACAGTTCCATATTGCACCGTGACCATATTCATCACATCTAATTTCATGTGGGTCCTCCTGGAACTGTCCTAGAGCAGTGAAGAAGATGGAAATAAACATTGTTGCCTTTAAATTTTAATAATGTTGAGGTCGCTATGGTAACTTTAAATGACTGGGTTGATTCCACTCTCCCTTTCTCCCTAATGAATTAGCTGCAGTTGGTCAGGAACCACCACTTCTCTGTCCTCTAAAGCTACTGCTAAAATATAACTTCACAGCTCCAATTCCGACATTGGACAGTAAATTCGAGGGAATGTGGGGCTTACACGACAGGGACTTGTCACCCTTTCCCTTTTTTAAATATGGTTTTCTCCTAAGCTTAGATAACATAGACAGTAGTGCCAAACTCAAAGCTTTCAAATTACTCTCACAGTTGCTATTTGCTTGTATTAATTTCAAAGTATCACCCAACTCAACTCAAACTTTACAATTGCAAGAATGAAAACACCCGCTCCACCCTTTAAGGCTTAAGTTCATTCCTACTCCTGTTCGGCTGGATAGCACATTAGTAAATTGGTCATTTGATGCTAGCCATGTCCCCGACCATGCTGTGAGGCCTTCGGGTTCTTTTCTACATTCTCCGATGGGCTCAACATCTACTACACTTGGATCTAGAACTACAACTGGACACAAATGGATGATGTCATGAGTGATGATGGTGACGGCACAGGAGGTACGCAGGGTTCTGAAATAAGTTAACAACAGAACATCTGCTGGACCTGAAGGCATCTGGGACATGCTCCACTGATCAGCTGACTGGTGTCCTTGCTGACATCTTCAATTAGTCTCCGACAAATTCCAGAGTGCCGCAAAAAATCCACCATTTTGCCAGTGACACAGCACAATAAGCCCATGTCAGTAAGATCTGCACTCATGAAGATGTTTGAGAGGCTTGTAAAGGACTTCATCTGCCCCTGCATCCTTAGCTCTCTTGACCTTCTGCAGTACTCTAACCATCCAAACAAGCCAGCCGAGGACAACATCACCCACATTCTGCACAAAACCCTCACACACATCAAAAATAGGAGTGAGAATTACATGAGACTGAGTGAAGTTTATTGTATTTACATCCCAAAATCACAAACATTGTTTGCCTCTGACATTCTTTGTCTTTAGACCCTCAAACTAGGTCAGGAAACAATTAAAACCATTTTAGTTTCTAGGGAAACTAGACCCAGGTTACCTACACCCACACCCAGAAATGGACCCTGGACTTCCTGAAGCATTGGCCCTCATCAGAGATAGGGATGATTCACTATACAGGGACCTGGGGCCTCATGTTCAAAGGGTGTGTATGCACCAAAACATGGTGTACATTCTTGATCTTCACATTACGGATAAACAGATGAACAAATAAAACATCCAGATCTTTGCGATTACGTGAGCGGATACAAATGTGTGTGTGAAACGGTGCAGAAAAGATTGTTAACAACAATGGAATTTGGTGCTATTAGATGATTGTCAATAGAGCAGTGAAAGGGAAGGACTGGCTCATCAGCCGCTTTAGGTTCCCATGGACCATCTTCATGGACCAGAGCCATGTCCTACCTGGGCCCATCTGGTGCTGACCACAGACATGGGGTCATTCAGGGAGATCTGGCCCCCCCGATCAGGACTGAGCCAGCTGACACTGAGCCGAGCTGTGCCAGCTATGTGGGACGGACTTGTCCAAATGTCAACCGCGTATATAAAATCCTCATACACACTGCAGTGGGACAGGCCAACAAGAAGAAACAATTTGAAGCGAGAGCCGGTTTTCTTAAAGTAATCGGAGCTGTTGGCTGCACACACGTCGCTAGAAAGGCACCGTCACAAGAGGAATTTATGTAAAGAGAAATCATTTTAAGTTGTTTACCGTCCAGATCAGCTGGGATGCACCAATACGGTTAACCATCGTCGTGGCGAGGTGGCCTGGATCAACACAGGGTTCATTCATTCAGCCCAACATGGTCGGCAACAGGCTCCAAGCTGGCACGGTGTGGGATGGGCGGCTTCTTGGGAAATAAATCATTTAACTGTCCTAAAATGAATCCTCCTGACAGGCGTTGGGCAGGCGCGCCCCCGAATATGAGCCTGGGTTCAGCATCATTACTCCTTAGTGGTCAAAGTTGGTGACTTGCTGTTTTGCTGCTAAGCTACAGCCACAACAACAAAACTCTTATCGTCTACCTGTTTAAAGGATTTATGTCATTAATTACATGAATACAACTGCATTTGCTTAGGATCCGTGAGAGTGGCGTGTCACAGTCAAAGATGGAAACTGATCTAACTTTGTACAGAATATTCCATTCATCATTAATGCCAAAGGACAGCGCTGTGCCAAAAACAATCTTTTGTGTCCCTGTTTTGCGTATGTATTTGAGGGTGTGGCGAGGGTGGAGACTGTTTCAAAAAACATTTGCATTCAATTTTAAAGGCATGTACAGGGGAGAATGACCTTGTTCTCCAAATGGATAAAACAAAAGAACCCCTTCTTTAAGAGAACCCTCCCTGTCTTCACTTCCTAAAGCTGCTCAAGAAGCCCAAACTAAAGCACCCGCTCCTCTTTCAGGCTTACAGAAGACTCATTAAAACCATCTTCACCAGCAAAATCACAAAATCTGAGTTTATTTCCACCCTGACAGCTGCAGCTGCTCATCCAAACAGCAGATTGGCTCATCAGCTCTGACCTCTCCTCCATGGACACCATTTACTCAGCGATGTAGGCGGACCTGCATTTCAGAGTTAGCCCTTGAATGCCTCTTAATGATGGATAACCTATTTCCACTAGTTAATACTTCCTTAAAATGACAGAGCATCTCACCCTTTAAATCAAAGTTACCCTGGATTGAAAGTGGCTTCATTATGTTGCATCTGTCATCCTACTAACATCTTTCAGGGCCTGGATTGATCACTGATTTTGTTTCTTGCAATGTTCTGTACACGCTAATGTAAAATATGGTTGACTTTGTCATTGATGGGAATATACTGTACTTGAAGAGGATTCATGAAGACAAGAGACGATAGTCGAAAAGAAAATAACAAACCACATCTCTACATCTGTTAATAGATTTAGATATCAAACTTTATCCAAAACTGTTGAGATAAATCTAAATATATCTTTACATGGTGTAAAATGTTTCTTACACGTACCAGACAGTTGTAAACTGAGTATCAAATGTACAGATTCATTCAAACTAAATCCATAGATGTTCACCATGCTACTACCGTCTTTACCAGTTGACAGGGCTTGTAGGTAACATAAAGCTCTATTTATGGGCCTCGTTGAAATATTATTGAAGACGATGGAAATGAGTACAGCTCTTTCTGCATTGGGCAAATATTTCTTGACATGCAAACAGATGCAGACAGTCCCGATTTAAACCTCTATTCATCATTTAAATAGACTTTACATAGAATTACACACACAATAAACCTGCAACAGAGAGAGAGAGAGAGCGTCCCAAGAATAAATAGGAACTGAAAACACCCGGAATGAAACCCAGCGTCTGGTGATGTCTATACATTCCAGACTTAAGGCTGTAATCTTGATTTGTAACCAAGTAGCGAGAAGTGAAAGTTTGATTTCATGTAGTTAAAACACACCTTGTTTTATTATAAGTCCACCACCATTGTGGGGGCGTGGAGAAATATGAGAATCGTGTCCTGCAATATTTCCGAACCTGACTGTATATAGACAGATAGATAGAGATATAGAAATTTGGCACTACTGCAGATACGCAGATACCCCCTCACTGCACATGCACACACACACACACACACACACACACACACACACACACACAACCCATCTGCTTGGAACAATCGAAATGGATGTGTGCCCTTTGGGAGTCCTAGCAAATGAATATTGTTGACAGAACAATTAGCATCTTAGAGACAGGATAACCTTTACTCAATACATCATCTTTATTACTCTCGACCTTCATTCTCACTCCTTTTTAGTATAGCCCTATGATTGTGTGTGTACAAGTGTGGGTGTGGGTGTGTGTGTGTGTGTGTGTGTGTGTTCCTTCCCAAATGTCCATAGACATATGCGTGTTTGACATGTTTTCCCGAAGGTCTGTGTTTGGAATGTAAAGAGTTATGTGAAGTGGGACCCTGAAGAAAGTGTGTAATGTGGTGAAACAGGTGCAGCCAGACAGAAAGGGCAGCTCAGCCACTGCTCATAGGTTAGTCACACTTTGACCCTCACATCACAGAGCTGGCAGCGCTGTGGGCGGAAATGTACAAATTGCTTTGCTTTCCTTCTCCTCATTCTCCCCTCCCATTTCCTCCAGCTGTCTCTGTTGTGCTGTGTGTTTATTACTCACATGCACATATGCTGGAATTGCTTCACGCCTTCGCAGAGAATTACGGTTCACTTATAATGACAGAATCATTTGCTGATGACCTCCTTGTATTGACATTTTGATGCTGGTCAAAACAGAGCTTCTTCGATCACAGTTAAAGGGTCCCGTTTATAGCTATTGTTGTAGGAGGGTTGGTAGGATTTTACAGCTTTGCGACAGCGGCTTTCTTCACGGAGTCATTTCCAAGATTTTTGTTTGTTTCTCAGGCTACACAAAATAAACACAAGAACAACAAACAAGCTAAAGTGCCATTAAAATCTTACTGTTGACAATAAAGATGTTGATGCCATGTCTGATCATTTTCATTCATGCAATCACACATTGTCTTGATTGACATGAAAATCTGTACAAATTCTTCATTCCTCCTAAAAAATGATTTTGTTTTTTTATATTTACACATTCCCTCAAACAGAAAACAATAGAAGATAAAAGAAATTTTGAAAATGTTTTGAATTTATTTACTTTGCCAGAGGTGATACATTAACAGGGAACAAACAGACCTTCCTACCTGACCTTTCCTACCTGACCTTTCCTAACTCTTCCAATAACAATAACCATCCTAAAAGAGCTTATACACTTTTGTCATATTATTTGCAGCTGTTAAACTTTACCTTTCCTAATGTTATTTGCTCACAGTGAGCCAACAGTTTAACTTCCTCACAACTGTGAGCCGTCCGCCCCCGAACCTGTTTTGGTGTTTTAAGTTTAGAGGAGAGGAGAGGAGAGGAGAGGAGAGGAGAGGAGAGGAGAGGAGAGGAGAGGATGGGGAGGGGAGGAGAGGAGAGGAGAGAGGAGAGGAGAGGAGAGGAGAGGAGAGGAGAGGAGAGGAGAGGAGAGGAGAGGAGAGGAGGAGGAGAGGAGAGGAGAGGAGAGGAGAGGAGAGAAGGATTGATTGCTTATGCTTAGATGAGCCTCTTACTGACAGTGGTGACAGATAAGTCAAAAATATCAGAGGAGCTGTAACTCATTCCATTCTGGTAAGGCTCATCCTCATCCAGATATCTTAAAATTGCACATTTAGTTGCATACATTGTTTTAATCTAGCTGATATCTAGCAGATATAGTGAGTAATGATTCAGTCAATTCAATAAATGCAGTTCATCTTTATCAATAGGCATCTGCTACAATCAAAAATGCCCCACACCCCCATGGGGCAGGGGAAGGTCATGTAGAGAAGACCTGACTCATACATGATACATGCAGATGCATTAGTTATACTGAAGATGCAGAATAAAACTGTCTCTCATTTGGGCAAGGGTTTCAATGAGGCTGACTAGATTTGTGACAACCACATTAACTCCTCCTGCTTCTCTGTCTGGAACAGAGCACAAAAGTTCTCTATATCAGTTTAACTACTAAAACTGTGTTACTCTTACCAAATAGTCCCAGCAGCTGAATGGTCTTCTAGAAGATATTGGTTCTGTAAGCATAGCATTAGCATACATCTGATATTTACATTTTCAAATTCAGCTGGTCAATAAAAAAATGGAGCCAATAGAAAACAACAAAAGTGCTTTCGGCTCCTTTTCTCTTTATAGTTTAGTTAACAAAAGAATATCTTCTAATAGGAAGGAGGAGAACTGACTAAGCAGTAGGTAATTTATTTTTTCCAAATAATATTTCTTTCGCAGCTATAATTTTGACTGATTGGGGCATTGCAGCATTTAACTATATTTATTGAAGCTATGAAGTGATTTTTATTTTCCATGTGTTTCAGCCATCTGCAGACTGCTGCTCTGGATATGATGTGACCACAGGCTTCCACTTTCACTCAGCATTTGGAATTATGCTGAGGAGCTGGTGATCCTCAGTTATTATAAGCAAGAACTCTTGTCTGGTTCTGCTCATCATTGTCCACAGAATATAATATCAGTCACGTGTAATTGCCAATCAAACTGCTGTGAACTTGAAGAGGTTCAAGTAACTCAGAAAACTAAAAAGTTCTATCCGTACCGACCTGTTAGGTAGAACCAGTGACATCTTAATAAAGGAAAACAGGGTAATGGGGAAGTTTTTAATGACACCTGCATGTGAAGAGATGCCCACGGGATGAATCCATTAAGAGAAGCCTCCACAGCCAAGGCGCGAATCAGCAGCCCAACATAATGGGCACCAGTGCAGGTCCAGACAGCCAGCCTTCTTTTAGAGAAGGAATTGATGCTTAGGCGGTAAAGCATCCTCTGCGATAGAGGAAAAGAAAGAGCTGCCCACACAAGGTCTCCGTGAATGCATAAAGCCACACGGTTCCAGACACTTGAGTGCACCAGACAGGACGTAAGAAAAAATGAATGATACTGGATCCAAATCCAACACAAAAGCTCCCCGGTAAGAATGTACAAGTACTGAAAGATCCAGAGAATAAACCGGCATCTTAGCGAAAGAGCAAAGAAGTGCTGCTAATGAAGACAAGGACATGCACCAGGCATTAACCAAATGTAAGGACTATAGATGGATTGCAGCACAATCTTTTCATGAGCAAAATTTCTGATGCTAAAAATGGGTTGAACAGAAAACCCATTTATACTGTTCAGGATGCAGCATCCTTAGTAGGATTATACCGATTACAATCAGAGCCGAACACTAATGAGTCACATTAAATTCTTGTTTGATGTTTTGGACTCAATTCATCCATTCATAGGACCATCTCTGACCCCAGACCAGGTCCCCTGGCTTCTGTTCAGTAACCGGATGAGCCTGATCAGCAGGACAGAATGTGGCGAGTGAAATGATATAAAACCTGCAAAACCGTCCTTAAAGGGGAAAGTTAAGAGCCTCTTTTCTTCCTCCTGCCCGTCTCCTCTGCAAACAGGTTAGAATGATTCATCCTCGGTGGACAGGTTGATATCCTGAAGTGTGATATTCACTGTTGGTCCAGCATTTTCTCAGATCTTTCTCAGGTTTTCCTTGCGATTGTCCAGCCTGCTCTACTCTACTAAACACCATGACAACTGACTTAAGTAGAAATTCATGTGTTGTCCACTTGTGGCCGCGTGTGGCCTGACCTTCGTATCAGCCATTTTCTTGTGGGCTGAGATGAAATGGCTTTCTGATGACAGGTCATTTACTGGTGAGAAAACAGCGCAGCAAACCATCAGCTCCTTTGCCATGACGGAGCGCTCACCACAAACACCTAAAGAATACCAAAGACACACAGTTCCCATCAGCTACCGTATAGAGAACGATCTACTACTGCCTAAACAATGACTCAAAACCAATAGCATTTAAGTTGTGAAAATATATGAGTGACATCAAAGCAAACACCTTATTGAATGGTTAAAAAAGCTTGATTTGCTACTGCTACTGTTACTGATTTGTTACTGGCTGACAGGTGACGTTGAATAACCCGACTCTCATTTATCACTAAGGGCTAAGACACATGCAGTTGTCAGTGATTCTATATTCTCTTTCAAAAGCTGAAGTTGTGAACTCAGAAAGCTTCGTTCCTGAGCAACTGCCGTCGGCCTCGTCTCACGTCATATGTCGCACGGCAACGCATAGCAGAGAAATCCAAAAACCTGTGGGACCAGTGGAGCAACGAGGCTTTGATATTGTGACAAAGTGATCACCATATTTAACAAGCCACTGATTGCCGAGGTTCCGGTAGCTGAATAGCCAAATTAAAAATGCAGCAATCTCCTGGCTGCGGTGCCCATGTTGCTTGTTATAACGGGCCTCTTCTGTCGCTGTGCAGGAAAGGAATAAAAGAACAGAAGAGGATTGGTAAAAAGCCACAGGAGGTCCCGCCCTTCCCTGCTGAGATTGTTATGAACTTTTTGGAGGGATGGAGATCTGAGTCCCACAGCTAATACAATATTTATTATTCAGGCTGTACCAGCTGTAGACACAAACAATGTATAATGGATCAAATATCTTTGCTAAGCAGTGATCTCATAACCTTCACCGCGAGGTACAATCTATCCGTTCCCTTTCGTCATTTTCCTGTGACTTTCTGATGATAGTTACGGCGGGGACGTGACGGCAGCCGCGCCTCATAATGATCATTGACGTTTTGGTTATCAGCTGATTCGGAGAGTTGAACTGTGAGGATGCACATCCGCTATTCCAAATTCAGTTTGCCTGAAGTCAGTGAGCATCTTCAAAGGCACGAAGAACTTGTTTTGAACTACAATCAGGTCTGCGTTCTCCCATCCTTTGTTCTTCTAATCATCCCATGGGCACGCACAGTCCATAACAAAGAATAGAACAACAAGCGGTTATCTTGAGAGGAAGGCAGGAAAGTAGATATCCCCAGAGAGGAACATTTCACATTTCTATTTACCAGTCGTCAAAGAGAATCAGTCTGTACATTGTCAAGAAGGCTAAAAATTGAAACATGACGGTTGGAGGGGGTGCACTAGATTTTTTCTCTTGTTTGTGTTTAGTCTAGAGTGGGATAGATAAGCCCATTTTTTTTACATGTTTGCTCTGCCAAAGCCTCGAGCTTTGTGTCATCATCAGTTACTAGAAACCAAAGCTGCTGGGCTGAAGTCGAGGATAGTGCGACTAGATTTAACAGGGCAAATACAAAACGCATCAAGTGATTTCATACTGCAGGAGCAGATTTTACCTCGCGAAATGCATGCAGATTCATTAGACATGTGGTGGTGTCTTAAGGAGGCTGGCGTGCTTCAGATAAGGTTGTCTACAATGTATGTGTGTGAGGATGTGTGTGTGTGTGTGTGTGTGAGAGAGAGAGGGGGGGGGGGAGGGAGAGAGTGTAAGGGATGTAGGAGGGAAAAGAGAAAAAAAAGATTAAGGATGTGAAAAGGAGTTGGTAAAAGGTGAAAGTAAAAAGGACTTAGTCAGACTTGGCTTACCTGTGGCAGATTTGTCTGCACTGGGCGGGTAAAGAAGCAGACAGAGACAGAAACACACCACCGTCCGCCCCCGAAACTGCACATGATGGCAACTTTAACTATTGCAAACTGATGGAGGAAGGTTCAAGGAGCTCCGCCCACAATAACTCAGCAAACATCGAGGGTGTGAACTAATCTAATGCACAGGGAAGCGGCCTTCTGTTATTATGGTCCCCGATTGTGGAACAGCCTGCCGGAGAACCTCAGGGCCGCAGAGACTGTTGAGATTTTTAAAAAGAGGCTCAAGACACCCCTTTTTAATCAGGCCTTTAATTGATTTTCTGATTATTTTTAATTTCTTTTATGTTCTCATGCTTTTTTATGTCTTATCCTTATTTTACTTGATACATTTACTGTTTTACTCCTTCAGTTCTTAGTTTCTCAGTTTTTAGCTTTTATACCTTTTATCCCATTTACTGTTTTAGTCCTTCAGTTTTTAGCTCCAGTGTTTCCTCATGGTGTTTCCTCATGGGGGCCTGCCAGGCTGGGAGATGTTTCCGGTCTACCGCTGGGGGTGCTGTCCCGTTGTCGACTCTGGCCTGGGTGGTTAGGGGGCTCTGTGCTTTGGTGTGGAGCCTCCGGTCTGTCTGGGTCGGGGTGGTCTTTGTGGCGATACCACCTGTGGTCACGGACCGTGCCCTCCCTCGGCCTGGTGGGCCTCCAAAGGTGGCGTCTCCTTCGCCTCAGGTCTCGGTGCCCAGCCATGTCTCAGCTTGTTTGTGTGTGTGGGTGTGGGTGTAAGTGTGTTGTATGCATGTGTGTGTGTGTCTCTTTGCTGTTTTTATCCTTTGTGAGGCACTTTGTGCTACCTAGTGTATGAAAAGTGCCATATAAATAAAGATTGAATTGAATTGAATTAATCTATCCAACTTCTGTTTCCTTCCGCTCACTTGCACACTCACACCCTGCAAAGTCTACATTCGAAGGCCAAAGCCAGAATCCGACGTGGAGTCTTTTGTAGCTGTGTTAGTCACTGTATCCAATTGTAAATTAGAGCTATAACTTACATAAATACTATTAAATGCTGTTTTTGCTTTACTTGGGTGCAGGATGGTGGATTGCTCAGCACTGCCCCTTCACAGGAAGAAGATTCCTAGTTTGAATCCTCTTGGGAAATGATCTTTCCTGTGTGGAGTACAGTGATCTCCCACGTGCCTGTGTTGGTTCTCTCCTGGTGCACAGTCCAAAGACGTGCATGCGGGGGATAAGTGATTTGGCTACTTTAAATTGAATGTGGGTGTGAATGAGTGTGTGAATGGATCTTTGCATTTGTATGTTGGCCGGATCCCTGGTGTCTACCTCTCCCCCAAAGGCTGCTGGGAAAGGGTCCGACCCCTCACTGGACCCCACAAGTAGTTGGCTGGCTGGATGGGTGGCTGGATGGATGGATGGATGATGGATGGATGGATGGGTAAGTGGGTGGATGGGTAAGTGGGTGGATGGGTAAGTGGGTGGCTGGATGGATGGATGGATGGATGGATTAGGGATGGATGGATGGATGGATGATGGATGGATGGATGGATGGATGCCTGGATAGAACTGTAATGTAAAACTGTAAATGCCAGTTAGTCAAGCCTTAAAAAGGAATAGGGCACATCAGCTGTCTCTGAGCAAGTCCCTGTCTGAGTTTGTCTCCTTGCCTTCAGATGAACTCTCAGTGTCAATGAACCTCAGTTCTGGGTGGTAAATAGTGACAGGATTCTAATAACCAATCTGCCACACTTCAGCCTTTGTTAATAACTAACTTTCATCTGGTGTCAGTCTTAATACGAAGTTCCAATTATTCAAGTCTTTACTGGAGTGGAAGGGCAACGCAAGCCTGGCTGGATAAGCAGAACAACAGCCCTCGACAGCCCAACCCAGCAGAAATCATTTCATCACTCTGGCGCCACTGGAACTTTCTTTCTGGGGTAGCTTCATCCAAAGCTGAGTCATACTGACAATATTATGATAATATGGATTCAATTAAATAATCAATAGAAGCCGTTTGTGGGCTGCTCATTTTAGAACTACTTAAAAAAAATGGGTTGAGGGAATAATAGATGTGTCACTCTTTCATATTAAATAAAAGAAGACTTCTTAATTAAAACCTGGAAATGGGAGATGGTTTCTTTTTACACGTTAGTATACACACATTAATACACATGAACATATAAAGAAAATATGAACATGAAATCACTGAGGGAGGAGTGTCATAGAGAGTAAACTGCCTAAACTGAGCATTTGGTTGAGTGCCTTGCTCAAAGGCATCATTATTCCGGACCACTGTCAGGTGCAGTGGGATGGTAAAGTACAGTATGCATTGGTTGGAGTTCTAAGTTCACCAAAGTCAATGGTTAATGGAGTCATAGCCTTAGAGTAACTTCTCTTAATTACTCTGTTTCTCATTGTTGTGAGGTCACTGAAGAGTTAACAGGAACAACGTGCATTAATCCAGTGGCTTAATTTATCTTTTGGGCAAACATTTTCCAGGAAAAGTACAAAACCTTGTGGATTAGCTACAGAAACGTCTCTGAGGCTTTGAACTGAGCTGTGAAGAAGGCAGAGGACTTCTGTTGGCAGGAGCAGGAATTCTAGCCCTGGTAGGTCACAGGTCCCAATGACTCTCAAATAAAGTATTAGTCAGATGACAGATCATTAAAATACAACTTGGTTATGACCGTGACTCAAATAAGGATGTATTATGGCAAAAGGAAGTCAAAATAAGATGTCTTCAGATGAGGATGCACGTCACGGAAGAATATCGGACCGAAATCAATGTGTGGTACGTGATGGTTCCCATCGCGTCTTCAAACCAGCAACAATAGAGTTCTTATTCTGGTCTCAACACTTTCAAGGTCTCCAATGACATCAGTTGAAGAGGTTAGTGCTATGGTAACGTAAGACACATTTCCAATGCATCCCCAGAGCTCTTCAAAATGTGAGTAAGGATAAGCTGTGACCACTAATATGCTAATACACACTATGAATGTGGTCTGGGGCCTGAAAACTGAGGTTTATATAACCCGACTTGGCTTTGCAGGTCACACCTGATATACTCACCAAACATACAGTATACAGATATTTAATGTTGCTGTTATTGTCTCGTAATTCATTCCCACTATTAGACATTTTTGAAGGGACTGAGTTTATCTTTTATAGACTTTAGCAGTGGTGTTTGTCGGTCTGAATCCCTCTCCATCTCCAGGATCTGTGAAGCTCAGTCAGAACGATCTCTTCCGGGTGCCCTCTCTGCCCAAGACTCCTCTCCCCCAGCTGTTGAGTTGGCTGGACATCCAGATGTAGAAAGAGTCCTGGTTGACCCAAAAACGCTTTCACGTTCATGTGATATTTTAGTTTTAATATTTATTTTATTAATTTGCAAAGGAAGTCTGAATTTGGGCTGTTCTCATGAGGTGCTGAGTGTCCCTTGATGTGGGAAATTATTTTTTATTTTGACATGAGGCTTCACCGCAAGAACTAGAATATTTCCTGTACCCACTGTAAGAAAGCCTCTAATAAGCACGCAAGGCTCAGTGAGTTTAAGCACAACAAAGAACTTGCCAGCCATCGGAATCAGGGTTTTTCATCATTTAAAAGGATATTATGAACAGCGCCGTGGATATTAAACGGTTTCTGAGACTTGTTTGAGAGAGGTGCCGGGTTAAAATGACTTTTAAAGCACATGTTTAAATGGAAATATTTTGTTTTGCAGACACATTTATCCTCATTCTTCAAACGGAGGAAAGACCAAAAATATTTCAGCGCCCGTGTGTTTGTCTATCTGTGTCATTAAAGTCTGATCTTGCAAATTGCTGTTAAAGGAAATGGCACAAAAAGGAAGAATCCTCCTCCTTTGTCCCATGAGGGTGAGTAAAAGGCTGTGGGCTGTTTTTCTGCCTTCATACTGTGGCCATTGCAATGGTGCATCTGCCTCCTGAGATATTTCACACATAATGATTTTCTTTTTTTTTCATTTTGGGGGGGTTGGAGACGGCATTGACAGATGCTTCAAAGCAGCTTTGTGGTACAGCCAAAAAAGGCACCCGCCACATTAGATAAGGCAGCAGGCTATCATACTAACCTGCATGCACTGCTGCCATGTTGAAACGCACACAGGACCTGCCAACATGGCTCCGCGCTGCCTGAAGCACCGAAACAGTAAAACGTTCGGTGTCAGATAAATTTGTGTATTTTTATCGATTGGTGGGCTGATACTGAGTGGCCGCTGGAGGTGCCACAATCTGGATGTTCAGAGGTGTGGACAGTGTAAAAAGCTTGCTGCCACATTGGTTTTAGCAACCCATAATCTGTTATCACAATGACAATGTCTGCTCACGTCATCTCAACACTCACGGGTGCTCAGACGATGAACGTGATGTTGCTCTCGACACAGCATGGGTGCTAAATGGGAAACCTGCGTTAGTAGGTAGCAAAGATCCAGCACATCAAACTGTGCTGTGCCTTTAATCCTTAATTGTTCTTTTTTTTTAGATTCATCACCTTTGACATATGTCTTACTCTCTGTTTAGCTGTTAGCAAAGTAAGTAAAAAAATATTAGAAAGTTGTGAAATTTTCAGGAGCTGTTGGTGATGAGCCAAGGAAGAACTCATTAAATTATAGCGATGATCCAGATACTGGCAGGGTTTTGACCTTTGCTCCTCCAAAGATAAGGCAACCTACTGTGTTATGTAACCTTGTATTACTACCTCCTATTAATAGCCTAAATACTATACTATGGTTGTAAGTCACAACATGTAGGGAAATGAGCAGCTTGGGGTAAGTCTTGCTTTTGAGTCCTTTTTTGTCTCCTCGTTTAATGTGTCTGTAGGATGCAATTAATATAAGGATATCAACAATCCCACAACCTCTAATAAAGTCATAAACCTCCCTAAGATTCTAGTCAGTGTGTAAGACTGGGTCCTCCACTCTTTAACTGAACCTTGTGTTTTGTCTTAATTACATACAAGCGCTTGTACTAGCTCCTGAAGTGTAATTAACTAAATTATAATGGCATGTTTCACACACTTCATTTGAAACACCTATTCATTCTATTTATTTCATCTTTATTGTATGCACGTGTGTGTGTTGACATGGAGGTTCTGGAGGGGTGCCAGAGTAGAACTAATCAATCTTGTCTTTATTTCCTGGCATTGTCTCTCTGTCCTGCAGTCATGCCCCAATTAAGCAGCACAGATGAGCCAAAAAGCCCTCACAGAGGGACCATGAGCACTGCCAATGGTGGGTCCTGACATGGAAAGGCAGAAATCAAAAGACAAAGTTCCACTCCAGTGTTTACCCACAACCCCGCCTGACCTTTACAGGTAGCTGTCTCCACTGATCACATACACACATCTGTTTTTTGCACATTTAAACTAAGTGTGTGTGTGTATGTGTGTGTGCACCTACCTGAACACAAGAATGGTAAAGGCAAAGGTCAATATGACATTACAGCTGTTCACAAAGTTCACCAGTGAACGAATGCCAAGAAGACTCCAAATCCCGTAGAAGCGTCACTACACTGCCCAAATATGAGACCTTTAAGGTCATTTTCATTCATAAAAAGTCTTGCGAAGGATCGACGTGGCATATTTTCACACTAAAACTTAAGTTAGTGTCTACATATATAGCATACCGGCCTGTTTTAATCATTCTATACGCAGTCGGAAGGTTGGTTGAAATACAGGAAAGGGGATGGAAGTACGGTCTGAGCTCTAACCATGGCTTACTGGAATGTTGTATGTTCTAATAATAAAAGTGTTCCTCTGTTTATAGTGTTTTCCTATTGTCTAAATCTTAAAGTTATTATGCACTCTAGTTAATAAAAGAAAGGTTTTGTGTATTTTATGTTGATCGTATGATGTGTTGCGCTGTCAAGGCGTGTACTCTTAAACAGCCAGAAAATACTGTTTTAATAAAACAATAAGAGCTTGATTGGACATATTTGCCAAGTGGAACCACGACTCATACAAATTCATGACCGAAACAGCCGTTTCTCAAAGCGTTTTTCTTTCCAGCCACAGCCAAGATTGTTATGCACAGAGCAGCACGACCTGCAGGCGCTGCTCAGATTCTTATCGCCGTGCTCCCATCTGATGGGAAAGCATGCTCTGACAATGGCTGGTCCTCCCAGATTCTACTCATATCTGCTTTTTAACAATTCCATCAGTGATGGATAAGCCGGCTGGCAATAAAGACAGAATGGCAATACATGGGGGGATCTGGGCAGCATCTGCTCGCAAGAATGGCTGACAGCCCAGAGCCGTTTGAATCATCAGAATACGGGCTGAAAAATGACGAGGGCGAGATAAGATAGGGACAGGTAAGGAAATGCCATTGCCATGACTCCGTCAGGTCAAGTGATATGAATTGCTTTTTTGATTCCTTTTTCCTTTGACACTCATTCCCGTAAATAAATGATTAAAGCCTTTCAAGTACTGTACAGTATGTACCACACCGCATGCATTCCTTTCTTCTTTCATGTTCTAGCTTTTTTGGTCTGTAATTTCAGGTTGTAGCTGCATAAGCATGTCTCCTCATTTCTTTTCTGTGGGAACCAACTTCTAATGGTTATTCTATTATGGAATAAATTCCTAATAGATCCACAACTGGAAAAAAAAAGATACTGACATCACTAGCGCTTCACCTTGTCGGGGAGATGGCGACTGCTAACGGATCCTCACACCAGAGGAGACCTTCGGCTATGTCGCTGCGGGAATAAAATCTCGGCGAAGGTCACCCACCCAGTGTGCAGTACCTGCCTGGGGGCCGACCACACCAGGTTTACCCTCGACATTCCTGTGGATGCTGCAAAGGGTTGTTTTTGCGAGAAATTGAATCTGATGAAAATGTTTAAAGGCTTTTAGGGTGAGTGAATTGTGTGTATAAATAAGAAACAAAACACACAAAAGTGTATGTCCGATATTCAATGCAAATGCTTTGTTATGCCAACAGGTATTAAGACTAAAAGATTGCTGGTTGAGGCGGTAGATTACGGTCTACGATTCCGGTTAGATAATAAAGGCACTTATAGAGGTCAGGAACTCAAGTAGGTTTTATGTATTTTATTCTCATCTTGATATTGAGCAGGAAGTGAAAGTGTTCCAGGTTTCAGAGATGATAAACTTGACTTCGGTATCTAGGGTTGCATATGTAGAGATATTGTGGTACGGTAGCACCATTGGTTCAACAAAGTAGTATGTGATCAAAGGGCCCTGGCCCTGGTTCTTTGAGGATCCAGAGTTGGAGTCCTGCAGGTCCTTGATCATTGGGTCACCTTTCATCCTCACACTGCGAGGGGGTGGGCGTACCCCGACCTTTTTAAGGGGCGCTGTCGGACCTTAGGTTGCAGGATTTACATACAACAGGGTAGCTTTAAAGTTGTTGCGGAACTCACTTCCCTTTAAGCTTCATAAAACCATAAAAGCAACATAATTGTGGTACATTTAAGTGCCACCACTTATGTTGACCCAAAGCAAAATTGTGAACAGGTTTTATAAGAATAAATAATGTCCAATAAATGTATTTCATCTGCTGTTCGACTTGCTAATATAGTTCTGTCAGGATTGCATATAAGAAATGGTTAGATGAGATCAGTTGGGGTCACTGCTGTTATTAGGAAGGCTACCAAAATAGCTCATGCACTATGCCTTTCCAAGAACACTATAGTCTGGATGAAAGTCCACTGACTCATTGCCAGAGAACCATAAGCTCATAATACAGCGGGAAGACAATCGTACATATGCAGAGCTGAGGATTCTGTCAGTGGACTGTTGTGTGTCCAACTACACCTGCTCCACACACAGGATTCACTATACACGAGAGATCATTCACACTGGTCCTCTTCTTTGTGCGCTGTGATGATGTCACACTGCTTGTGCGGCTGAAACACTTATTGCCATTTGATTTTCACACCCAGCAATAGAAATGCAGCCAGACCAAAGGGTATCGTAAACTACAGGGCTCCATATTGACCTGAACTCCACCGCGGCGTGCAACAGCAAAGAATCGAGGAGTTACCCCTGTAGCTGTCCGGCAACAAGTCGAGCTACAGTGTATTACAGTCTTCTGCTCCTCCATTGGAGAACTTAATGCCCAACACAGACGAGCCACATCCTGAGTGACAGGCCACTCCCTGCTGAGCCAAGGAGGGTAATTGGCATTCCGGATCATTTGGATAGGGAGAGTGGCAAATTCTGAGAGGCGCTGCTTCCTGCTTTTTATCCCATGCCACAAAGTTCCCCAAGACCCACACCCCATTTGCACAGGGAGAAGGAGAGTTTCAGAGAGAGAGCAAACTACTTTGCATGCAGTGACTTAGCAGCAGCATCCTCGAGGGAGACATCGTCGGTGAGGAGGAAACAGCTTTCTATGCATGAGGAGAAATCTCCTTCAGGTTTGTGTTGTATCTACCCCCCGTCACCCCAGAAACCCCCACTCCCACGTCTGTGGGGATTTATGACCTGTCACCTTGGTAGCTTGTGGGGAAGGGAGAGTGGAGTGGCGGTGGGATAAAGTAATGGCAGTGACAGCGTAAGAGGAGGGAAAGCTCTTCACATCTTCTCTGGCAAGCGCCAATGTATCAATCTGTCCAGGGATTTAGCCTATTCAAGCGTGCCACAGCGAGAAGAATTAACAAGGGGGTGGGGTGGAGGAGCAAGGTTATTGTGATACACATCACACCTAAGCATTCTCCCATAACTGATCTTTCACTAAAAAACAAAACCAGATGACAGGAGCACTCAGCCTGCGTCATCATTTCTTTCAGCTGTCAGGCAGCTTGTGGGACTGCATGGAAATAACCACAAGTGACAGTCAAACAAAACACTTTGATATAGCTTTGTTGAGAGAGAAGCGTTCCAAGTGATGACGTGCACAGCGTGGGGCTGTATATTTCTCTGTGGGTATGGGACTGAGGGCATTAACCTGGTGATTTCTGCCGACTCCCATAAATTACTCGGAGGTACCTTCGCCCCTGAGGCACATCATTAGTGTGCTTTATAGGTATAATAATGTAGCCCAGTGCATTGCCATGCCAAGGCCATACAGTCATGACTAAAGAGCTCCCTGCTCAAAGAGAATTGAATGATTCTTTCTGTCACACAGTTACTATGAATTTAATGTGCACTGAGTTGAGAATCAATAATTTGTCAAAAGCTGCTGATGCATTAATGTCAACTCTGCCTGGGTGAAATTATACGGTGTCACTGGACATCAGGGCTGCAAAAAGATCTTCCTGAAGATGCCAAACTGGGCTTAACGAAATACCATCAAATCACACCCAATATTTCAAGAATAATCCTCGTAAATTCCCCCAGATTTATTTCAAAGAATCACTTTAATCTGCAGCCGGATGACACAGTGGAGTTTCATAATATGGCGTTGGCTCCTGTCCCCACGCTAATACTTAAAAATACTGGATCAACACTCAACGGAACTTATGGATCACTTCCTTCAGGCATTTTCCATCCATTTTACGATGATTTTGAATAATCTTGGAAAATAACAAACTGGGTCAGCGCACAGGAGACTGGAATCAGCCGCTAAATAATAATACTAATACTAATACCACGACTACTACTACTATTACTAATAATAATAATAATGTTTGTTCTTGTCAGCTTCTAAGCAACTGAGTTGGGAATAAGAAGGATGCTTCAAGTCTTGATGTGTGGATGAGGAGAGCTCGACACTTGTTGAACATCTGTAGGGGAGCAGAGGATCCTCAGTAAACTGCTGGTTATTCTGGACTACGCCCGTCCCCCTCCGCACCGTGAGGAGACCTGACGAGCAAAAGCCTGCATAGACAGCTACTTCTAAACTAGACAAATGTCTTGGTGCATTTTCCAGATCAGACAAATTTGCACAGTGTGCACTCATTGTTGAAACATGTTCAAAAGCATCGGAACCATCAGAGTGCCTGAGCACTCTCTATTTTGACAAAATGTAAAAATCAGAGAAAGTTGTTTGGAAAAGAAATAATCTGAGTCATCTTTTCTTCTTATTTCGCTCACGTCTCTGCCTTCACCATCTCTGATAACAACTAATAAGTTGAGAGAGCGAACATCGGCGACTGGCCTTTTGTGTCGATAGTGCCCTCTGTTGTAATCAAGATAAATAGCATTAAACAGGCTTGGCGCAATCACCTACATCCAGATCTGTTTACATAATGCATTTTATTGATTTTCTTTGGTACGCCGTTTTATTTTTGTTGAGGACGCTGTGGGCCAAAGAAAAATGGTCTGAGGCTGCGATTTTGCTTTTGAGTCATATTTTCCTGGAGTTGAGTGCCACTTTGCTGAATATTGGTACAATTATCACGATAAAAGAACATACCAAATTAATTATTTTATCAGGAGTCGGTCCTAATGAGCTTTAGAAAGCAGTGTGCTAATGAATGATTTCTTTCAGTATAGTTTAATGTCACTGCCAGACTGCTCTTCTTCGTCTGTATCAGATAAGAGGATTTTGGATTCTGCTTGTTAAGCCCAAGCACCTCTGCAGTTGTCACGTCCACATTAACAATCAGTTCAGGGAAATAGATCTGTCGAATGAGAGCTTCAAGATGAATGAACCAGCCATTAGAAGCATGAAAATGCGGAGCCTACAAAGAATTAATATTCTGCTCAAATAGGCAAATAGCTGAATAATGTGAGCAGTTTCTTCTTTGGTTGGACTTTTCCATCCTTTGATGCGGTTTCCATGAATTCTATTCATTGGTGATGCCATGCTTGATAAAGCTAACCTGAAGGACCTGCAGGGAAAGAGAATATTAGCATTAGCCAATAAATACGCACAGAGGAGTGAAGTATGACTGAATCCGCCAGTATCCTTGTAACATGTAACTATAGAAAACAGTGAAAAAACAAATAAGACCATTTTCTCACCAGTGTTTAAAATAAAAGAGCCAAGCTGTTCAGAGTTTCTTGTCATTTTAAATCAGATTGTATATGTGGTAACTGTATTGTAATGTGACAGAAGGAAAGGACAAGGCAACATTAATTTATTGCAGGTAGTGTTTGTCATAGGCATGGACTGGCCTGCTCGCAACTCATAAAAGGTTTGGGTTTACACGTTTCACACACACGCCAAAAACGTAAAAATGACTGCAGAATCCAATAAACCGCTGACATTTTTAATGTGAAGGGAGCGAAGGCTGTTTTTCCTGTCTCCAACTCGTCAATATACTATTGTAGGGGGTGCTTCCATAATTCTGCATTTATTTCTGTAATTTTGAAACAATGTTTTCAACAACGTTTTGGAGATGAACGTCGATCCAAACAAAAGTCAGAAGGTGGAAAAGTTATGTTAAAAGTTTAGCAATGATTGGGGTGGAGTGATGGATGGGGGTAGGGAGTCTGTTGATAAGGTTCTACAGCGGCTGTGGTGGTCTGTGGCCTGGTGCCATTTATGTATGCTCGTATGAATATGTATGCGTCGGGGGGTGGGGGGGTGGACCCTCAGTAACAGTTGTCTCTAGCATGGCTAGACGTGGAGAGAGCAAAGGGGGGAATTGGATGATGGCGCCGATGGTGGGGAGAGGGTGTTTCCAGATGAGAAAACTGTGCTCTTGATAAAAAATACAGGCTTTGTTATTGTGAACTCGCTAAAAGGGGTGAGGGGGCCTTAGCCAGAACCAATTGCTCATTCAGAGCAGCTTATTATGGGCTTTTCTCACAGCCGAGGCTCACGCAATTTGGTGAAAGAGAGCTCCATGAGACGGGATTGCTTTGTAGTTGTGAAACATTAAAATATCACACTTTGGAAAAGAATGAACTCTCGTGTTCCCACACCATGACTGTGGTGTGAAGCAAGTCTTTAATCAAAGCTGACCTGAGATCAAAGAAATCCAGAAAGGACAAATAATGACTAATGTCATGTTCAGTTTATATTAATACAATACATTTATTGTTTGATATAGTCTGACCTAGCATTGAGTGACATAATTAAAAAGAGAAACTGTCTTCTTGACACTTAAATATTCGCACAGCATTATGGATGAAAATTTCTGGCTTGATGGAAACGTAACGCGACGACCCCCCATAAATGAATATTTGTATACGTTTTTCAAACTGGCCATAATATGAGTCAAGTGCACATTTTCTATACTCTAACTGCCTTTTTGAAATGATTAGAAACACTGATCTGCACGATCAACACTTTTAAACTGAGACACGTTTTTAGTTGCTTTATTAAAAACTATAAATGCTGTTATCTTCCCTCTCTCTGCCCAGTTTAACCACTCAGGAATAATTCGATAAAATAGCCTCCGCGGGGAGCATTACTCTTGTGAACGGAAAAGTCTGGCATAATATGGCAGCTCCAATTATTTTCCACTTTGATTCTTCAGTCGTTTTCACTGCAGGGTAGTTTTCAATTTCTGTTCACCTTTGAGAGTCTTTGAATGTAGCAAGACAAGTTGCACAAAAGCCTCACTCACAAGTGAAAATTGTCAAAGCTGAAAATATGCTGAGTAGGATTAGGTGGATTTCAATGATGCTGTAAAGGCATAAGTAACATCCTAATGAGCATTACTGTCAGGTGGTGTGGAGGGAAATTCGCAACAACAAAAACACTTTTGCAGGATTACATGACAAATGTGTCCACGCGTAACCATTTTATTGTTTTACCGCTACGTTAAACACACATGCACTCCTTCACGCACAGATCTGTCTCCTAAGCTCACCATGGCCGTCCTCCACTGAGTTTGATAAACGCACGCTGCAAAACACATTGAGAAATAAGCAATGTAAATATAATAGATACTTTTTACCTTACAAAGAACCTCTTATGATAATAACAATAATGATTTTTTTACTGGTTCAAAGGCCTAATTGTTTTTTGGTGAAGGTGGATGTGGTAAAGTACCTTAAAGTATCCTCCACACAGTACTGGCGTTAGATATAAAGGAGGAGAACGCTGTTAAGGTTTACACAGAGTAGGTCTGTGGACTTATTTGAAACATAAATAATCACTAACAGTGTGACATTTTCAATGTTATAAATAGGATATGAACAAATATTAAATCAATACTGGCTCCGTCTCTTCTGCCTCTCATTCCGTCCTGTTGACACAGACACGATCTGGAGGCAGAAATACAGAAACCAGAAAGGAAACTGCTGCAAGTTGACTTTGTTACACAGGTTTAATGTCTCTCCCCAGCTCCCATCCTCAAGTAGAGAACTATTGACACAAAGCTCAGTGAGAAGACACCTTATGCTCCAATAGCCACAATGGACAGAATGATGGAAGCCACCGTCCTTTTCTCTGATGTCAAGCTGCCAGTCGGTCAATCGTCTGTGACTTTCTAATACTCTATTGGATTCTTCTTGACTGCCATAACATCCCCTTTGCAGATCAGTCTCTGATGACCCGCCAGCGGGATAGGGTTGAGCATACTGCCTTCAATACGCATGCATCAGTTTCCTCTCAGCAGGGCCAAGAAAGCATGGCTACAGGGTCTATCGACAGGGAAGGACGCTCAGTGTGTTCTCCTTTTCAATGGCCCCTCATCTGAAAGAAAAGCACCGTTCTGTGCGCCTTAAAGGTAATGCATGCATCTTTACGGAGTCCATTTGTGGCTGCGACACATGCAAGTCCAGCTTTATGAGTTCTTCCAGCTGACTGACATGTTTATCGGTGAAACTCCCAGTTGAAAAACCTTGTCTTCCTTTAGGACTTCTCATGGGATCCAAGTCATATCCATTCCTTTATTTCATTGTGAAGGTAACGTTGAGGCCTTTTGTCCTCCAGAGATGGCAGGGGGAGTGTAACTTTTAGTGCTGTTTATGATCCTCTGGAGAGCCGCTTTGTCTGCAGCTCAGCAGGTTTCAGAAGATGATGTTATACAGTCTGTCGTTTGCTTCCAATGAGGAAGGCCAGGAGGACACCAGCTTCTGCAGCACCACAGTTAACCTCTGGCCTGGCACCTTTGTTGACCTGGATGCTGAGAAACATGAAACTTGGACCCTTTCACCCTATTTCTGATGGCGGGAGCTCTTTTTGCTGCAAGCTGAACTCTGAAGAACTTTGTGATGAAAGCAGAATTGTAGTCATCAGAAAGGAAGCTGACATACAGCACGCCCCTGTCTACTGCTGGTGGTTGAGGGCAGAGCAGAGAGCAGCGTCTGAGGCATCCTCTGTGGATCTGTTTGTCAAGAAGTTGTAGATCAAGGGTGGGAAAATATGGATCTGGCATCGCAGGACTATGATTCCTGTGAGTGTGACTGATACGAAGCCACTCAAAGAGCTGAGTGTTTTCCGCTTATAAAACAGGATAATGTGATATTGGAGTTCGACTGTATTTGTCTCCATTATAATTAGTAATTTACTAACAGAAAATACCATTTGGGTTATGAGACAGAGGAAGAAATGCAAAAGGTTTAAAGTCTCTAGCTTGTCTGTGTCTCCAACTTATCCCCAGACTTGTTTGGCTATTTTTATTCCCTCATCTTTGTCTTCAGTCCTTTCATCCCTCTCAGACACAAAAGCGTCTTTGTAAAAGAATGACAAGTCCCCAAAAATGTGCAAAGTGTGTCAGTGTGCGTCATTCTGAAATGTCATCTTGACACCTCTGCATGTACATGAGCGTGCCATAAAGCTGTCACAACCTACATTAAAAAAGACGGCTGATCAGAGGTGCTTTACAAAGCTTTTCAAAGGTTTTGTCACCTAAAGGACTTAACAGACAGCCTGGTGTCACAACATCTAGCTGGGAAGCATGTTTGTAACCATGGAGAGGACTCGAGCGAGCCGAAACATCCTTTGGAGGCGCACAAAGACCTTGTGATGATGAAAAGCCCTCGTGGAACTGACCTCAGTGGAAAATGTGGAAAAAGAGTCAGAGCATAGAAAGAATGGTCCAGGTGTGACCTCTGACCTCTGCAGAAAGTTCCAACTAGAACACCGAGCTCAGTGCTGATACTTAATCTTAATTTAAACCCAGGATGTCTGCAGCTTCTGTGGCCCCAAAACAAACTCGAAGACATGAAGGTGCTGGTCCTAGTTGCACCTTTCACAGAACCTTCCAGAAGTAACAAGGTTGTTGTGGTCAGCAGGAAGTCTTTGCAAAGAAAAGGGAAGAGCTGAAAATAGACAGTAGGATATGTTATCATGGATGGAACGCTGCTTATTGATCGCCACGCTTGAGTATGAAGCACAGCTGTTCCTACAGCAGCACGTATCCCCAGTTTTTGTTGAGTTTTGACATCATATTCCCATTTATATTCAAGCGAGTAGCATGTGTGAATCTGTAATTTTAAGGAAAAAAAAACACAGTGGAGCATAAAAGTGCAAAATAAACACAGGAGATGTGCTAAACTAAACTCTTGACAAGCATGAACCGTGACACACATAGAAACTGAAGCAATACGTTTTGTCTTTTTTTAATGGAAATAATAGAATATCACTTGTGGGATATTATTTCACCCTTGTGTGTGCAGAAACCCTTCACACCAACAGGCTGTCGGCATAAAGGGGGCACAGATCTCAAGGATTCCGGACTCAACCTACCTGTACCAGATCTTTGTTTGTGTCCTTGCTGTACATTGCATTTTATTCCACTTATCAGATTTTTTTTTCTTTTTCGTTTGAAGACTTAACATGCTTGTAATTCATTCCTAATACTTTTATCACGATGGAATGCTAGTTTGTGTTTTGATGCCACGGCAGCGTTTAATTACAGCCGGGCTCTATGATCCTTCACAGACTCACATTCAATGTTTTCATCAGACCAATACGTAACCTTGGTGAGAGAACTTCACTCAGTTCAATTTTCCAAACATTTTCAAACGCATTTCTTACTAATTTGGACAGGAAAGGAAACAAAAGAAAAGCTTTCATGGTTTTAGAAGGTTAAAACAGATATTTCAGATGTTTAGGCACAGTCCTCGTAATGGTTCTTATCTCACAGCACGTTTGTTTTGGATTTATTTCCCTTTACGTAAAAGCAGGTGCACATTATCAAGAGGTTTACAGAGATCCACGAAACAACTCTGACTTCATCAGCAGATACTTCCAGGAAAAGTATGTTTATTTAAAATATACATGCACTGAAGAGCCATTCAACACGGTTCGCTGACAACACTCACAGAGGGACGTCAAGCACTTCAAATCATTTTCATCTATTTAAATGCAAAAGGTAACTTCTCCCACTCAGAGTCACTGACTTGGACTTGGAATATTATATTACCTGAACAAGTTGTGAAAATGATGCATAATAATGAAACAAATGACTGGCCATAGCCATCGGAGGCCCGTCATGCTGCATCCAAGTAGCGACTTAACTGTTTAAATCACAGTTTGATATGTGCACAAAAAAAGCACATAACAAAGATAAGCCTGCTGCACCTTTGATGCTTCACTTAAAATGAAATACACTTCTGTTGTTCATGGGTGCATAAAATTTTATTGTGCAGCTGATCTTTAAGTCACAGTGGGAGCTCCGCATGACTTGCTGTAACTCATCGGGGCCATGGGGGATGACTGATGCCCACCCCATCTCCCCTCACCCCCACTTGGCCAGAGCCAGGCTTGGGCCTGGGCCGCTTGTGTCCCAACACCCAGGCCAGGGTCTAATTCTAGGTGACACATTTAGCACATGATTTACCTCCCAGAGCTCCAGCTGTGTCCCTGACACTCAAGACAAGACCGTTGGGGTGTTTCATGAGCATAATTAACCCCTTCATTATGGAAATAAGAGAAAAAAGATGAATAATTATGAGATGTTGGACTGGAGGACTGGATTAAAGCAGATGCGGCTGTGTGCTTGACTGACTTTGTGCCGGCCGTTTCACCCAAGCCCGAGATCACATCCTTCAGTGCTCAAGGACCTTGAACGCAGGCACCAAAAATGAAATATAATGGTTGGAGGGAAAGAAACTCATTCATTCAGTCCCACCAAGGTCCCTCTACTTTGCTCATATCATTTAAAATGTTACCTACACGCCTGGAGTATTTCCTTCTTTTATAATAGCAGGTAATAAAGATATTAAATTACAGGAAAGAGAGAAACAGGAACTCATGTCTCAATGCTGTATAGTTTCATCGTAAAAGATAATATTTGATAAAGCCTTCTACTCTTGAAAATTTGATGCAGTACAGTGAAGTGTCTAAATTATGAACCTTTCCTGCTCATCGGTGGACTATGTCTCTATATAGACGGGATTTGCAGCCACACTAAAGGGGACTATAAAATAATATGGCTGTAGAAAAATACAAAATACTGGCCAGCATTGTGTCACCATGACAGTCTTATAATCCGAGGCTGTGGCTGTAACATGGGCAGCACCTGGTCAGCATGAAAATATCTCGACTTTGTGGACATTGGAGAGAGACTCCTGCTCACTCTTACACCTCTGAAGTTCAGCATCACACCTGCCACCTGATGAACGACTCGGTGGAGTGGCGGTGGAGTGAACCGGGGACAGGCAGGATCTCAACACAGACACCCAGAAACAGCAAGACTCGCTGGCACCTCAAGCAGACCAAGGCGATTGTGGCTGGGTATGAGACTCTTGAGGACTTCAGGTACTTGGGTGAACCTTTGAATCATCACTGGAGAGACACTGAAGACGTCTGAGCAAGCGAAGGCCAGGAGCTCACTGACCAAGCTGCTCAGTCACATGGACAATCTATCCCATCATCTATCTAGAAATCCAACAAACTCTGTGCGTCCATCTGCCAATTGTGCTACACAATCATTTAATTTGATCTTTATTCAATTGTTGCATCACTGTGTTTTTTTGTTGAAAATGTAAGATTTATCATATTGAGCAGTTTTATGAATGGATGACACAGCTGGGTTGAAGCCCTTCACTTCATACATGTGCCTGTGCACGTGTGTGTGTGTGTGTGTGTGTGTGTGTGTAAGTGTGAAAAAGACAGAAAAACAAAGAGAGGGAGAGAGAGTATAAGGAATGTTACAATTATATATTGCTGCTATTTTTAGTATTGTCTTTATTGCAAAAGCCAGGAGGTGATTTGTTCTTCTCTTTCGCCAACAGTACACGTTAACGTGTGGAGCGCATTCATTCTGCGCAGCGTCTTCCTTCATTTCGCTTTTTCCTGCATTAGCTCCAGATGCCGTAACAGTGCACCTGAGCTCCAATAACAGCTGCAAAATGAACATCAGAAACATAACAGGGATGTGGTTCCTGGGTGAATAGAAGGTGTGAACCTGCACTATGAGGCCTTGGGATTACTCTGCTCTAACCCTGGCGGCACAGGCGAGTCACGAGCAGACAGCCGGGGCCTCGGCGGAGCAAGGGCAGAGCTGAGATGATCCACCTGTACCTCGTGTCTCTGAGGGCTGGCTGAGCCAGAACGCTGTGGTTTTTAAATGGCATTTTAAAACTACTGAGCATATTCATCTCACTCAGTGTGGAACACATAGTACCATAAAGTGTTTCAGAGAGAGCATAGCTGACATTTAGAAAGAACGGCTTCACTTATTGCTGAAGCTGAGCTGATGTCATGTTTGTCTGACCATATGCAGCTGCCGCGCGATGAAAGCTCCATTAGCATTGACATATGGATGATATTTAGAGAGGAAGGAATAAATAAAAAGAGAGATTGGATGGAAGTGAAACATATGGCTTAGCGGCAGCATTTACAGACACGTAGACAGTGTTTCCAAAACCTTTCCTATGAGTTCATCTTTGTATTGTTCATATTTGCTTTGGGAGGCTCCTGGACACTAGAGGCGCATCTGTTTCTAATAGAAGCCTGCTTGCATGTTCTGACCATGGAAGAGGCCTGCTTGGTCCTATATTGGAGGTCTGAATATCCTGAGGTAGCTAAAATGCTCATTTGGAATTTTTGAGCCATTTTATGCAATTATACTGGGCATTTCTAATTTCTTTATTTAGCATGGTTCTGTTTATAAAGATTAAAAATTTGACACCCAGGAGGAACCTGAGCTTTCGCAGCTTCTCCTTGAAATGATCCGGTGGAGATGGTTCAAGCATCTGATTAGTTAGCTTCCCCAGGGCCTCCCTGTGGAGGTTCTTCTGGACAGAGAGGGGAACCCGGAGCTGACTGGAGGGATTAATGTATCTGAGCTGGCCCGGGAACACTTCAGGAGCCCCGTGAATGAGATGGTATATGGTCAGTAATTTCTGATTGTGTGAAGGTTTGTGAGCTACAAAAGCTACAGTGAATGTAGACACATAATCGGTGCATTAACATTCATCAAACCAGTTTTTAATGATGATTGTATGTACAGGATGCAATGAAAATGTAAATAATGTTCCTATAAAAATTGGCAACATCTAAAAACGTGTTGTTTGTTGACAGCCGTGTGTTCATGTACGCGTCTGCTGCTACACAGCGGCAACATTACCAGGCAGGAAATCTGTGGTGTTATAAATATACATCACCAGATTTTATTACATGTCATTGAAAAACTAGAGACTGACCCTGAGTGCAGCTGCAGTTGAAGCCAGTTTTTTCTATTTTTTTTTCATCTTTGCTGTTCATTTCAGAGTTGTTTGTAGACTCCGAGTCTGCTCTGCGTTAGGAAACCGAAGAGGTGGTAGAACGGCTGGCGTTTAGCGTGGAGCTAGCACCATGTCGACGTAGGAACTGTAGCTACACTCTGAACGACTGATGTCCAGCAAGCACAATCATCATTTATTTCCTAAAGCTGATTGAGCTTTAAGAAAAACATGCAATTAAAACTAAAATGTAGCTCACAGCCCATATTTTCTAAGTGGTTTTAATGAGGGAATACTTTTTGGATTGGAATCTGAATGCAACTGAGATTTAGAAAGTAAGTACATGTCAAGATAGGTCGCATAATTTTACTGGGATAAATCCTGATGCCCCAGCAAAAGGGTTATCCTCAAATATCTGTCAAATACTATACATAGCATATGGTATTGGTGCCGCCCATAATTGAAGCTGAAGGGGAATAAAGCCAAACAACAGGTAAACAGTAATTATACTGGTTAATCACTCAATTTAGAATGATGCAATTGTGTGTTTAAACAAACTATTGGCCTATTCAGTGACAAAATCCACCAAAAATTCTTTATTTTACTAATTTTAGAGACAAGAAGACACATTTGCTGCTTCTAAGCTATGTGGAAAAAGCTGTTTGTGCAATGATTTCTGAGCACTTTTATCCCTTTTTAACTGCACACGTTGGCGTGATGAGTGTGTGTGTGTGTGTGTGTGTTCTCTCTACTGCGTAGATGAGAGCATGTATTTATTCTACATTTCCATTTTGTAATATCTAGACTTGAAATAAAAATAATTGTGTTGTATGTTTGCTGTACATTGGCAATAAAGTGAATCTAAATCTAAGAGAGAAGCTGTAGAAATATGTGCATATTTTACTGTATTTATGAAAAAATAGATTGCAACTGTATGTTTTCGTCATTGGTAAATAAAAACTGCTCCTTAAAAATCAGCAGCTTTCAAAACCCATTTTTTTCACCCATCACATCAAACAAAATGCCTATTTATTTTTTATGCTGCTGCTAAATAAAGGCTATTACTCTTGGTGTTTGTGGCGTGTATAGACTAAATAAATAAGCAGGAGTAAGTCACATGTTTCATTTCCTGTTTTCAACCTCCCGTTCTTCAACACAAGCAGATTAAATTCCCTGATGCTGTAGATGCTGCAGAAGCTACTTAAACTGCACTAGCAACGACGGAGACAGACAAGTAAACAAAGAGAGAAAAAAGCAGCAGCGTAGCTTTTCCTCATATGCTGTTGACAGGAGGGTTGGGAGTGTAAACACAGAGGGCGCCGCCACCTCCTTCTCCCTGTAATAATTATCCGTGTTTGCCTCACTTTTATGCAATTAACAGATGTTTTGATCTTGGTGCCTTTACTTCAGTCTGCTGTCAGTAATGAGACACAAAACCATGATAAACTCTCCATCTCTGAACTCCAGGGACCACGTCTGACAGAGAAAGGGAAGAACATCATACCACACGGGGAGCGAGAGGAAAAGAGCTGGAAAGTGACAGAGACAGCCAGATAAAATAGATAACATAAAGATGATAGGCCTCCTCAGCAGGGGGTAAAGCCTTGGCTTTATACAGCCCAGGAAAGCTCTGCCATCGCTTCTGTGTGGTGTGTTGCAGATAATCTTATTATTCATGAACAAAAACATGTCAGTGTCGCTTTTGTAATGTGCAATAAAGTGTGCCTAGTGAACATAAAGAGAAGAGTGTGATGCTCGTAGTCTCTGTGAACGTGGGAGAGGTAAAAACAGGCGTTTCTGTCTCAAAGACCATCACTCAAACGCCAACGTTCACAGGACATCATTCACAGCTGACTGCAACATTTTAATTGTCTGGAATATTCATAAAGTCAAAGCAGGGACTCATTAAATGTCATTATTAGACGTTTTCCCCTAACATATCATGTTTACACACAGTGAAAAGCTCCATCCGTCAAACGCTAACTAGCAGCAAATAACACAAAGGAGGCGAAGATAAATCAGCTGTGTTAATATGTGCTACATTAATTTATCAGTCGAGGAGAAATTCAATTATACAAAAGTGGCCTGAATCCTCACTCATGTTTTCTATATTATAGTTCTCAAGGCCTCGCTGTGCCTCTGCCGCCTGTTTTATAGGAGTCTATGGTAGCTACTTAACGAAACTACACAATGGTAAGACACACAAGCATTGGAATTTAACTGTGTATCCAAGCAAATTGGCACAGTTTAGATGGAAAATTGTTATTTTCCTACTCCTTACAGCACACATTATACTGTAGTACTTGATAAAGTATTCTGAGATAGAGTCTAACAAGGTCACCCGTTGTAAAGTGCATGATTGTTGACCAAATATAGGTCATTTAATTTGAGAAATAAAGGTCTGTAGGCAAAGTTTCCCTGATGTTTGCCTCATTATGTCACAGGCGTGTGTGTAGTTTGTGGGTGATGTTCTGTTAGAGCTTTCAAAGTGTTAATAAATGTAAATACATAAAAATTGAACAGGACAAACCTCACATATGAGGAGGCCGTGGCCCTGGCGGAAGACAGGACAAAGGTCTTTGGTCCACTCCCATCCCCCTGCTGTCTCCATGCCCACGTGTCCTTCAGCAAAAGAGTGAGGTGGTTGCTGATGCCGTGTCTTTTGTGTGATGTGCAGGTTGTGTCGGCGGAGGTCATCTTTGTAGTATCAAGGAGTGGATCCAGACAATTGAGATGCTGCAGATGAAACCATTCACCATCAGGCAGAGCTTGGAGAGCTGATCAGACCTAAAAGCTTCACAGATTTTATGATTTCATACTCAGAATACATGTCAATAGTGTAAAAAAAACCTTTTTTTTAACTGTTTCCTGAGAGAAGGGTTCCTAATTTAGCTTTTTTGTGTAATATGTATCATTATATGTCTTATGTTTGGCACATTTCCGAAACATGACAAGCTATAACAAAAGGAATATTGTCTAAAATATATGTATGGGCAGGAAAAGAGCACTTCGATGCTATTTCCTAATGGTTCTACGTTCTTCCAGAGTTGCAAACGTCACTTATGTTGTTTACTGATACTCTTCTACCCACATAATGAAATTCAAGAATAATGGATCATCAATCAATAGACAACAGTATTCAAAGGAGAGGAGGAAAGCCACTGAAGGACTGATAAGTTCACACATTTACTGTGGAGATCTTCACGTCTTAAGTTTCAAAGGTGGCTTTTGCCATCAGACTGGATCCAATATCATTGTGCTCTATTTTGAAACCAGTTAAAAGCTTTCCTCCTCTAGTTAAAAGATCTCCTGTAAAGGGATCCAATTGATTGAAATGAGATTAGACTAGGATGTAAAATCTGCCATCAGGCAAGGTTAAATTCTCTGCACTTTGTTGAGACGAGACAGAACATGCGCTGCTTTTGGAGGAAAAGGGGACCCGAGCCATTATCCATATACCAAAGTCAAAACTGTTTAAAATTCTAAAGGTACAGTGTTTTCCCAGAGCTTGAGCCAGCGTGGCACCATGATTGATGATGCATCACGGCCTGACATCCTTCATAGAAACAGCAAATAAATCTGACTGAACCCCTGTGCAGCATGTGCATTTGAACTGGCAGCAGCTGTATGGCTAACAGCATCCCTTACAGCACATTTCTCAACGTGTCCTTTAATGAGTAAATAGCACAAGACTCCGTCCATGTTGATTCCGTTGCGTCTTTCATGTGCTGTTCCTGTGACAGTTCTAATCACGAGTGCATGTTCCTGCCTCCCTTCATGAGCCAAACTGAAGAATTGTTACCAACGGCTGCCACGGTGAAATAGCCCAGTAAGCTAACAGATGAGGCAAAATGAAGGTGACTGGAAATGGTTATTGTTCCGTCCTTCTTTTCCATTTAATCTCCTCTCAGAGAGTTTCATTAGGCACCAGAACAGCAAATGGCTTGTAGATAGAACTTGAAGCCAGGGACGCTCGGGACAAGCCAATCTTTATTCACCTGCTGGCCAAAGAGCCAGGAGCACCTGTCCCATTTGATGCCATATAAGAAGTGTGCTGCACATCATGTTCCATCAATGGGTAGCAATAGAACACAATACAAAAGAACACACTCAACATACAACAACAATAACTACAGGTGAGCTAACTGAAGACCACATGTTGAGAATACACAAAGAAACTAAATGTAAGAATAGAACATTTTTGGAAGGAATTTTATCTTGTGAGTGGCAGTTGTGTGGTTGAAAATGTATTTTTGATGTGAAAGCTGAGAGAAGAATGAGCAGACTGGTTCAAGATGATAGAAAGGCAATACGAACCCAAATAACTGCAAGTTACAACTGTGGAATTCAGAACGCCCTCTCTGGACATGTGGAACCTTGAAGAAGGTGGGCTACAGCAGGAGACCACAGCGGTTCCCCCTCCTTTCAGCTCAGAACAGGAAAGTGAGGCTACAATTCTCACAGGCTCAACAAAACTGGACAATAGCAGATTAGAAAATGTTTCCTGGTCTGATGAGTCTGGATTTCAGCTGCAACATTCTGGTCGGGTCAGAATTTGCTGTCAACAGCAAGGAAGCATGGATCCATCCTGCCTGGTCTCAACGGTTCAGGTGTGGGGAGTATTTTATTGGCCCAGTTTGGGCCTCTTAGTACCAACTGAGCATCATTTAAGCATCACAGCCTCCCTGAGTGTTGTTGCTGACCATGTTTGTCCATTTATGACCACAGTGAACCATCTTCTGATAGCTACTTCCTGCAGGATGATGCACCAGGTCACAAATCATCCCACACTGGTTTCTGGACCGGATCAATGAGTTGACAGTACTCCAGTGGCCTCCACCAGAGTCACCAGGGAGTTTCACATCATTGTAGATGTGCAGCTGACAGAGCTGCAGCAACTGTGTGATGCTCTCATGTCAACATGGAGCAAAATCTCTAAGGAATGTTTCCAACACCTGGTTGAATTGATGTCATGAAGAATTAAGTAGTTCTGAAAGCAAAAGTGGGTCCAAACTTTTACTAGCTAGGTGGACCCTAACAAGGTGGCCGTGAGTGCAAATATAATCTTATTCCCCTGCAATAGATGAACTATTGGGTTTTTTTTTGTGCGATTTGTTCCATGTGGGGCACCGAGGGTGTGTGGAAGCGTTCAGTTGTTATTAGGATGGACATGGAGGCAAAAGTGGAGGAGGAAGAAGCGGTAGAGATGGCTACAGCTCTGGATTGGAGAATGGCGTGAGCATATCAGGCCAAGCAGATTGTGTGGTCTGAAGGGCTATTGAAAGTGACAGGAAGGAGGCCTTGGAGTTGGTGAGCCGCCTGATTACCCCTCTCCTCCCTAGTCCCGCTATTGACTGTGGTTAGGATGTAGCATTCCATTTCCTCCCGAAATAAATTAAAAGTCAGAAGTAATTTGCCTGATGGGGGATGCAGGTGTTTTCTCTATCCTTTTGGTGTGCATCAAAGTTTCTGAATAAAATTCGCCTTGCCTGGGAATCAATTGAACCCTTGGCTCTTTGATAAGGAAAGGGCTTATTTTCAGCCTGTGACAGTTTTGTGGCAGGGAGGCAAAAAAGCTGGGGATTTGATTAAAGGGGAGATAGTGAGAGATTGAGGTCTTGTTCTTGCCATGGGAAAGATCAAGGGACGCAATCATGTTGCTACAATGCTACCTGCCTGCTTCCGCTTCTCTTTCTCACACACAATTCGTGTGCACATCCTGCACATACACCACACATACTGACATTTTCCGCTGCGAGCTTTATAGCGAAGTCTGATAAGCAATGCATTGAAGGAGGAGAAATGCTTCTTTTTTTTCTCCGCTCTGAAGTTCTCCTTGGTCCAGGATCCCATGTGATTGCACTTTTGATCTCCGTTTGCTTCTCCTTCTCTGAAAGTTCACCTTTCAGACAAGCATGTGGCAAACAGACAACCTCTCCAGCGATATATTGTTGCTCTTCACAAAACTTGCATTTTAAAAACTCTCTGAAGCATGAAGTGCTGCCTACGTGCTTTGAATTCTGAGCTATTTTGGACAGAAATGCCTTCAGAGTGCTAAACTCAGGACAGGGTGTGAACACTCGCAAAGCCCCCAAACCTGCTTAGGAGCAAAGTTCTTCACAGCTGGTTTCATGACAGTGATAGAAGTTTGAGGGGAGACTTGTGCCGTTGGCATAAATATAACACGGGACTGTTCTGGGGTCAACAACCGCAAACTTTCCTATCAATAAAAAGTGGGAACCCAGTATATGAATAATGGTGCAAATGAGGTTTGGGCCGCCTTGAAAGTGGCCATGACATCACGCCCCATCCATCACCTCTGTTTACTAATGTTGGTTTCCACTCATCCGTTTGCTCTTTTTACGTTGTGTCTTCAGCAGGATATTTGCCTTCTGTTTGTCATTGGAACAACATTCCTTAAATTAACAATTCACACTTAAAGGGGACAAATCAGCCACTCCTGTCTATTAGCCTGTTTGTTGCAATAGCTAAAAGCATCCAAAAGACGTGGAAATCATTCTGAATTTTTTATTTTTTATTTAAAACACCTGTTTCTTCATCCAGTGCTGAGTGAATATTAACATCAATTCCGGAATATTTGCTCATCTGCAGGACGTTTGAGCTCTGTCTCCATGAATGATGGCGTCTGCATTTAAAGTTACTCAAAATTCTTCTTCAAACTCACAGTCTTTCAAAGGCATGAACCCTCCATTGGTATTATGAGCTGATTAAGATCAAGATTGTCTTTTTCCATCAAAATCACATGCATGAATGCTCAATGAAAGCTCTATTTAAACGTTATATTGGAATAAGACTGGTTGGTTTAGCAGGTCATGCTGTTCAGGGGAAGGGGGCACCTGTGTCCACAAAGGCTCAAAAGCCTTGCTGACCCCGTGTTGCTGCCTGTGTTGTTGTCGGGAGCAAGGTAACCCCCTTGAACATCAAAGATCACTTTCATGTTGCTTTTATTCTAAATGGCAGTTTGTACATCAGCAGGAATCTGAAGTCTTCCCCTGTCCGTGGCTCACAGGGAGCTTTCCTACAGCCCACTCTCCCCCTCCACCCACACTGGACTACTGGGGGAACATCGAGCACCTCGTTTTTAGAGACACAGCGATGGTCCTGGCAGATGAACAGAGACTCTTGGGTTCCCTCACACATCAGAAAGGCACAAGTGACTTTTGTGGCATTTGGACACGAGGACTTCAGGAACTAACGGCAGATGACTCCATTTTGGTTGGTGTTCCCATGGCCGCGGACTACAGCAACTTCCACAGCGCTGCCACAACACCTCTTAAAATACACACCGACAAAGACACACGCTTAGCCCTCTCTGGCGAGCTCAGCTGGGACTGGAAAAGGCTTTGCCTGAAGTATTTCCCAGCTGAGATGAATACATGAATAGAAGAATGGGGAGGCTTCAAAATAGGGAGCAGAGTACATGTTGAAGCACTTTTAACTTAGTTAATTTAAGATGGGATTTATTTACCTGCTTTAAGCCCTTCCAAAAGCTCCAAAGGCCTCAGATCGTGTCTCAGTGCATAATTCTACTTTTTTACAGCAAAACAGGAAGCTGATATAAGGTCATTTCATGGGAAATGATTGTGGAAGCTATGACTTGGTTCAATGGGGTATAAACTATATTTTCATCAATTAAAATTGAAATATGTGACTGCGAAGATTGAAAGAAGTACTGGGTCCCGAAAATGCAGAAACAAGCTTCTAAGGTATTCCAAAGGTTTAATCAACCCAAAACTAAAAGGAAAGCTCAGTTTACTAGTGGTCTGGCCAGCATATGCAGACTAACAAAATAGAGTAGATGGGAAGACTATCTGACACTGGGAATTACAATGGGAAAACACAAGGAACACAGCATCAGTTTATAGGGGGAACTTTTGAAGAAGCAAACATCTGGCAAGTGAGCTGCAGGTGTGTCTCCTGCTGTCCCTGCAATCCTGCACGCCCTCCTCAACACATCCCTGAAAGACAAGCAACAGGGGAAACAGAAACACGGAAATGGCGATAACCAAACAACATTCAATACAAGAACATTAAACAGCAAGTGTACAAGAGTATGACACATAGCTAAACATAGCTGAGTAGCACTAGCTGGAAGCTCATTGGCAGCTAGTGATGGAGGATGTGAGGGGGAATGCGACCATGCCAGTATATAACTGGATCTGTGGTGCTCGTGGCAGAATTAGCCATTTTGGATGTGTTGGGAAGAACAACTGTCAGAAATTTAAGATCTTTGGTGCCATTAACAGATTGCTAAAACTGGAAAGTTTTTTTTAGTTTTAAGGTTAAATAGATGAGAAGAGAGAAAACAACCAAGACAGTCATGTCCAGGCAGAGGTGGAGTGGTAGTTTGCTCCTCTGAACCAGTCCTTCCAGGTAAATTCTGAGCTGTCACCCAGAGAGAGCAACCTGGCATTTTCACAAAAATGAGATGGTTCAATTTAGCATTTAAATGCTGTTGTGAAAATGACTTCTTTCAGTTTAATTTTCCAATTCAAAATGAAATGAAACGCTCACTCCTGTTTCCCCATCATGCTATGACCTTGATTAAAGGACACTCAGACTATTTGATTTCAATATTGATGCCGAAACAGAGGATAACTTTGTCTGGTGGGACCAATAAACTGCGAGCTGTCATGTCGTGATAATGAACAGAGCGAGCGAGCGACCTGGCGGTACCCTGCTGCTAAGACTCTAAGGACGCGCTGTAGAGAAGGACGGAGCGTTATCACACACCAAAATGCCCATAAATACTTGCATTCACACACAGACCAGAGAGGCTGTATTTAAGTCTAAATCCTAATTTTATGACATCATCAGGTAGCGACTCCTCAAGGATAGCAGGGACAGAGGACCGAATACAGAGAGACCGGAGAGTGAGGACGTCTCTCCCGTCTTCAGCAGGAGCTGTCAGCCGCTGCCGTCACAGCGCCCATAAACAAAAAGTGTTTTCTCCCCTAACAAGCTCAACAGGACCTTCAGTGGGGAGACAACACAGAAATGCTTACTCTCCAGGGGTGACAGCCACTGTCTGCCATCAATCAGTCAGATTCACTGTGCAACCCCACAGACAATGCCTCAACAAGGGCACAGCTCAGATTCATCACGACGAGGAGGAGGAGGAAGAGGTGGAGGAGGAGGAGGAGGAAAACAAACAGGCATGATGAAATATGCACATCAGGCCTGAAAGTCATTTAATCTGAACGGCTGACTTGATAGGGCGGATTAAACAATGACATCATCTATAAATAAGTGTTGTAGCTTGTAAAGAGTATTTTTCACTTGTACACCATTAGCATTACAAATGTCAGCGTTAGCGGCCCACAAGCGTGCGCGTTGCCGCGTTCACACTCACACTCGCTTACACATTATCTCCTTTGAAGCACTGTCTCGAAACCATGATCTCTGTCACTGAAATCATCTGAAACACTTCTTTCAGAATGTCACAACCCTGTTTTGGGCTTTGATCAAAGCCAAAAGATGTCAATTAGGGGAGGAACCATCATGTAGTAATGCATGATGAAACTGTCAGAAAGTTGTTCCGAATGCTCCCCTGTGCATCTTAAAATAATTGTTTGGTCACTGCCTCTTTTTTTGGGGGATGTTGAAGCCTTTCTTGGTGATTTAACTGTCTGACAGTAATAAGCGACACTTGAAAACTGAAATATTCAACATTACTGCAGGCAATGTGCACGTTCGTGCATTTGAAAGGTGAGCCATATAGGTTAAACTGACCACTGAAATGCTCCCCACTGTAACTTTGTTTTACATTTTACTTTTGTCTTTGTCAAATTTGCTAAAAACTTCATAAATATTAGAACGGTTCATTGAGTGTATCTAGATTTAAAGCCTTACATTGTGTTGTGCTTATTATGAAGATGAAAAAGTACTGGATTTAGGTGCGGATGCAATGACAATAATTCTGTAAATATGTTTGAACTAATAGTTTTATTCTATTCTATTTATTGTACAAACATAGAAGATGTTGTTCTCTTGAACTATTGTTTGACTGATATATGCTCATTGTTCAGGTGTCATCTGAAAGACAACTGAAGGGTTTGAGCTGAATGACATTAGCCTTGAAAATGAACCACGCTGAAAGAACATTGTCAACAAAGTCAAGTGAAGCATGTCCTGCTGTGCATCACGTCCCCAAGCGGCTGGGATGTGCAAGTCATCAGAATCAGTTGGTTACTTTCAGTTATGCGCAGGTTTGTGTATTTTCAGACCACTCGGACATACAGAAGTGATCTAATGTCTAAATCTGATGTACGCACTAACCTAACCCTTCACAATGGGTCAGTTTAAACCCAAAGGTGCTCAAAGGTGTTCTGGCACATAAATCAATCAATCAATCAATCAATCAATAAAGCAATCAAACAGCATCTTTTACAATCAAAATTTTACAATAAAAAAAATAGCGTCTTTTACAATCAAAATTGTTTCAAGGTGCTTTCCAGAATCCCAGGGCCAGACCCCCAACAAGCAACAGTGGCAGGACAAACTCCCCTTTAACAGGAGGAAACCTTGAGCAGGACCAGGCTCATGTAGGGGGACCCTCCTGCTGATGGGGGGGTGGGTAAGAGAGAGGAGAGGAGAGAGAGGAGAGGAGAGGAGAGGAGAGGAGAGGAGAGGAGAGGAGAGGAGAGGGGAGGGGAGGGGAGGAGAGGAGAGGAGAGGAGAGGAGAGGAGAGGAGAGGAGAGGAGAGGAGAGGAGAGGAGAGGAGAGGAGAGAGGAAACCATGACCCAGTGGGGTGACAGAGGCCTGTCAGGTGATCATGTTTCCGGACCCCGGCAGCCTCGGCCTATAACAGCACAGCTAAGATGTGACCTAACGATTAGACGACCCCCTAAGTATGATAATTTGTCTGTCTATGGTAATAACTGGAAATACAGAATTAGTAACAATAAGCTTTTTCAAAGAGGAAGGTTTTAAGCCTGATCTTAAAGTAGCGATGGAGTCAGCCTCCCGTACCTGGACAGGGAGCTGGTTCCATAGCAGGGGGGCCTGGTACCTAAATGCCCCCCATTCTACTCCTAGAAACTCTGGGAACCACAAGTAGACCAGCATTCTGAGAGCGGAGCGGTTTATTGGGCTGATAAGGTATCACTAACTCCTCCAGGTAGGATGGAGCTAGGCCTCTGAGGACCTTGTAGGTCAAAAGAAGGGTTTTAAAAATTATTCTAAATTTAACGGGCAGCCAATGAAGAGATGCCAGTACAGGAGTCATGTGATCTCTTTTGTCAATACCTGTCAGAACTCTGTCTGCAGCATTTTGGATCAGCTGGAGGCTTCTTAAAGAGGAGTTTGGACACCCTGATAATAAAGAATTACAATAGTCCAGCCTGGAAGGAACAAATGCATGAATTAACTTTTCAGCATCATGACGCGTCAGTAGCTTCCTAATTTTTGTGATGTTCCTCAGGAGAAAAAAGGCACTTCTAGAGACTGTTTTAATGTGTGAGTTGAAGGAGAGATTTTGGTCAAAGTTACTCCTAGATTCCTCACAGAGAGACTAGATGTTAATGGGATACCATCTAGAATGATCATGTGATCTAATCTATCCCTGAGAGGTTCAGGACCAAACACCATGACCTCAGTTTTTCCTGAGTTAAGGAGGAGGAAATTTGAAGACATCCAGGACTTTATGTCTTTAAGACAGGTCTGAAGCTTCACTAACTTCTCTGTCTAGATTGCTGCCACTCCCCCTCCTCGACCAGTAACACTGGGAATATGATAATTAAGATGGGTAGGAGGAGTAGATTCATTAAAACTAACACACTCCTCCTCCTGAAGCCTGGTCTCAGTAAGACAAAATAAATCAATGTGATGATCCGCTATCAGGTCGTGCACTAACAGGGATTTACACAAAAGAGATCTAATATTTAACAGTCCACACTTAATTGTGATATTGGTTTCTCCAACTTGTGCTTTAGTATTAATTTTAATAAGATTATGGTGATTGACCGCTCCCCTGCTCTGTGCTTGGTGAACTTTTAACCGTGGAACAGAGACTACCTCTATAGTGTTAAATATGTTATTGTTGGTGGATGAGGGTTCTATGGAAGCAGCAGTGAGGTGTGTAAGACCACAACTCTGCACCCTGGTCTGGACCCTGGATTGTCAGGTCACTTTGGGTCTCATAAAATTAGCCAAGTTACGAGAAATGAGAGAGGCACCATCCCATGTGGGATGGATACCATCTCTCCTAATCAGACCAAGTTTTCCCCAAAAAGTGCTCCAATAGTCTATAAAGGCCACCTGGTTTTCGGGGCACCACCGTGACAGCCAGCGACGAAGCGACGACATGCGGCTAAACATCTCCTCGCTGGCCAGATTGGGGAGGGGACCAGAGAATGCTCCGGAGTCCCACATCGTTTTTGCGTAGTTACACACCGACTCTATGTTAATTTGGTGACCTCGGACTGACGAAGCCGGGTGTCGTTGGCTCCGACGTGAATAATAACTTTATTTACGTTTACGTCTCGCCAGGAGCTTTAAATTTGCTTCTATGTCGCCCGCTCCGGCCCCCGGAATGCTCTTAACTATGGTCGCTGGAGTCGGCTTCACGGAGCGCAAAACAGAGTCGCCAGTTACCAGGGTCGGTTTCTCAGCGGGTGTCGCCGAGTGGGGAAAAACGATGAGCCACGGGAAGCGGGTGGTGGGGCACCGTGGGCCTTTGTTTGGGGCTCCGCTTCCTGCGAACCGTCTCCCAGCCGCCCTGGCGAGCCGGCTGCTACCGGGGGGCCGCTAGCTGAAGCTACGCTAGGCGGCTCCGCAGCAGCTAGCTTCTCCTGGCTACCTGACGCAACTCCAGCTAACTCCAAGCTGAGGAACTGCGTCTCAAGCTCGCAAGTCTCGCCTCCATAGCCGTAAATAAACTACTCTTTCTGCACCTATTCCCTTCACTAAAGGAGGCAGAGGAGTAACTAAACATTTCACACGTTGAACAGACAAAGACACCGGGTGAAACAGACGGTTAGGCCATGCTAATGCTAATAGTCGGCGAAGCCCTGTATTTGTTTAATATGGGTTGTTTGTCATTGTTGTTATCAGGTGACTAGAATGTCCCAAGTGTTCAAATTTTAAGTAAAGTGAATACAACACACTGTGTTCAATTTTAAGTAAATTTAATACAACAGAAACACCGTGCACAGTGCAACCAACGAACGATTGAGAAGACAGGAAGTGACGCAATACGTTACCCTGACGCAATACAGTTGGCCCTCCAACTTTATCTTAAGTTGGCATTTTAGTCTTTGATCTCCTTTATGTCATTGATGTCAAAATTGTTCTTTCTTGTCAGATCAATGAAATCAAAGGATCAAACCGAACTGGCAGATCAAACACATCAGCTCTACCTCATCAGCACACGCCTGAGGAGCTCAACACTCTTGTACCACACTGGTGACCAGCAGATGCATCAATGGCACAGAGAGGAACTCAGCAGCTGAAGCAAGAATCATCCATGGAGACTTGGAGGGAAGAGGTCCAGCATCTCAGAGAAGCCCTGGCTGAGAAGGAGGAGCAGCTCAGCAGGGCAGTGAAGAGGCGACAAATGAGAACTGTGGCCCATGTGGAGGCCCTGACCCTGCTGAACAGCACACAAGCTGCTCTGAAGGAGAGCGAGCTGAAATGTGCTTCTCTGGAGGAAACCCTCCACAGCCAGCAGCAGGAGAACGAGGAGACACACAGGAGAGAGCTGATGGAGCAGGAGGAAGGCCTGAATCAGAAGCTCCTTGTGATCCAGGAGGAATTTGAGAGGAAGCTGGAGGAAGAAAGGCAAAGATCTCATGAAGAGAAAGAGGCCATGAGGCAGCAGCTCTTTCTGGAAGAAAAAAAGTTCCAGAAAGTACTTGATGAAGAGAAACAAAAATATCATGAGAAGATCCTGCAAAAGGAAGAGTTGATGAAGCAGCAGCTGGTGGTTAAAGAAGAGAACTTTAACAGGATGCTGGCTGATGTTCATCAGCGGTGGGAGAGGACCGCTCAGACATGGGTCCAGATGAACGAAGAGCTGGAGCACAAGTTCCAGGAAAGCCAACGTTTCAGGCAACATGAGGAGGCAAAAACCAGAGAGGAGCTCCAGAGGCTCTCTGAAGCGATCCTCCAACTTGAGGTGAGATGCTTTTACCTTTGTTCCTCTTCCAGAAGATTTCAGATGATGTTCAGTGAAATCTAAAACACACTCTCTCTTTTCTGCAGCTTCAAGTATCAAAGAAGCAGAAGAAAAAAAGCTTCTGTGGATGGATCTGGAAAAAGATGAGGTTCTGGAAAAAATGAATTAAACAACATTTCCAGAGCTCCCAAAGCCCTCCTCCTCCTCCTCTTCCTCCTCCTCCTCCTCTTCCTCCTCCTCCTCCTCTACATCCTGACCTCCACAGCATCACATCCTGTCTTCAACAGTTTCATTTTACAGTATAATCATTGTTTATGTTCTATGTTTGGATTTTTGATGTAGAAACAATAAAACTCAAAGTAAACCACCAGATTGTAGATGTTGTAAATGACAAATTTAGAAATGGCTTCATTTCATTACTGGAGTCAGTTGGGTTCCTCCAGCAGATAAACCAACCAACTCATAGCTTCAACCACACCCTAGATCTAGTCCTGACTTATGGTGTTGAGGTAGAACATGTGTCAGGGTTCCCTCAGAACCCCCTCCTGTCAGACCATTCTTTGATCACTTTTACATTTATGATTAAGGATTCTTCTATGCTCAGAGCTCAGTCTGACTATAGCAGATCTTTCAGATAATGCTGTAGCTAAGTTTAAGGAAGTGATCCCTGTGCTGATCCCAGGACCACTGTGTGTTTCCCCAGGGATCAATCATTATAATCTGAGCCCTGCTGAGGTCGACTCTATTGCTGAAGGTGCAGCAACCTCACTGAGAATCACGCTTGATTCTGTTGCCCCCCTGAAAAAGAAAATAGTAAATCAGAGGAGGTGTGGCCCCTGGTATAATTCACACATCAGGACCCTCAAGCAGAAAGTGCGACGACTAGAAAGGAAGTGGCATTCTTGTAAAATACACAGCTATCATGTAGCCTGGAAAGACTGTCTGGTAGTCTACAAGAAGGCCCTTTGCAAGGCTAGAACAGCTTATTTTTTTTCTTTAATTAAAGAAAATAAGAACAACCCCAGGTTTCTTTTCAGCACTGTGGCCAAATTAACCAAGAGTCACAGTGTCGCAGACACTATACAAATAAAGATTGATTAATTGGTTGGCTGGTTAGTTGATTGATTGAGTGTCTGTTACAATCAAAGTTGTTTCTAGGCACTTTACAGGGTCCCAGGGTCTGACCCCCAACAAGCAGCAAATTAGCGAAGATGCCTCAGAAAAGTTTAAGGGCTCGTTGGAGACTCTGTATGTTCCCACAGTCAGCACATCTGGTGATGGTCCAGTTGTTGGGATGGCCTGGTTAGCTTTTTCTCTGATAGCTAGAACTTTATCAGTGAAGAAGCTCATGAAGTCTTCACCACTAAGGGAAGAAGGGATACGTGGATCTACAACACTGTGACTCTTGGTTAATTTGGCCACAGTGCTGAAAAGAAACCTGGGGTTGTTCTTGTTTTCTTTAATTAAAGAAGAAAAATAAGCTGTTCTAGCCTTACGGAGGGTCTTTTTGTGATCTACCAGACAGTCTTTCCAGGCTAGATGATAGCTGTGTATTTTACAAGAATGCCACTTCCTTTCAAGTCTTTCTAATCTTCACCTCACCCTACTAACAGAACACCTTCCACCTCCACTTCTCTGCCCAATCCTGAACAGACTGAGCAGCTACCACCGCCCCTCTTGAAGTAGTGACAGGAATAATTATGCTAATCCCATACTTTTACAGCACAGAGTTTTCATGTAAGTAGCATTTCTACTTTTCTCCCCAGTAAATAGAGTGTTAAATGATTGACTAGAAGGAATACAGTTTCAGGATTTGGGAGTATTCTACCATTGCTTTGTTCTCATCACACTTCCACGAGCACCCAGAGCGCCCGGCTCGTTAAGCAGATTAAATCTTTTGGTCATTTAACTTAATGTAATTCAGGATCATTCAACACAATTTAGAAGCATCACACCCACATTTGTAAACAGACAATCCAGCCTCATATTAACAGGTGGAATAGCTCCGCGTGTCCAGAGTACGAAACGTTTCTTTTCTATTGTCCTGCTGACTGGTCACGTGACTGACAGGTCACATGACTGCTTGCGGCTCGCTTTGCAAACATTCCTTTCACCCTTAGTGGAAAACACATTCATTCACGATTTTGTTGGCCATGAAACAACAATGCGATGATAGACTCAGTGTTTGATTTGTTTATGAGGAATCTTTGATGTCTGCCGGTTGCCATGCCGGTTGCTAAGCTGGTTGCTAAGGATGCTACCACAGATGAAATCAAGTGGCGTGTGTGCTATTGTGTTTATCTTTTACATTGTGTATTTATCTGAGCTGTTAAAATATTTGTGCAACGGATGATGATATCCGTCCGATAAGAAACAACACAAAACGGATTTGAGAGGCCGGGATTACACACATATTGTTGTTTGCCCTGATGTTTCGCGAGACAGCCGGAATTTAACGCTTGCTCTAAACAAACAAAAATAATCCATCTGTTTTTTTGATTATTTTACCTTTTGATTAATGAACATCATTTTATGTTTTTTTTAGCATTATTGCAGGCTTCAAAGTACTTTTCCTAGAGTATAACCTGCTACCCATAGATCAGGCCCCTGATCCTCATTGTTTAGGTGCATCGAGCACCTGCAACATGTGACCTTCTTCTGGCCAACCGGGTCTCCGTGGGACCTCCCAGATGTACTCAGCACACTAACTCTCAGACTTTTATCTCAATTTCTGGCTAAAATTGCAGGCTTGAGGGACTGAAATGAGACCTCGCCCACAAACAGGATCCCAGGTTTCACTTGGCTGCGACCTTCCTGAGTTCAAAGGTCAGCCTAAAGGGTGCTGTGAGACAACAGGTAAGACCTGAATGCAGCACCGTTTACTTTGTATTTTTGGGTCAATCTGTCCATCCTCATATGGTGCCTGTGTAGAACCACAACTCTGTGAAGTTTCTGAGGGCAAAGGTCATGGGTTGCTGACCTTCTTTAACCCCTCTGAAGAGGTTCAGCAACTCCAATAATAAACATATCTGAGGTTCCTCCAGGTTAAAACACTTGGGAAAAAAGCAATAAAAGAGGAAAAGGCCTCACACCCACCTTTTGCCTGCCCTTTCCTCTTAGAAAGGTTTGTTGGTGCCGAAACTCTACAGGTATGTTACGGTGATGTAAGTAATGAACCTACCACATTTGTAGCTTTTGGGGCTGGAAGCATTTGATAGATATATTATATAAAAATGTAAAGTAAATCCCGCAACTCCTCAGAAGGCATCACGATTGCATTTGGGCCTTGCATCAGCCTTCAGAGGCTTCGTCGGTGTTGCTGTTCAGCATGATGTTTAATGGGACACCCACGATAAGCAGACTACATTTACAGCTGCCCTTTGCCCTCAGCAATTTTGCACAGAGCTGTGTCTCGATAGGCCATCCAGGCACCGTGTGAGTGCACAGTTTTGTATTTTTTTGCGTTTGTTTCAGCCTTCCAGGCAAAAGTGTCAGAAATCGGAAGTAAAAGGTGTTATTTTCAGGTCTGACCTGTGGCCTCACAGCACCCTTTAGGTCAATCGTTGCCCTCAGGAAGGTCGCAGCTGAGTGGAAGCTGGGCTGCTGCTTGTGAATGAGGTTTCATTGAACATAGTGACAATTCTGCCCCCCAGCTCACAGTGTTAGCCAGAAATGGAGTAAAAAGTGTTAGAGTTAGTGAGTTCAGTAGATCTGGGAGGGCTGCGTTGGCCAGAAGAGGTCAATCACTGGAGGTGCTTGATCAAATGACCCGCTGTTCAAGAACGCAAATACCCTACTTCTTAATAAAGAGACTCGAGTTACCATATTAACTCAGTATTATGGTTACTGGATAAAGTTTTTTCTTTGAAAAGGTCAGTGTGCAACACAAACAATGTTCATCGAACCATGATGTACTGGTACTTAATAGGCTGCACTAATGCTTTAAACACCAGAAATCTGAATTCCAAATAGGAATATATATTTATTCCCCTTGCGCACTCAGTTTCATTTTATGTTGTTTTTTTTAATTTTAAGCAGCTACACAAATATTTTAACAGCCACTTGGTTTCGTCTGTGGCAGCATCCTTAGCAACCAGCATAACAACGGTAGAGATGTGAAAGATTCATCAAAATGACAAAAAAAAACAAAGAACTGGATGTATATTCTGGAGTTCCGATGTATATTTCTCACTATATTTCTCAAATTGCTTTTTTGTGTCCAAACAATCACAAAATTATACATTTTCCACTAAGGACGTGAGGAACGCCGCGGCATACAGGAGTGACATTCATTCACTCATTCATTTGAGCTAAAAAGCTTTGACACTGGCGTTATAAGGCAACACTTCTGGGCAAAGATGCTCATTCTAGTTGTATTTGCAGGTCATGCTGGCCTCCCGTCACTGAAATAGGTGTACAAGTCTGTCACCAGGACAATGAAGAGACAATGCTAGTCATTTAATTGCGAAGAGAAAAAGGCCACGTGAGACAGGAACTAAATCACACAGCAAATGTCCCACCAATGATTCCTCTAAGACTGAGCTTGTTGCCTTACCAGTAACTAAATCAAAACTACCCAACGTCTGCACATCTCTTTTTGTATTGCACTGGTAAAAATCCTGTTGCAATCATCTTCTTGTGAAACGAAGCGCACATCTACTGCTCGAGAAGCAAACATGAAGGAGTAAATAATGTATATTGCTACTTTGCACCTAATATCTCCCCATCGAAAACAGGAGAGAAAGCTACAAGGTTGCTCTGTGTGTACAGTCAGCCGCTCTGGTCTGTTCAAGCCTGGAGGATTAGAGCAGAGGCTCCGGTGGATAGGTCAGTCAGTCTGGCTGCTGTACATCTCAACTATAGTGTGAGGCACGCTCTTAAAGAGCTGGTCAGAAATCATCTTTCATGCCCTCCAGGGCTGTCTCTGTGCAGTTGATGCAGAGATGGAAAAACCTGTGCTAAAATGGTGGCTTGAAGAGGGAATGAAATGCCTAACATCACCAATCACTGCTTCCTTTTTCTTTCTTAGCCATCTATTGTCTGTTAGCTGAGGCTTGGTCCTTATCAGGACTGCAGGGGCTACTGGATTCAATGGGCGAGTGGCAGAGCTGCACACTTGACAGGCTGCCTGAAGACACTCACCTGCTCCAGATTTGGCTGTTCGGTCTATTTGGTATAAGACCTTTTAAAAATAAAATTGTCTTTTGACAACACAGCAGCATTAAAAAAAATCAACTCTATTATTATTTCTTCAGCATCCTAAACAGACAAGAGTTAAGATTTACGTCCTTCTCTTCCACCTTTGGGTTTCACAAATGTCATCTCCAAATGATTTCCAGAAAGTAAATCCAAAGTGTGTTTAGCCCGTCTTGTAAAATGAAACTCTGACAAGAAGATAAAACCCGGCTCCGTGTCACTAAAGACACAACGTGGCTCCGCGTGAGTCTCCGCAGACCAACGGAAAACAGCGAATATTAAAATCAAAGCTACAGTTCCTTTACGACAATACTTCAGTCAACGTTTACGGTGACAGGAAAGCTCCCACCCCTGATGGGTTTTCTGTCACCACATACTCTAAAGTTCCAGCGAAGAAACACTTGCTCACAGTTCCTCTAAATACAGCAGACCTGATGGACCCATGCAGTTGAGTGGACCCCATAAAGCCAGTAAGTCTTGTGAGTAAGACTGGGACATCTGCACCGAGTCTTTTTCTTTCTAAATTATGTATTAAATACGAGGAAATTCCCTGGCTGCATATGTCGGTGTGTCTGGCAGACAGAGATGAGAGGAGGAGCCAGTTGACTCTTTTTATTAAGAAATCAGTGCCCGGCAGCAAACATGTGTTGGAACAAGCCGGCAGTGCAAACACTGTGTTTACATTCAGGATAGACTAAGCCACAGGAATAATGCATGCTAACTGTGATATATTCCCTAATTAGCCATTCTCGAAATTTACATACAGAAAAAAAAAAACCTTCAATTAACACATGAGCAATGACTGCTGGCATTTGATTGCAGGAGGGAAAATATACGGCACAATAAACATCATTTACAAGATGTTTAATTTTGTGTTTGGAAAATTGAATCCACCAGCCGCATGTTAAGAGGACGAAATGTTGGCGGTGATTGACTGGAGGAAACAAACCTATACCTGAGCCAAAGTTTTAACTATTGGATTGTGACCCCAGCCAGTATTAAGATGGGTCACATGGGGGGTGCGAGCGTGTAATTTTGTTGCTGTTCAACCTAATCAAGTCTGCCTCTGTCATATGCAGTTCCCCGTGGAAATAAAGAGATTCATCATCTGTTTTTTTTTTTTTTAACTACACGGTTCGCTCTCCATGAGTACGAGGAAATAATTTCAATTTCTCCACTTGATGAGTTCCTACTCAATAGCAATTATCTCACCACAATAGATGGCACCTTGGTGAACAATTTAGGTGCGGCACAATATGAGACAGACGGCGGAGGACACTGCTTTGTGGCAAAGTGTGAGGTGTTAGAAAAGGACCCGAAATTGCACTGATTTTGTGAAATCATGTTTGGAGTCCAAGTACCATCTAGAGGAGTAAAATATGCCAGAACCAAACAATATTGTAATTCCAAAACCCTGATTAGAAGATGGCGGTAGCTCAGTCTGTAGAGTACTTGGCTGAGAAGCCGGGGGCTCTGGTTCAAGCCCCGATGTGGGCAGAACACGGGAGGTGTTCTGGTTGTAGGGGGTACAGGAACACCCCCGGAGATCTGCTGAGGTGCTCTTGAGCAAGGTACCAAATGCTCATATAGGGCCCTGCAATGAGGTGATGGAGCTGCCTTCACCCATATGCATCCTGGGATAACCTCCAGCATCCCCCCCAGTGAGCTGGAGAGGGCGAAAGTGGTCAAAACAAGAATAAAAACAGTCGATAACAAAATCTAATCACTCTACAAAAGAAAATAAGTGTTTTGTCATTCTAAATGTGTCCATTCCACTGTTATTTTTTTGATGCCTTTTTTATGGTCAACCAATCTTATGTGAACAATGAAGAGAGTATGTATCTACATAATATGTATATATACGTGCATATGATACCTGCTGGACTCATAACGACGGACAGAAGTGTGGAAAGGCTCCCCGGCTCCATCCACCATCAGAGAGGGAGGGAAACACACCGAATGAGGCGCTGGCTCACCGGAGGGAAATATATGAAGACAGGCATCCATTCACCGTCACATTTACACCTACACTCAAGTTTTTTCACCTCTCTGCATGTCTTTAGGCTGTGGGAGGAAGCCAGGACACATGAATCATGCGTGCACAGCAACAACATGAGCCCCCTCCCCGGCTCCAGGACCTTCTGGTTACCACAAGCAGCTCCAAGTAAAAAAAACAAACATCTGAGCCACAAAATGTGAGTTGTAAGAATGATTTCGAGCTAAATTTGGTCCTATAGTACAGTAGAGATACAATTTATTACTCTTTTATGTGGCTAAATGATATAAACATAATAGTCTTTAGCTAATAAATATGCCTTTTTGTTCCCAAACTAGCCGCCAATGGTGTCTGTAATTTAAAAGCATGCAGGTAAACACATTAGCATCAAGAACCACCCCCCCCCACAGAAAAGCAGCGGCCTGCTGTGGATGGAGATGAGGTTAATGAGGGAGATCATGCCGAGTTAAATGGTGACAGCGCCGTAAACCTGTAAAACTAAGAGGAGAAAAACAGTGTGGTCTTTGCACAGTTTGTGATGATTTCATCTCCCAAAAATCCCATCATGCACCCTGCCCAGCTGTGAGTTAATAACTTTTCAAAGTTCTATTTACTCATATGTATATTCCAATAATTTGTGATGGCTTCAACGCCTCGAGTGTTTTCTCGTTTGCTGTTTTAAGGACAACAATTATCTAGTTACAGTAACGCTTTTACCAAAGAAGGAAACACTTTGCACAAGCAAAAAAAGGTTGATGCTGTAAGACAATGGATCAAGGGCCGACAGGTTGTGGAAGGGAGATGAGAGTTGGGGCTGTGGCAGAAGGCTGGGCGGGACCGGCTGTCCTGGGGAGAGAGATTGGCAGGACACTGAAAAGAGATGAGAAGCGGGTTGGATGAGGCACAAAAGTCCAAAATCCTTTTCCGAGAAGGGAAAGAAAAACAGAGTCAGAAACCTGAGGGCAGAAAAAAAACATGGAAAATAGTTTTGAGAGTACTTGATGCACCTCAAGGGATTAACAACAAACTGGTGAAGGATGGAGAAGAGGAGCAGACTTTTATGCTGCAGTTGATTAGAGTGGACGTGGACCAGGTGGACTGAAGACAGAGGCAGAGCAGGTGTGATCTGAATATATAAATACGGGAGAGCTGACGGAGGGATCAAAGACAATGCAAAAGAGATCATAAAAGGCAGATTCCTAACTGGCCCGCCCTCCAAGTGGGAGTCTCCTGGCGACCCACTAGGACCATTAGAGTTCTCTGTATAGGAAACGGTGAGAGGCTGGTTGGGAATGAAAGGCCTTCAGACCCTCGACCGCTCCTTGGTGCCATAACCTTCCAATCGCCGAGAAGCCGGTGGCTCTGATGACAGCGGGAGGGTTGAGAGAGGGAGCAAAGAAGACACAACAAACGTGTGCAGCAGAAACGATACGCTCACCACAGAGTCCTCCGGCCTTGGCCGCCGCTCGGGCCCCTGATAAAGCTGCAAGCATGATTTACCGGGCCCTCGCAGATTTTGACCTTCTGGGAATTCCTCTTGGGGACGAATAGACCATCTGTCTGTCTGTCTGTCTGTCTGTCTGTCTGTCTGTCTGTCTGTCTGTCTACTCCAAAAAACAGGGAGGGGGGGGTGTGTAAATATTGGCTTTCCTGGAGGAACACCATATTTCCGATGTTTAATCACTTTCATCACAAAGGCAGATAATAAGCTTCTCTAAATATGGAAGCAATCTGACTCAACCCCGAGGAGGAAGTTGTTCAAATATCAGTTGCAAATGAATTTAAGAAGCAAATGTAGTTTTTTATTATTTTTTTTTACAAACAAATTGAAGCCAGTAAATTAAGAACTGCAGCATCTGTAAGAGCATTTATATACAACATGTTTGCGGAATTAGAGAACCTGCTGAGCTGAACCAACCTGGGAATTTCAAATTTCTACCAAGTAACTCAATAAAATAACACACGGGAAGTAAATGTGAGACTGCAGATTCTCTGATAAATAAATAAACATGCAATTATTATTGATTACTGATTCTCTTTCAAATAACCTTGATGAAATCCTGGAATCTTTCATCTCTGTCCTAAAATATGGATCCTTTGAGTTTACATGAAAGTTTGATGGCTAACAAAAGGTCAAAGCTTTGCAGTTTCAGAAAACATGGACCAACATACAAACCTGTTTTGGCATTCTGCTTAAAGTATATTAAAACTTCCACTTGTACTGCCTTTTTTTTTGGGGGGGGGGGGGGGGGGGGTGTTAATGTTTTAATACCACACTTATAATTTCTTTATAATTTGTTTTTTGCTAGTTTCTCGTGTCCATGTGTCTGAGCACTTGGCCAGTGGAGGGAATGATTTATTTACTGAATTATTAAACTCAAGTGCAGCAAATTTGCCAAAGGAAACATTTCTGAATCCTCATACATCTAGCATTATTTGAAAAATCTGTATCTTTAATTTCAATGTCAAGTGATAGAAAAAGAACACCGAACCATATTAGTCCTGACCTGGAAAGTTTAGTTTAAAGTGCAGAAAGTAGCTTGTAGAATGTTGCGGCTTCCAAAACTGTTTTCATGTAGAGGTGAGGCAACCACACTTGGACTGCGTTCGTGAGATCGGTGGCCGTTGAGGACAAGGTAACGTATATCTGCTCCAGTGTATAACATCCAGCCATGCATGCGATTGTGCACGGGGAGGAAATACAACTTAAGTTCTTTTCCAGCCTGGGCCAGCCTTTAAATTCCCACCGGTGGGTCAAACGTCCCCACACAAGGTGTTGAAAGATGCCCCAGTCAGTAACGTGCCAAAGACTCAAGTCCTTTTGTTAATAATCATGATCTATAATACTATGGGGCATTGAATCTGTGTAAATTACCTCTGGAATATGTGCGCTGCATAACAATAAAAGCCATATAACATTTCCCATTACTGAGTAAGTCTTTGTAAGTTGCTATACGACAGCTGTCAGGGTGCTCATACATCACCAAGCGTAGCACAAAAGCTCTTGAGCCTGGGAGCAAAAGCATTATTTTACACGTCCTGCCTGTCTGGCACATCCGGACTCCAGGTGCGAGGTGAGGAAAGTAGCACTTTTTTGATTTACAGGCCTATTACCAACAAATCCGCGAGACACTGGTTTGGTGTCAAAAGAGCATGTCGTTATTCTGTTGTATGACAAAACAGTTTGCCAAAGGGGGAGTGTAATTACATTGTTGTCTTTTTTCAGTTGACTCCCGGCGAGGGAATTATTGGTAATCATCCATGTAATGTGGTGCCACTCACTTTCTGACAGCTGAGTGAAACCACAGTGCTGTGGTTTCGCCATTTAGATGTAAAATCCAAGCAAAATATCCCATCTGTTCCCCAGGCTCAGCAGGCTCGTTATTAATTTCTTACGGAAATCTATAACGCCGGCGTTTGATAAAGAAAAACTACAAAATCAGTTGTCGCCAAGAAATACTGCAGTACATAAATAAATAAATACACGTGTCTATTGATTTGCCACGATATGTTTCCTGGAAGTGGAAGTGTCTCATTATGCCTGATTTAACACACCCACACACACTCACACACACACATACGCACACAAAACAATAACCTCCGTCTGTAAAAGGACAGCATTATTATTTAAAGCACCTATCTTTGCACTTAAACCCTTTCACCTTCCTCACTCTGGACATGTCCTGTCCACATGGGTGTCCCGCTCGTCCTTGTGCTGCTATTTAACACGCATCCTCTAAGCTCAAAGGACAAATCCTTCTCCCAAACTCCTGCAAGGTTGAACACGTCACAATGCCCCAAAAACCCACGGCTCTTCTCCGGCATCTTCTCTGTTTGCAATCATCAGCAAAAAAAGAGAGGAAACAAAGGGGGACAAACTCCAACGAGCGCTCCTAACTAGCCCAGCTTTCCGCTTCTATTCAGCATCCACATTTATTCCAGACTTGAGCTTTTTATTTATTTAACAGGGAAATGTGTGTCGTGGCATTCACTGTGTCGAGTCTTAAAAGACGTGGCTGTCGACCCGCCTGCTGGTGAGTCTTCACACCATCTTGAAGCCTGTGTCCTGTCAAGAATGAACATCCAAGACATTTTTCCATACATGCCTGTACTTTAGAATAATAGTGTTGGACGAAGCTGTGATATCGGTGAAACGGCTTAGTGGTGCTTTCAAGGCCATCTTTAACCCAGAGCAGCCTCAATATTCTGTCTCAGTCTTTCTCAGTGCTGATATGTGTTAGATGGCCAAAGATGGTCCTACAGCCTGGTATTGTTTGACTTTCAGTGAACAAAGCCTTCAGCTGAGAAGAGAATGAGCCGGGTTTATAAATAAGAATGCATAAAGGGTGAGAACTGCTGCAGGGGTTCTCCTGGATATTGCTGAGGAATCTGCACAGCTGCCCAGACCGCCGAGCACCAGGAGGCTTTAGTGATTCGGTTTAGGGTAAATTTATCACTGGGGATTTCACATCAAATTCCTTTTTTGCTTTTCTTCATAAAACAAGATATTGGAGTGAAGCAGGAAGTCAAAACCAAATATCCGACAGGTGTGCAGTTGGATGCTCCTTTGACAGCTTTTGTCAATTATTGAATCCTGTGCTCAAGACATTTTAGACCAGTTACTATCATTTCTAATACAGGAGACGATAATAACAATATAGAAATGTAGGGAGAAGCTTAGAGATACAGAACAGTGCATCGGAATTAATATTACTTCTTTCGTCCTTGATACTGTTGTGCAACAAGATGGAGAACTTGTCTTCTTGCCTTCTAAACAAACAGAATTTTTTTTTTCTCTCAGTTGTGTTGTATTCAATGCAGATGTCAGAAACACCTGATGATCCGTCAAATCGCATAACTTTATCCTGAAAGTGCATCACACATCAGACCATCTGACAGACGCAATTTCCGCTGTTTGTATAGTGGAAGCAGTGTTTTTATGTTTCCATTACCAGCTACCGCACGCTGTGGGAGCAAAACAAGAGCTGATGGGCAAATGTGTGGTTCAAAAACCAAGAGCAACCAAGAGCAACCAAGTGAATGTGACAGGCATTATGAACAGCTGGCATAACAGAGGAACGAGGGGCAAAAGTGGTAATATCACCAAAGATTAGTTAATTGGGTGTCTCAAAGACAGCATAAAATGTGCAATCCTTTGTCAGTGGTCCCCGCTGGTGTTCGGTGAAGACACCCAAAGGCAAAGAGATAAATCTGTGCCTGTGGGTCTGATTATGCTCGAGGTCTGCAGAAGAAAGTAAGAAGGCACTGACTATATTTATCATTTTATGGACTTCAGCCTCCAGTTTGCTCTGTTTTTAAACAGCTAGTTAAAGAATTATTATTGCCCTGTTTAAATGTTACCTGCAAGGATGCCTTCATGCTAAAGGCTCAGCAGGTGATAGACATGAAACTATCACACACTTTAGGTTGCATCAAACATGGTCACCTTTACCTTCCACCTTCCGTACATTAATCATCTGCCATTGGGTTCTACACCCTCACTGGATAAATGCCTTGAAAGCAATCAATTTTTGATTTTGGGTTACAGTTAGGTGTGTTTAAATGAGCACCAAGGCGCATCGTTGTCTGCTTCCACGGTGTTTGTAAATGATGCAAGGACACTACCTCATCCAGCACTGATGTGAACACTCACACTTAGCTGGACCAGTCTCCAAATTCATCCATTTAGACAGCTGCCAGCAAGAAGGAGATTTAATATCCCAGACAGGCTCAGTTCACACTGCAGCCCCTGACTCTCTGCTTATATCTGATAGTCTTCAATAGCACTTCACAATGTATTATAGATGGAGAGGACTTTGGGTTTGGACTGATTCGAGGCAGAGTTGAAAGGCGACTGAAACTGCCCATTTTCTCCCTTTCCATTTCAATGCTAAGCTTACAGGCTCAGGAGTATGTTTTCAATATGTTGTCTGTCAGAAGAAATTAAAACAAATACATGCAAAATGTGTAGAAATGTCGGCAATGCAAGACAAGAAAATCACTATAAAATAAAGCAGTTATTAAAAAGAGACTGATAGAATCGATTTTCCAGTTGTGTAAGAGGAATACTTGGAAAATGACACATAAAAAATGACGCATCCACACACATTTTAATAAGTTCCATTTTTCGCAGCTTCAATCTGCTGCCATTTGAAACCGCTTGAAGGATACGTGTCAAAATGGGAAAAACACAAAGATCCATAAAAATAAGCATATTCTGTCTAAAAAACCAAGTAGACAGCCAAAAGACACCACCAAACTGGAATTCTATTACACTCACTTACAGCATCGTCACTATTATTATTCATTAATGCTATTTATTTCCATGCTTTTTTAATGTTTTAATTGGTGCTGTGTGTTCTCTTTATTATGTTTTATTATAGGTCTCTGTCTGTTTTAATTAAACAGATGTATTTGGGCATCATGTAATGGTGGGGGGACAGTGCCCTGCGATAGATAAAGAGTACTGTGATATCCAATTATATGTCTATCCAATTATGCCTATTGATGTACTGTACAACATGGAAATAAAAATATGCTTAAAAAAGAGTGCAAAGCCCAAGAGAGAGAGGAAGAAAGAGAGGGGGGCGCCAGCCGTGGGCAGCTGGAGGCACGTATACTCGTTAGCCCTGCTCACTCTGCCTTTCAAATGGAGCCTTAATGATTTATAGATGTTTGCTTTAAAAAGCCATTGGCATTAATCCCATGGCTCATTAACCATTTAATTAAAATTAAATTCTGTGTTAGGACTTAAGCAGATTGAGAGTATTTCCTCCTGGTGGGAGACTGTTGAATCACCTCATTTTCGGAAATGCTTTCATGTGATGGGGATGCGCGCTTCCGCACGGCTGACATGTACCAACCGCTTAATGCAGAACAGAGAGAATCACCACTGCAGAATATTTACACAGTTGCAACATTTCTGACGTGAATTCATGTGACCTTTCATGGGGACACTGAAGAAGACGGAGACGTCTTTGTAGTTATTGTGAGGCAGAGGTGAGACTTCCTGTCTGTTCCTCCTGATCAGCAACATTGTAAATGCAAATGAGCTTCCAGGAGACAGCAGGTGAGTCATGACCTGGATACAGACAAGTGTCTCATTCACCTGCTGGGAATTTATTTTTATAACAGCCCACGTGAACTGTGGCACCCAACGCACCGCCACTTTGGTTTATTTTTCATTTTCCAGCTGACCCACCAACTTTCAAATTCCAAAAACTCCCCCAGTACGACTGTTTCTGGCATAACGCCGCCACGCAGGTCTGTTATATAACAGCCCGGCTGCGTGTTACGTGCACGCAGGGACCTCAGAGGTCAAAGGTTGACATGCTGTCAATACTTGGAGCAAATCGCTCTCAGGTTTCATAAACCACACACGCAAAAATGTTCTGAAAGCTAATGAAAATATCGTCCCACTGTACAAGCCATGTTGTATTAACATATCTTGAAATATGTTGGTTGGTCAAACAAAGAAGTGCAGCCTGCAGCCAGGGGAACCGAGCGGCAGGACTTTCCCCAGAGGTCTGACAGGACTGAGCCCAAAACATGCACATGGGTCCATTCTGTAGGATGGACCTTGGCACATCTGCTGGTCCTACAATTGAAAAAGACAATAATGGGAAAAACAACAGAACATTTCCATTGACAGCATCGCAGTTTCTGCTTTACAGGCCAAGCGTGCGCGTGCTCCTCGAACCGTTTAAATTCAGAAATGCTTTATTTTAAAGGAGGAAGTCTTGCTGTTGTCATTGTCAGGTTCCTCAAAGATGTAGAGATGGTCAAAACTGTATTGAGTTGCTCCGTCTGACTGTGTGCTGAGTGTTACTGACAGCTGAGAGTCAGCAGCGCATGCCCTCTGTGGGCATCTCTGTTCCATTAGCGACTGCATCGTATAGCGTTATTGCATTGGTAGAGCAGGGTCACCTTGATTCACTCCTTTTCTATCCTGACCCAAATGTGTCTAGATGTCATGAAGATGGCAATACAGGAGCGCTGAGTGTGTAAAATGGCTGACAACCTCTGATTCCAGTGTGTCTGTGATGCTTTCTGGAAACAAAACTTTAACTTCAACTGTGTGTCAGTCTGTGTGTGTCTGTGTGTCTGTGTGTGTGTGTGGGTGTGTTCTCCACTCATATTTCCTTGTCAAGTCAGATTATCACATGTCAATTATAAAATTGTTACTTTTACTCTGTCTGGTTGTTGCCGGCAACGTGTTTTAATGTTAAAATCATTTAGACTGTGTGACATCTGAAAGCTAAAGCAAAGGTTTTAATTTATAGGACATTCTTCATTCCCTCCCTCACCCGAGACAACCGATGCAGACTTGAGGCTTCTCCGCCGCTTCTCCACGTTGAAAGGAGCCCGCTGAGGTGGTTCAGGCATCCTGTCGGCATGCCTCTCGGATGTCTGCCTGAGGAGGTAATGCGGACATGTCCCGCCGGCAGGACACCCGAAGGCAAAGCCCAGTCACAAGTGAGGGTTTAAATCTCTCCTCAGTCCCACTGATCCAGATTGAGGAAGTTGCAGGAGACAGGATGATCTGGACGGCCCTATTGAAATCACTCTCACCCCGACATCTGCGAACCAGCGATCATTCATGGTATCATGACACAAGTATTTGTGAAGTCTATATTTTGAATGGCTGGAAGCGGATGCGTTGATTTTCCTCTCTTTTTGTTGCTCCTGAACATGAGCTGCAGAGGCCAGACACCCCCGCACGTCACTTCCAAACTCGTAAATGACCCCGGAGCAAATGTGAATTGGGTGAGACGTGCTGTGATTATGTACATCAAATCAAGCTCAGAACACACCGATGCCGACACAGAAGAGTCCGTCAAGGTGATGTTGAGTGACTTCGACGGGTCAGAGGCATAAACATTTTCCATCCAACCACCTCTGTTTAAATGTGTCCTCTATGACACTGAATGTGGAAAGTTTACCTCAAAGTAACCCCGAACCTCTTTCCGAAGCTCATCTTTTGAAACAAAATACAAAGAATTACTGTAATTTATACTGCAAACACCACAGCCCAGAGGTTTGGAAGAGAAGCCAAGACAGTTATCTGCTTTTTGGGATGCATTTACTGCATGATCAGATTTTTCATTGATATGCACCATTTTCCTCAATTTACCTTCAGGTATGTGTATCGATGTAACCAGACCACGGCTGAATAACTGTTAATAAAAGAAAAGGAGGGCTTAGTTTTAGGCTCCAGAAGATTTGCAAAGTCACAACTTTCCAGCACATGCATTAAAAAAATAAATAAATGGTGGAACAAATTACTCCTTGATTTCATGCTGTTGTTGAAGCCAGAGGAAAAAGTAAAGTCTAAACAAAAAAAAAGAAACCTGATAATTAAAGTCAAATTGTATCTTGATAATGACTCTTTCCACATTTATCATGATTATACTCTCTTTCAATTCATGGCTGACTGTGTCTCATTTCCCTTGGTGGTGAAGTTAGTCACATCGTTGGAGCTCTGTGAAAGTTCTAAATGTTTACTTGTGGCATGAAGCTTGAATGTCTGAGCGATGTGGATGAATTGACATGTGAGGGCAATGAATAATGTACCTGCAGGTTTCTGCTGGTGATGCAGGTGCGAAGGTGATGAAACATTGCCCTGATGCATCTTGATGATCTAACATGACTCCGTGTTCAACTTTAAAATGGCCGCCCTGCCTCATTGTTTTGGCAGATGATAACAGAACTGCCAGCGGGTTATGGCTTTTTCTCACTAATGCCTTTGCTCCAGCCTGGCTAGTGGCCAGCAGGAAGAGGGAAAACCAGCAGACGGCATAACATCAACATCCCGACGAGCCACCGGAGCCCGGCTCAAATGATCGGGGACTTAAAAGGGAGCAGCTGGTGAGTTGATGTGGGGCTTTGCGAGTTCTGCCGAGGGGCTTCAGATTCATTTAAATGATAAGAGATTACTTTTAAGCGCTACACACATTAATTGATGATGAGACGGGAGAGATATGGGAGCTAGAGGATATAGACAAGTGGAGACAAACATCAATGGATTATCCGGAGTCTTTGTTTTCTGGGACTTTATGGATGCAGACGTCGACACACAGACAAACATCTCAAGGACATTTTGTTCGATGTGTCAAAAGCATGTAGAGGTGCAGCTGAAGATCCCTGAGTGCTGCTTTCAAAGGAGGTTTTGTTTGTAGGTTTTGTTTATCTTCCTCTTCCTCTTCAGCGACTGGAACCAGCGTGTTCTTCATCATAGTGTGTTTTTGATAAATGCATTAATGCACTGTGTAAACCCCCCCGCCCGCCACACTGCCACATGCTCATTATGAGTATTGTGTGTTTGGCAGCTCTCCCTTGATTCGGCACCTTTCTCCTTTCACTGTCTGTTTGTCACAGACCTCATTGTAATTCTCGTGCTGCTTGGTTTCAATCTTCGCTCACTTAGCGGTCCAAGAGGTGCTGCTGGTTCCCCGAGGTCCCTGCTGGCTCACGGTCAGAGGCCCTTTGAGCTGCCAAGTCAGCCGAGGCTGTCGGTGCCCCTACTGTGTGTTCCTGCGTGGTGGCTGCTGGGATGTTGGCGCGGGCCCTTGATTTACTGCCGTTGGCTAGGACGGCCTCCAAGGAGCTTCCATTCTGGCTGGGGTATAATTTATTTGAGACACATTTGGCAATGTTGGCATCTTGGCCCACTTTGAAATGTATCGTCCAGAGACAGAAATAAATGAACGGTATCAAAGATATGTCAACCACCATGTTTTTTTTTGGTCAGGAATAGGCAAATGGGACAGCGTGGCCAAGCAATTGTTTCCCCATGAACTGCAGAACTCCGTTCAGAACGAGCCAAACACCAAAAACAGCAGAAGGCCTGACAAAAGTAAGGGGGGGATTCGCTGTGAACTGTGTATAATGCGTTTGTCACTGCATCCGATTCACGTCTGACAAGTCCTGGACACCATATTATGAACAACTGTTGTTGGTTCTTTACGTGTCTCTGATCAAAAAAACAAAACCTTCACATTGTGTCTGTCAAAGGTAACAGCAGAGCGCGGAGGTATGACAGTGCAGCAGTTCTGACTTCACACTGTCTACTGGGCACTGAATGACAAGCCTGTGGGTTGTCATTTCTGCGCCACTATTTTTCTGGGTGGAATTTTCACTGCTGATACTTACAGACAGGGGAAAAGTGAAAGTCATAGATGAGTGGCAGCGTTTTGTTTTGCATTTGTCTCCAAATAGATGCATAGCTGTCATTCAAGGTCCCATTGAAGATTGCTATCAAATGTAATCGCTTCAAAGCTTATTCCCATGGATGCCTGCTTACAGATACAGCTCTTTCAGGTGTCTGTCAAAAGGATGTAGCAGTGGGGCATGCGGCAAAAACGTCAAATATATAAATTTAAATATAGAAAGGCTAGTGCCCCAGCCTTGTGAGTCACATCAGGCACTCCTAAAGGAACACATTTGCTTTTAATGTGATCCATTATATTTGTTCTCTATGAAATAACCTGGCAACTTCCGCCATCATTAGTTGCTGTTGTTTTATTTTTTTTTGAGGAATAAATGAAGTTGGGATGCCTTGTTCTAAATTTGACCTTTAAAACATCGATCGCAGGATATTTCACTGCCGATATCATCAATGGGTTGACTGACGACCATACTTTTATTTCTCCTTTTTTCTCCTCCCATCTCTTTTTTGCATCTGCTTTCCCAAGTGGTTTAAATGTTGTTCAGCAAATTGCGTCGGAAAAATCAATCCAATCTGACCCCTGCTGCTCACTGTTGAAATATTTACAATCAATTAGCTCATGGCTTGGTATGGATTTGCAATATTACTCCATTTAGTCCCCTTAAGAGCAATCATGACTTTTCAATCACACGCTGTACTCACCTGGGGCTGCAAACATTTTAGCCCGGATGTGCTTTTTCCTGCACAGAGAATTTGGAGCCACCACCAAATTCCTGAACATCACCAGCTCACAGCTGAGTGTTTTCAATCGAAAATTCCATCAAGCGTTTCCCTGTCGGGATCTGTCATTTCAGTCATGTGTAACTGCAGCTGCACACACCCACCAGCAGTGACGGAGGCGCTGTGTTAAAATTAGCACCCGCCGACCTTTCAAAGCTTCTTTGACTGTATATTTATCTCCACATTAGAGCGCTAATAAATGCAGATGAAGAAGAGGTGGTTTTATTCCTAAAAACATGAATGTGACATAAAAGGAACAATGTTGTTTCTTTTCCACCCAAACACATGCAATTCCGATAAGATTAATGTCACATGTCACATAAATCCATATTACCAGTACTGGTTAATGACATCAGTGCTGCAGGTATGGTGAATACTCAGATTTTATTATACAAAATGAATGTCAAGCTGAGGATTTTCAAGTAGTCAGACATTTTGCTGCCACTGCCTTCACCTGTAGTGGTGTCTGAATCTATTTGTGATCAAATTAGCCTATGGAAAACTAATCTTCTATGGTTTTCTTTGAAAATTTTAATCAATATATTGGGGTGCATGAATTAATGCAACCATTGTCTGTTGTGTGTATTTATGCCTGCATTACAGAATCAAAGATAAAATGTTTTCATGCCGCCTGAAATGAATACAAAGAAGACACCAGAGGCAGTTCTAATCAATCCTCCTTGGAGAGACACATCTAATTCTCCTGTCAGACTAAATGGACCTGAAGGTCTCAGAAATACAGAGCAAAGTGCAAAGATGAACACCAGCTCAACCATTTTCAGATGAAAACAAAACAGCGAAATGAAATAAAAACAAATAAGCACAATTTTAACGGTGGCAGTCTGTGAGGCCACACCGAACTTATCCAGTTGCAGATGCCCGACTGGTAACGTGTTTGCATTTAATAAAAAAGGTACATTTTTAGATGAACTATAAATAGAAGGTATGACTGAGCGTAAAGAGACTTTACGTTTTAGCTTAATGGATTATTCTACTGTGTCGCATGCAATTGCAGGAGTTTCAGGTTTGCACATTACTTTTAAATTCCAACTAGATTCTGCGCATCAGAGGCAGGACCGATACATCTTGGTTCTTAAAATACATTCTGTAGGTTTACAGGGGTCGTATCTTGCAATAGAATGCCCCCCAATGCAAACAGACATATGTATATTTAGATGGGGGGCATATCCAAGGGAGGCCGACTCTAGTAAACAAGTCATTTCCAGCTTACGGCAATGACTTGTTTGTGTTTCTGCCTCCGAAGGACGCGCGCAGCTGAGGCGTCCATGCCAAGGCGTCTCCTGCTCCAGTCAAAGATGACACGCTGACGCTTCACACTGCATATCATTGTGAAATATAAAGTGTCCCTGCTGGTGACAGGATGACGACCACACTCACCCCGCAACTGCTCACTGGCTTAACTGGTTGGATTTGGGTGGTTTTCAAACACCAGACTGGAAATAACAAAGTGTGCGTCTGCTTCTTTCTCTTGGCAAATGGCATCGTTGATTCAATGTGAGAAAACAAAGCTGATTGATAGAATTCAATGAGAGAGCAAACTGCCAAACTAAAGAAATCAGAGACTGTTGCACCACCTTTGTGTGGCGGCTGTCATAGTTGCCGAGTAAATATGGTGATGCAACCAGCTGCAGTAAGCTTAGTTTACTGCAAACGTTGGAGACTTTGCAGGAAAATGAGGCATCTGCTGCTCTCCTGATTTGAGAGGTTATTTGATTTGGGAACATAACTGTTGTTGGGGAAATTTTTGCTTTTCACAGCAGCGTGCTGTTTTCTTTCCTATTTATAGCCTATTTACAGCGAATGACTTTTCATTTAATGCAACAACTGTTAAACTGTTAAGGCACCAGGGGGGTGGGGGGTGGCTAGCAGTAATTTCATTCCAATGCATACAAGTCATTCAGAGATACAAACATTGATTATCATTGATATACAAACAGAGAAGTATTGAGGCAAAAGTGTCTCACAGAACTTTGTCAAGTACTTGGCAGTTTGAGTGCACAACGCCAGCTTGATCCCAGGTGTTCATCTGCAAATGGATTATTGTCTGCTCTGAGGTCAGATATGATGCCTTATTAGCTCATGAAAGAGCGGGACAGAATGCCAGGCCATTGTTCTCCATACTGAGATGAAAGGCTAGCTGGCTAATGAACATCTGCCAGCCAGCATAAGGACCCCAGCATACCAACAAATCCTTGAATTGACCATTGCTTGGAGCAGCTGCTCTGATCAAAAAGATTTGGATGTAAATTTAGACAGAGAATGCGGCACAGCGCTGCTGTAAGAGTGCAGATCAGAGAAGGGATACCGCCTGTCTCAAAAATGAAAACGCTGCTTTACTGAATTTCAGTCAGACTGTAGAGAAATTCGACATATATACTTATAATCATACGACTGCCTTTGATACAGCTGCTTTGTTTTCCACGCAGGCAAAAGTTGGATTTACTCAGCTGTTAGCAGACGAGTAAGTCAAGTGAGACCCCTCATTATAGGCCAGGAATCAAAACATTCAACTTAGCTCCTTAATCCTGACCGTGTAAACATGTTTCTGCACACAAAGTAACAATAACTTCTAACTATCATTTAACCAAGTGTTAGGGACACCTTACCCAGCACAGGAACTAGATCAATTTGCATAATGCAATAAACCTGAAGCCTAAAGTGTAATTACATTGCTCATACCACCGGCAGGAAATGATTCCCTTAACTATAGTGTCGGAATGCATCACAGAACATATCAGAGCCAGATCTGAACGCAGTGAGGGCTACAGTACAGTGTTAATTGGGTTACTGATACTTTTCACTGCACAATTACTGTCAGAGGGTCTCATCTTTCATTTCTCTGGTCACCTTCTTCTCCCTTTCATCTTTATTTCTGGAAATTTTCTCCGGCGCTATCTCACCCCGTGAGGTAATAAGGACAGGCAATGACAAATAATACCTCTGTCTGCTTTTTATTTTTTTATTTTTTTGGAGGAAAGAGAAGTGTCTGTTTTTAACTGCAGTCCTTCAAAGCCGGAGAGAAAAAAAATGTCAGAACACAAGCTTCACTGACAAATTTAAACAGCGCCTTACCTTTAGAAATAGAGCAGGGTTTTAGGTAATGATGCAGAGATCTCACTGAAAGTGACTACTGGGAGACACATAAAGAGACCCCCCAGGCAAAGAGTCTAGGTCGCAGCCTCAATTTTAAGCTTAAAGCGGAACACATGGAGAAGTGTTGCGATTGGTATTAATGGTGAGGAAGCACGCATCAGACGGTGAGGTTATCACCTGCATTTAGAGCTAATTTACCTGTGCCTCATTAGAGGAGCTCAGTCTCACCAAAGGGCTACAGACAAGAGCAAGAACAGGTCAAACAAAACTACACTGCTAGCGAAAATCAAAAGAACAGGTCAATTACACTTCTAGGGGATCTTCCTGTCCACTCAGGATAAAGTAATGATCATAAATCCCTTTCACCTGTTGTGCAAATGGGACAGAACACAGGTGGAAAAGACATGCAATTGTTTGCTCCTATTTCCAAATGCTTTCTAGGTCGAGGCCACATTAGACTTTATCGTTGATTCTTTGCTAGTTTTTCTGTCACCCCTAGTGGTAACTTGAGGTCTCTGCAGTCTGCAGAAGTTGCTATGGTAGTGCAGCTTCTCCTGGCTGGTACATCTATATCTGCCCTTACCAGATTTGCTCTGTCTGCTAACGCAGTATCAAAAGCCCAGAGGAGATACCAGGAAACCAGGTGAGGTGCAGGAGACCATAGGAGTAGAAGCATCCTCCAACTTGCTTCATCTCTCTCAAGGAGGAACAGAAGGGGCACTCCCTGAACCCTACAAAAGGGCCCCCCTGCAGGCTACTCCTGCATGTTTCTGTCTAGATCGACTGCAAGGGGATGGCATAAGGGCTCCTCATCCACAAGTGATGCCCCTGTGTTCACATCCCATTGCAACCAGATTGGCATTTGCTGAATGAGAACACCAGACTGGGCCCATTCTCCATTGGTGCCCTGTTCTCCCTGGGGATGACAGCAGGTTCACAGTGAGCACAATAGTGAGAAAGTCTGGTGATGGTGTGGAGAACACCCTGTTGCAACATCAACCAGCCTGGCTGGTGGTGTTGGTGAGGGGGTCAGTAATGGACTGGTGGACGTATCCTTGGAGGGACAGACAGCCCTCCACATCTGTGGTCTCATCGGGATCACGACAGGACGTAGCAGGGACACACACGGGAGAGACCTTCTGATCTAATCCTTCCTCATAGATTTAAATATGAATCCATCATAAATGTGTTAATGGTTTGATTTCCTTGTACTTTTCTGGAATTACCAACACCTGCTCACTCAGAACCAGTAAGAAGCTGTTGGAACGCTTTTATCCGTGGGAAGAATATTTTGTCATCTGCTTTAGACGTGTCAGCTGGGAGAACTGGTATGAAAGAATCCTGTAAACAGCTTAACCTGAATAACAAGGCTGACATTTTAGAAATCGACCGATCAGTAATACCCTGCGTTGTGGCTGGTAGCTTAATGCACGCTGAAGGATTTGGAGAACATTCTGAATTATTAACAAGCAAAATAAAACAAGAAGAGCGAGACTGAATTTGATATAATCTTTACAAGCAAAGTTCAGATATATTTAAATGTATTCACATAGCAGGATTCCGTGCAAGTTTCGATTCATAAAACTACAAGGATCACTTATTAACAATGCCTGATAACGATCCGACCACTGATCCGACCAAGCTATGGCAGCATAGTCTGATCAGTGTGCACTGCAAGTGTCTTCAAACGTGTCCTAAGGGTTTGTTGAGCTGTGATGCTTGTGTGAGGATTTGGGGAGATTTTGGATGTATGTATTTATTTATGTATGTGCGTGTTGTGGTTTATACAATATTCATATTACTTCATGGATCCCAGGAAAGCTAACGTGATAATCCAGGGAAGAGAACACAGAATAATACAGTATCATCGCTATGCATGAGGCTGGGATGTGACTCCCATCTTGGTGTGTGAAGCCACCATTAAGAAATCTGACTGAGGATCGTCCTGGAATGATGAACCACTTCATCTATGTATCTATAAAAACAAAACATCGTTTCCCCTTTGTTTATTAAATGTGATTATTTTTTTTTTGCATAGCGAACCAATCGGCAAAAATGAGGCAACATAAATGACTGATGATTGTTTTCATGCCCCCTTCGTCTGTTTTCATGTTGAGTGTGTTTGTGCACGTGACCAACAAAAGGGCACTTTGGGTTAAGTAATGGTAAATGGTGAGAACTGTCAGGTGAGGTATATCATAAGCTGCTAATGTGAGGCTGGCATTGTCCTTCTGTGAATAGTGCAGCACTGTGTGTGTGGGTGTGTGAGTGAGCGTGACGGGCGCGCTGTGGCGGGTTTATGAGGGTGTGCCAGAGACAGCAGTAATAAATTGCCTGCTACGGTTCATAATTAATAAAAAGCATGAATCGACAGTAGAGGAGGGTGTCAATAAAGTTTCTTTCCCCTCTGTAGACGGAGGTCTGACTTCAGACCTGGAGCTAAATAAATCTCCTCTGGGCTCCTCGACTCCAGTCTGGGGGCTGAAGCAGAAATCATCATCAGTGAACTTTATTTCATCATCAGTAAATATCAGCTACCGACGCACAAACACCAGTTATTGGTTTTTGCTACGAATTATCACATTGGTGTAAATGTACATATTCAAATCTAGAAATCCTTGAAGAAATAGGATAGATGCATGAGAAAGAAGCTGTGAGGCAGCTTTTCCTCCTCCTTGTCAAGCTTGTGGCGATGTGCAGGCGTGTGTGCACGCTATGAGCAGTAAACACACAGCGGCTGTGTCTCGGAGACCCTGAATGTTTGACAGCAACTCTCCGGCTGCAAGGAGGAGAGCGCGACGACTCTCTGGTACTGCGTGTAAGCAGGTTGTCTGGAACTCCTACCACCGTGACTCCATCCTTCAGCCCAATTACACTTGATGAGAATCAGAACCACCATGAGGCACACTCAAGAAAACAATAGTAAATAAACATTTGGAGTCCCGCTCGCGCTGAAAACACAGGCATGTATTCTCTTTGCCTACTTATTAAACAGGGCAGTGGCAGAGAAGCAAGTAACAAGTGTGTGCTCACTTTTTTTCTTTTTTTTGTTGCATGTGTGAGCAGCAGCAGTGTGCTGGATGGATAAATAACAGAGATGGAGATGACACGGCTCAGCTGTACCTGGAGCAGCCGAGCCGGAGCCAGAGGGTGACAGAAGCGCCATTGTATTGCCGTGCAGCGGTAGAAGGAAGTAGCTCGCTCCAGCGCGGCTCCTCTCACCTGCTTTGATCACCCACTACAGTGTCGTTCATCACCAACGGCACTGCTGGGGTCTGCCGAGGGTGGCTCCATGTGTGCCACGTGCACACAAGACAGAGGGACAGATAGAGGGCGTGTGTGCGTGCGTGCCAGTTGCGAGTATCTGTCTTTTATTGATTTATTTTTATCATTTGAAAGTCCGTACAGAATGTGAGAGGAGAAAAGGAAAACAGACTCTGAGACAGAGGGAGATTTAATTTAAGGCAGGTTTTCATTTGGCAAGGTTGAAAATCTAATTTTGCCAGCAAATCAATATTCTCATCCCTTAACCAATTATAAAAGGACATTGACAAACATGAATCTCTTCTTCATTTGATTTCTGGGAAAATATTTGCATAAAAACACATTCGGGAATTATAATATGAAGTCTCCCTTTTTCCTTTTTTTGTGGTTTTTTTTTTGGACTAGAGTGCTGCAGAGCTGGTACTTTTAAAATAAATAAAGAAAAAAAGAGTCAAATTTGAACACATTTGAAGCATTGTGTAAAACACTGAATTATTTCAGTTCTTCAGAATGATGGTTCGGGTCTTGAACATTGTTCTTATTATCATAACTTAAGTCCTTTTCTTATTCTAGGTTGGCAGCTGCAGTTGCTAACCAGCGGTGGTTTGAGGCTGCTGTAACAACAGTCTCAGTGCAATACTACTGGATAATAAGACCACCTTGAAAATAATTTGAAAAAAAAACCCCAAAAAACAATTTTTTCTTTTTCCCTTCTATTTTTCTTTGACAAAAGTTTCCGACATTATTTACCCACTTTTTCTCCATCTGTGACGCCTTACTAGCACATTTCTCAGAACGCGTGTATGACCTGTCCAAACAACAATAAGAAGTGTCTGGTTATATAATTGGATAACTCACTGGCCACAGGGACACGAATAAGACATTCAACATTCACCCCAACATTTAATCATCTCCCACGATGAAAGTATTTTCCTGATAAACAGCAAGTCTGGTGCGATGCGAGCGAGGCCCCGCGTGTGGGCGTGAGGATGCAGAGCGTGCTGCAGTTCGCCAGTGAGAGCACCTTCATCTGAGCACTCATGGGGAGCCAAAGCAGGAGGAGGCCAAATTGCTCTTTACAAACTGGGAGTCTCGAGCTCAGCAAGAAATCACCACGTCCGCGCTCTGGAATAAAGCTGTCTACCTACCCTTTAATAAACTAGTGTTTAATAAACTAGTGGCGAAACCGTCCTGTGTCAACTTCCTGTGTGACGCAAAAAATAACGACAAAGCTGGCTTTGAAAACCAAGGCCAGCACCCGCAAACACGCTGAAATACTGTGTATAAAGTGTCATTACGGCGGCAACGGAAGAAAAACTCTGACAACAGCATTGGAGCGCCAGTGGAGCGAAAGTGTACCCTTAGGTACGCTGCTGCTTTGTTGCTCATTAAACATGCATAGTTTCAAGTGTTTTGCTGCAGAGCTTGTTGACACAGAGGTGCTGTGCGATGCATATGAGGCAAACAAGTTCACCTAGCAGCCAGGAGCTGAGGAACTCCACAGACTCATGATGAGCCTGGAGAAAATGTAACACTGGGAGAGATGAAACAGACTGTGTGATCCATCAGCTGTTCAAGCTTGTGGATTTGTACCAGCTCCTCTCAACTGAAATGAAAAAGATGATTGACAATCGGGGGCAGAACAGTTCTCCGGAGGAGTAATGGGGTGTCAGGTGGGAGGGATCTGAAGGACTTTCGCCAAGCACACATTTGAAATATTCAATTTCGCTGATCAACAGTCGTGTTTCCCAAGTTTGGGCCTGAATTATCCTATATGGCAACACCATTGTTTGGAGGATTATTTCATGCTCTCCAGGAGATTTGGGTTTTTCATTTTTCCTATTGTTGACTACCGGAGCGCTCCCCAGAGAACAGCTCACAGAATTGATTTCTGACAAGCTATGATGCACCTCCTACAGTCCCCCCCCCCCCACTCTTCTCTGGCACTCTTGCAAATCAATTTAAAGGCAGAGGTTGACAGCCCCTCACATCATCCGCCACACAACCCCCAGTGATTTCTTCAGAATGCTCTCTTTGTCTCGTAAGAGGGCTTCAGACCAGACTCTGACACCTTGGAAGCAGGTAAGAAGTTTAGGTAGTTCTCACACTTGCTTGTCGTTGACTTTGCTTTTTCGGAATCCCAAGTGCCCTTTTGTAATGATGGAATCTCTGTGGCAAAGTTCATGCAACCAGTTTAATTCATCTCGTGGACTGTATACGATGGAGAATTATGCTAAAGCCTTTAAAGTGACAACCAGCAATCTCGATGGCAGGCTGCCACGGGAGACGTAATCCCCGACCGCCCCCATTATTTTGGGTACATCAACCAGTTTTCCACAAGTTTGCAGAAGAAAATTGTCAACACTGTTATCGGTTCTCATCTCAGTTTTCTGACTTAGTTCTTAGTTGTTAAAACAAACTGAAAAACTGGCAACAGAAACTTATTCATTTCTATCCATTCATCTTGTGTGCTGTATTGTGTGTCAGTCCTTTGAAACATCACTTTACCACTAGATACGTTGAATTTAATGACCAATTAAAGAGAAATACGAACATCACAAAGGAAAATCCAGGTGTACACGATTCGCTTCATGGTTGATTCTTTAAATACTTGGATTTGGGAATAAAACAAAACTGTTTTCTGAGTCCGCAGCTTAAAATGTAATTTAGGTCAATTTTAACCTCATAAATACAAACATATGATATTTACTGCACTTGGAGCTTTATAGGCTGTAAATACATGATGATCAATTCTATGTATGATTATTGGAGTTAAGTTCAAATACATACGAACATATTTGTTTCAAATTAAAAGAAAAGTCACCTCCAAATATAGACCCTATATTATGAGTCCTGTTTCACTCATCTTTGGCCACTCGTAGAGCTTAACACTTTTTATTGTTTTACTCAAAACAATCACAGATAGTGAGTTTGAGACAAAGGCGGTAAATCCAGACAGAAAGTGTCTGCAGCCACAAAACAGCGGAACTCTATATTCACTCAGCTGACTCCGAGGGAATCATTCCTGTTCAATTTGTGCGCTCACTGATGGCGCATCGGGGGGTTGCTGAGGGGATGCTGGGCCACCCAGATCAGAGGCTGGTGACACAACACAGCAGTGAACTCAATGATGGAAGCCTCACACATCAGTGTTGCACTTCCTACTTTACTACTGACATAAAACAGACTTAATGTGTCAACAAATCACATATATGACTGTAATTGGGGAATATGGCTACAGTCAGGTAACGTACCAGCCTTCAGACAGCCTGCTTCTGCACTTCATGTTCTTTTAACCAAACAGGGTACCTGGCTGGCTGCAACAGGCTTTTTACAGTTTTTATGCCCAAGCTCTTTCACGTACCAAAAATTGTCTTTCTCCACTTCAACTTCATGCACGACCACGTGTTCCGCAGCCTCTGAGAAGTTATCTTGCCATCTTTAAATCTTCAGCCAAGCTGTTTTCAAGGGTTTTGGCTTATTTTGTGTTTTGCCCCACATATAGTCATGATTTCCAAGTTCTTTCTTGTGAACAAGTGTTGTCTGATCAGTAGTTTACTGCTTCTAAATATTAAATGCTACCACATTATTTAAAGGAAAGGCGCAGCGTACGTTGGTGGCTAAAGCTGTTGTCGATGATCCACCTGAATATATGCTAATGAACTGACACGCATAACATTAGTTGACTGTAGAGAACATTTGAAATGATTCTGCCTACGTTTATCAGAATTAAATTAACCAAAGTTGGCTGAATCTTACTTGCCCATGAGACAATTAGCAACTTAAGTGCTGGTCTTCAGGTTCTTCTCGGCTTTCAGTTTCTGAATTTGTCTTGACGTCGAGGCCTTTTGGGATAAGTACTGTGCTTAGCAGAAGCTAAGTGCTAATTGACGCTGTGATTGGGAGCTGGGTGGAGGATGGAGCTACAGACCAAAACACAGAATGAATATTATTTAGGGGCTTTTAAAATGAGAACATTCTGGCTGGACTTCTGTTGTCAGTATCATAACTATTAAAAATGAACATAATTCCTTGATGTCTGTTGACATATAAGGGCCCTTTTATGATTATTTAGACACATTTCTCACATGCTGCTGCTTTAAATCATCACAACTATTTTTCATTTAGTTTTCTAAACCATTCTAGTGCATGGAGACTAATCCCCATTCTTCATTTAGATAGTTGTTTTCTCACTGCAAATAAGTGTGAAGAAAACAGGCCTGGGCTGAAAAGCAGGCACCCTTAATAAATCAGAAATTAAATTAGCAATGGTACCGATTCTTATTTAACGGTGTAAAAGCGATTCAGCTGTGTCACAAAAGAATCTGATGGATAGATGGCATAAGATTGGGTGCCCCTCCAGTCAACGCCTCTATGTTTCTGACATGGCCATTCCACGTCACACTGCCTGAAAAATGAGCTCCGTGGAGGCATGCAGTGCTGCTATGAGATTGCACTTCATAAAAAGGAACAGCTCACACGGGTGAAATTCCACTGTAGGGTTATGGATTTTCCAGTACATCACTGATAGATTGTGCTAATATAACCCCAATAAAGAGTTTGAGAACAACTTTATGGATGTTTTCCCTCCTTTGTCATCTCATTTTTCATTTGTTTGATGTGTGCTCCACTTAATTTGTCCTTTTTTCCCCCCCCGAACCCCCTTCTTGATTGTCGGATTGTCACTCACACAGTGCAGCGTAACACGCTCAGAACCTATTAGTCACACGATGTGAAGCTCAGAGTGTTTCATCCAAAGTTTGACAAGTTGAACTTCTAAGCAGCTCCTTTTGTTGTTTGCTTGCAGCAGGATCAACAGAAAGACTTTGGGACTGTGATGTAAATGTTTTACAGAAATTCAAGCAGCATCCCTCTCTGTAACGAAAGACGCTTCCTTTTACACACAGCTATGTGAAGGCACCTTTACCTAAAATGGATCATTTGTCGTTTATTTTTTTATCTGGTCTTTGTTGGTTTGTGCTTTTAAGGCACATCATCGGCTTATCTATCACCAAAAATGATACTGAAGGAGGAGAATATTGACATGAGGAAACCAGATGTCCAAATGATGATGTCAGCATAAATTAATACACACTTGATGGAAGTGTATTGGCGTACACATCTTTGCGTGCGTGATTGCTATTATAAATAGTGTATTATAAATAGTGTAAAATGTTTGAATGTGATTGTTGTTCAGTTAATGTCCTGATGGCGTGTTGTTGGTGTGTTACCATCTGGATCATCTCTTGTCTAACAGGAAACAGTTAAAAACAGCAGTCTGGTTGGTTAATTATATGTTTTACATCAGGATTAGTTAACTGGAGTCAAACTGGTTAATGCCAGGAAATCTGGACTCACCGCAACCTCAAGATTTCCTCTGTTTTGCCCCCTATAATAAACAACATTTTCCAAATGTGACAATTCTACCCCTCTTCCTCCCCTCCATATGAATCTGGTTCTGCTCAAGGTTTCTCCCTGTCAAAGGGCAGTTTGTCCTCGTCATTGTGGCTTTTTGTGGGCATGGGGCTCTGTTAAAGTTTCCTTGAGGCAATTTTGATTGTAATAAACTCTGTAAATAAAAATGATTTAAAATAGATGATTTGATTTTTTTGGTTTCCTACAAAAATGATGCTTAGAATCAAGGTGAAAACCGTCACAGTTGCTTTCATCAGTCCAGAGAACCTGGTCTCTCACAGCCTAAGAAACCTTTATGTGCTCTTTTACTAACTCCAGTTGTTCTGCCATGTGTCATTGGTGACCATTGGGTTTAATGCCTCGATCTGAACTCTGGAGGAAGATACTTTAACTTTATTTATCTCATACATTCATACTGCCAGTTGTGTGTTTCCAAACCATCTTTAAACAATTAAAGTTCTCACAGGTGGACTCTGGTGTGAAACATCTCAAAAGTGACCAAAAGTAATTACTAGTTCTGTGAATGCATTAATTAATTGTGTGTTTTGTTTTTTAATAAATTAGAACTTTAGTTTTTTATGGGGTTTATTTGTTTGTTTATTTTAGCATAAGGCCGCACAGACAGTCATCACACATGCACTCTGGTTTTTATACGAAATAATCAGCCCAAAGGTCCTCACGCTCAGGCTGAATGCAACTATGGCTTAGTTTCCTATTGGTTCTCTTTTTGCTGTCACTAGGACTCATCCCAGAAAGTCTGAAAACGAACAAAACTAATGTCAGAGATTTAAAAAAGGAGTTTTTTTTTCTATGGTAAACTATTCTGATGTTTAAAATTTTCATTTATTGACATTTTTTCGTATGCAGGTCCATAGGAAATTAGTGTGAAGCCCTCAAGTGTAAATTTGCATAGGTTATACGTCCACATAGGCATTGAAAAGCAAATAAACAAGTGTTTAAATCAATGATTTCAAATAATCATTTTGATCATATATGGTATTTCTCATTTTAATCATTTATCTTCAACATATCTTGTCTAGGAACAGTTTATTTTAAAAATCAACTGACATCTGCGGTCTGCACATCTGAGGTCCTGTTCACCTGTTGACCCTCCCAGTTTCCTGACCGTATGGTCCTCTGTGGCCTTTGTGAACCTGGTCAGCAGGACCTTGTTCCTCTCCTCCATGGCAGCCTGTTACTGCTTCCCACTGTCCTTCATCACTCTGAGTGTTTTCTCTCTGTCACCGTCCCTTCTGCCACCTGAGGGAACGTTTCAATCACCTATGACCTAATCCATCTCCTAATGATGTTCGGACAGTCCAAGGCCCACCTGCGTCCTATAAAAGCCTTTTTTCTTCTCACCGTTTGAATTTCTTGCTAGGCTGGTTACCCGTTTGTGTGTTTGTTCGCACATTTTCTGCAAATTATGTTGGGATGGTTAGGGTAGGGAGATGAGTAATGCATTATCTCTATCACAGTCCTCTCAAAGATAGAACTACAGGGATGTCCGTGCTGCTGGTGGGTGCCTGATCGGCCCCTGCAGCTTTTCCCCATATCCCTTCTCTTCTGAGACCCTGACTGTTTTTGGTTTGTTTAGCAGAGCATGTTGGGAGAACTTGGAGGAGACGAATGTTGTGCCAGAAAAAACATATGGCACTGTTGGGATATGGACACCTGCTCTTGGACCAGTGAGGGAACTCTCAGAATCATTAGGAATTAAAGGAATGTAATGACTCCACAAACAATGCAGATTCATAACCAGAACACGCTCTGGGTGTTATGAATATCTCACTCCAGAAACTCATTCCTGTTTTGATGGAACCTGGTATGTCTGGGCAATAATTCTGCGCTAATGTGGAGACCATCCACTAAATCCCAAAGCTTATCTTCCTAATTAGCTGTAGCTTTGTATTTATTTGTACCTTGGGGCCAATACAGCAATATTACTATTTCCAAATACCCAATATAAGAAATAAAAATTGATTTAAAAATATTTCCATCAAATACAAACAGCAAATCATGTTTGAACGGACAATATCACTTACCCATTATTACTAGTTTGGAAAACAATTTAAAGTTATTAAAGTTTCACCTGTAATATGTTGAACAATATATCCAGTCATCAAGTATCAGAATCAAGCCTGACAAACTGCAGTTCCTGTACAAAATTGCTGGCCAGTTATGGTTTCTGATGAGCACTAAAGGGGATTTTTAGTAGAAATATGTTGCACACTCCTTTAGCATCTCTTTATTGGATCAAGTCAGATTTCCTACAAAGAACAAAACTAAAAGATTAATAACATTACAAAACAAATTAATCCATTCTTTAGCTGAAACTGCATCATAAATGCAATTAGCACCATTTACATATCACAGCGAGACATAATTGCTTGTAACTTTAACAGACTCAATTAAATATGTTTAATAGAGGTATAATATTAAACCGGAGTACTTTCTTGTGTTCAATGCCATCACTGTGAGGTCCGTCTCTAACCCTTAGCACTCATTTTATTCAAAGTTTGAGATTAAGACCTGAACCGCTGCTTGCACTTGAATCCATATGGCAAACATGTGGGTCATTTCCTTCCTACACACCTTCTACTTAGCAAACGCTTGTTGGATGTGTTGCAACGATTTGCATTTAGCATACGCTACGAGCGCCTGCATAGGCAGGAAGAGAAGGAGCCCAGCTTGTTGGGAAACAGAAGGGAAATCAGTACTATGATTAAACATTCATGAAGGCCCAGGAGGGGCCATTTACTGTCAGGTGCTAATTAAATAAAGGTCAACCACTCACGTTTCTGTTTATTGAAATAAGTCGCTTCCTCAACTTCCACAATTTTTACGTGAAGCCAAAACTTCATGCTGAAAATTAGCAAATCCGTTAAGCAGTTTTCTATATGGAACGCACAACCGTTCACATGACTGGAATATTGTAGCTTAGCATTTAAGCTTAACGTCCGAAGAAGGTACATTGACGGTGATTGTTCCTTGAGTAAGTTTGACCTTCACAATTCACCCCAGGAAGAACTTTAATGAGCGTTTCTTATCCAAACTGTCTAACCAGCAAGTTGCTGTGTCATCCTCCTGCTACGCTGCTGCTGTGTGAGTGCTGATTGTAGAAGAAATTAATGGCGCCCAGTAGTCAGAGGTCAGCTGTGTAGAAGTTGGATCTTCAATTGAGCGGATCTGGCTCCCATCTGGCAGACAGTTTATGGTTTGTTTTTTTTAAATCTTTTTTTCACAGTTCTGTTTCACCTGAATTTGAAAAGAGAAACCCAACAGGCCTGGAAGACCCCTGATGCGTTCACTCCCTGTTGAATCCTAGTAAGACAATATTATGAAATACCATCTCCATGGTTACCTCAAAGGTCATCCACTCTTCATTGATAAATGTTTTGAACAGTAGAAGCATTCAATACTGGCTCTGTCATTTCTCTTGGTACCGTGGGTGTGTTCCAAAAATGTTCAAAAATGGAAAAGAACAAGTCAAACAGACGAGTCAGCTACGCTCCAGCTGGATACCCTAATGATAAAATCAAAAACTACTCAAAAACCCTCTCATCAGTTTATACCCCAGAAAGACGCGGTGAAACCAGATGGTAAAGAATAAATAAAACAAAAACGTGAGCTTTTGTGTTCTAAGGGAAAACAGACATTCCAGAATGGTTCAGCCTTGGTGGAGGTGCACAGCTCAGAGCTCATGTGATTCACTACACCTGGGGGAGGTGGTGTCCTCTGTGCAAAACACTGCAATGTGACCTACATGTAATTAAAAGTGTCTCATTTGTGCTTGTGCAGGATTGGCTTTTAGTATTAATTTGTTGCTGCTGATGGTGCAAAATAGAATATAGCGCGATACTACAGTTAAAATACCATATTTTCCCGACTATAAGGCGCACATAAAACACTGAGATTTTCTCAAAAATCGACGGTGCGCCTTATAACATGGAGCGCCTTTTGTGTGGACTGAGTTCCAAAATCTGCTGTGCGCCTTTGGTGGGTGCACTACGGTAAACGCTCCGCCCATCGATTAGCGGCACACCTACGCGCAAGGATCCCCTAAAATGGCACCGGTCAAGCGAGACGCGTATGAATGAGGCTTACTTTAAACTGCAGGCCATCGAATATGCGGCTGAAAATGGCAATCGAGCAATCTTGTGTTTTCACTTGATGAGGAGGCGGCATCTCTCCGTACACGCAAGGACAACTGTTGCGCAGCGGCTGCCCGCGGATAACCAGGAGAGGGCGGCCATCTTCCCTAACCCTAACCAGGAGAGGGCGGCCATCTTCCCTAACCCTAACCTAACCAGGAGAGGGTGGCCATCTTCCCTAACCCTAACCAGGAGAGGGCGGCCATCTTCCCTAACCCTAACCAGGAGAGGGTGGCCATCTTCCCTAACCCTAACCTTAACCAGGAGAGGGTGGCCATCTTCCCTAACCTTAACCAGGAGAGGGTGGCCATCTTCCCTAACCCTAACCAGGAGAGGGTGGCCATCTTCCCTAACCCTAACCAGGAGAGGGTGGCCATCTTCCCTAACCCTAACCCTAACCTTAACCAGGAGAGGGTGGCCATCTTCCCTAACCCTAACCAGGAGAGGGCGGCCATCTTCCTCACCTACTGCCACGACAAGATAACCGCGCCCAGCCACATCACCAACATGGGTGAGATCCCTCTGACTTTTAACATCCCTTTGACCCACAAAGTGGAGAAAAAGGGACCGGCACGGTGGCGATACGCACAACGGGGCACAAGAAGTCGTCGTTCACCGTGGTTCTTGGCTGCCATGGAAACGGACAGAGCTGATGGATGACGGAAGGCGGACACTCCTTCACAAAGACTATGAGGCAGTGGCGGGCAAGTTATGCCACCATATGCGGGTGGATTGTAGACGCATGGGCTATGATACCGTCTTCATGTATTAGAAGAGCTTTCACAAAATCATTCAGATACAGAAGATGAAAACTTTGATTGTTTTGTGGCGGGAGAATGAATGTTTTGTTCAATAAATGTGTCGAAACTCACTGTTTTACTTATGTTGTCATTTTTTACTATATGTTTCAGCATGCGCCTAATAATACGGTGCGCCTTATGTATGTTTTAAATACAGAAATAGCACCCATAACTGAGACTGTGCCTTTTAATACAGTGCGCCTTATGGTCGTGATAATACGGTCGTCGTACATTTTCCTTGCTTCCTGAAGCTCCGCCCCTCATGACATATAGTCAACAATGTCACCTTATAATGACAAAGAAATTATGGTTGTTGTTGCTAAGAAATTGATCATGAGTGGTCAGTTATCAGTGAGGGTGATGTTGTGGAGCAGCTGCGGCATCTGCGCACTGATTAAGTGCATTGAGTGTATCAGTGTGAGTCTTGATTAAGAATTGTAATCAATCCCAGGCCTTCATCCTCTCAAACCCGCTCACGGGAGGCAGCGATTTGAAAAGCTGTGAACATTTCGAGCACATTCGCCAGACGCCGCTCGCTATCACGCGCCCGGGATACTTAGCGGCAATCATATGAAGGGTCATGAATGCTGCACGGTGACAATCAGCAAACCGGTCTGAGATGAGTGGAAACTCCAAACACAAGGAAACTTTTTTTCAGTCTTGATTTGCCACTCGAAAATTCTCCGGACCAAAAAAGCTTCAATGCAAATGTCCCTCGCGGCAATGTTTGGGTCAAATGTGAAGCGATGGGATTCAAACTCGGGATTATTCCACTTAATCGCAATCAAGACATCGGGAAATCCTGGACAAACTGAACACATTACTCCCAGAATGTGACATCTTTGCAATTGCACATTGTTCACACTGTTTTCTATTAAAAAAACGGAAGCAGAGTGACTAAAACGCTGAGCTACAGGACATGACCGGAGCTCTATGCAATTTAAAAAAGAATAGCACTCAATTGGTTTGATTTCTTCATTTGAGTCATACTGACGCAGTTCGGCTCAAAGACTTCTGCCCAGCCTTTTTGATGTGACAGGTGGCGCTTTTGGACAACAGTATTCTAATTATGCAGTGATTTTCAGGGTTTTAGGCTCTCTGCTGCACACTTGTATAGTCTCTGAGCGTGTTCAAATATTAGCTTAGTGATCATGTTTGTTTGAATGTGTTGCCATTGATTTGCTGTGCACACACATTGTATGAGCACGACCAAAACAGCATGTTCCACTTCGCTGGCTGATTTACATTAAAGGAGGAGCTGAGGAAGTGGAGGAGGCAGAAAATTACCCCGTAGCTTAACAATGGCTCTGCAGCGGATGCAATCTAAAGTTACATTCATGGAGGAACTAGGTTTAATTGCACAACTGATTAATATGGTAATGTGTTGGGTTTAGTGACCAAGAGGCAATGCTATTCATGGCCTCATTAACCCTCTGGCAGACCCCGGGGCAACGGAATCAACCATGGGCCTCGGACTGACCCAACATTCAGGATATGCTCAAGTGCTAATCAAAAACTGTACACACAACTGACTACAGATGGCAGCTTCATTATATTTCTAGGTTAGCCAAGAAACAAACCATTTTCTCATAATTGAATTCCACCTGCATATGTTTTTGCGGGTGACTTTATGGCTGATGATGTATTAAAACCTTTATTTTGGAATATCTTTCACACAGCAACAGTACTTGTAAATAAAGAATGGCTTCATATTGTTGTCTGCATTAACCCTTTCACACCTGTTTGTTCACGCACTGATGGCAGAGTAATTTATTTGCAACAAGGAGTGATGTAAGGAAGTGTGTGTTTGTGTGTTACACAAGCTCTAGGACTGGCAGGGACGTGTGGCAGGCTCAGGCTACATCTGGGATGCTCGGTTGGGTTGATGCTGTCGTTGGTCAGCTGGCTTTTTAAGGACCTTTTCCTGTGGGGGCTTCATCCATGGTCGTTTGCTTTAATAGCCTTGGCATTGTTGGCTTTTTGTTCTGCCTCGCTATGTGGGAGTCCTAGAATGCTCTGAATAGCTGTGTTGCTTCTGCGGTGGGGTGGCGGCGTCCCAGTCTCACTACTCTCACTACACTAACACACCTGCACACACACATCAAGTGCATTCTGTTTGTGTGCAGATGGCTGTTATTAGTGTTGGTTTATTTCCCCCTTTTTTTGTCTGTTTGGTTGATGACACCACAGGTTGGATTTAGAAGACTCATCTGGAAAAACCATATTAGCTTGACACAATAAAAACTTTCAGATACGATGTTGACTCACTGCTGGTCAGGGAAGATTAAACCAACTTTGGTGAATCTGGTGGAGGCCACTGGAGAACTGTCAACTCATTGATCCAGTCCAGAAACCAATGTGAGATGATTTGTGAACTGGTGCATCATCCTGCAGGAAGTAGCCATCAGAAGATGGTCCACTGTGGTCATAAAAGGACAAACATGGTCAGCAACAACACTCAGGAAGGCTGTGGTGCTTAAATGATGCTCAGTTGGTACTAAGAGGCCCAAGGTGTGACAAGAAAATACCCCCCAACCAACCATTACACAACCAGCCTGAACCGTTGATACCAGGCAGGATTCAGAGAGGATGTTCTGTGTGCTCATTCTCCTCTGACCTCACATCAACAAGACATTTGTGTCCACACAACTGCTGCTGGACATTTTCACAACTGCCATTGGACATTTTATCTTTGTGGGACCATCCTCTGTAAACTCTGGAAATGGCTGTGCAGGAAAACGCACACACACACACACACACACACACCTATATATATATAGGGCCAAACAATCATTTCTCTAAATCTCCATAGCTTGATTTAGATTCAAATGCTGACTGTTTGACCGTAAATGTGGAAAAATGCACTTAAATTTGTTGCTGAGGCCTGCTGAGTGCCACATCAGCTACTATGCATACAAATTATGTTCTGGAAGACGTGTCTGTCCCATCGTCTTCTCTTTCCCTCTCTCTTCTCCCTCTCTCACTCCCCCCCTTCGTGCCTTTGGTCTTGCACAAGCTGTCGCATCACTCTTAACATTGAGCTCACATTTTTTCCGAAGCATCACCAAGAGAAAGGTTGAAAATCACGGTAATAGGCTGCATGGCAGGGACAAAAGGCAAGGGGGTTTAGTTATTCATTTATTTTATAGCTTATTAAGAGTGGTTCTCAAGGACTTGCCAACATTGTCTGCACAGGCATGCTCATAGCAGCAGCTTATGCCCTTGACAGTGGCCAAGGATGTGTAGCAAAACATTGTATACGGTTGACAAGCTGACAAGAGAACCCTTTTTGCTCTGTGATATTAAAAAAAAGGCTCACTGTCCTTTAACACAAGCTGGGACTCTCAGCACATGACTTGTGAATATGGTCTCACAGTTGGACAATGAATGGACTTGTGTTTAAAACGATGTCTCAGAGAGAAACTGTATCCAACCCTGTAATCACCCATCCAATCAAAGCTCACCAATCTTAAGGAGTCTTGTCAAGCTTGAACATGATGAAGCATTGTGCAGCATGCTTGCTGTCTTGATTAGAAGGATTTGGGTTCAAATCTTGGTAAAGGCCATTAAAAGTCTCCTTGACAATGATCGTCTAATACAGCTACTTCATAAATTTCACCAGGTCAATGAGAGCTGCTCCAAATTGGCTCAAGTTAGCACTGTAAATACACACTCAGTGCTCAGTACTCTAGGTAAGTAAGTTCCTGCGGTGGAATCTTAGCATAAAAAGCTCATAGTCTTCCTTCTGTAGACCTGAAACTCTCTTTACCATGTTGACTGGTAATTAAAACTAATTGGTTACATCAATAATTTGAAAGGTACTGACAGTTACTGTGGATTTCTTAATTGTTGACTCGTCAGTAAATTGAAAGGTTCTTTAACCTGTATTTTGATTTACTTTACCATTTGAAATCCAAACACTCTCTTAATAAAGACTGACTTGATTTGATTCGATTTATATCTTATTACATATATATTTTAATGGGTAATATGCTATTTGGATGTATTTTTACCTTATAAACAACTATATTGCAAGAATAAATCCTTTGGAACATATCACAGATAACAAGTTGCCAAAAGAAAAAATGAACTTTTACCTAAAACTTCATCATTTCAAGGTCCTTAGAGTGGAAAAGATGTGAAACTATGCGACTTCTCCACCTCTTCAGCGAACAAACAGAAAATGAAGGAAACTTTGAACGGGTGTGTTTGCCGGGCAGGATCAAGTGCACCCTGTGGCTAAAATGTTCTCTTCAACATCCCTGTGACATCTGAATAATTGTTTTATGGTAGAAAAAGCTCCAGCAACGGCACGCTTCAAACGTCTGATTGAATTTAACTGCGGCTTTCTTACACGGTGGGCTCCATCGTTTCACGCAGGCGTGTCTGGGTTCAACCCCAGAGCCAATTATCCTCGTGCACTTGTCTTTAGATGCGATGCGTGAAAAAATAAGTCAAGTCCAGCTAATTGATTTAAGGCTCCAACCCTTGGGCTGCCTTTTATCCAATTATTAGCATGCAGTAAATGATTTTTATTTAGTATCTGACAGAGTGTAAATAGTAGCACGTGCTTGGTAAAAGGTTTAGCAGCAGCATTGTCACTGTTACATTACAAAAAACGGAGATGCGGCTGCCATTGGAGGCGGCTCATAAATCATTGCAATTGAGATTCGAGCCACACGGGTCTTGTAATTCATGTTTTCTTTTTTATCTTTGAGCAGCGTATAGAATCGAGGCTCAGGTGGTTTCAAGAGGAGCAATTCAACAAGACAATTACGGCAAAAATGTGACCTATGCTCCGTGGGCCTGCCAATGAATTTCTGTTATTATTTCACCTGTGGGCTGGAATTTTTAATAACTGCGACCCTGACGTTTCCCTGCTGAGAACCAGATTAGTTAAATGTCAGGGAAAATGTAAATTAATCAGCAACAGGCCGATGGATGCTTCAGATTTGTTCGATTCTTGTTTACTGTGTTTCATGTGCTGATCTAGACAAATACCAGACCCTGATGTGAAGTCTTCTGCAAGCACGCATCGCGGACTGGCAAAGTTTTACATTCACTCTGAACCAGCGAAACAAAAGAATTATATTCAAAAGACTGTGATAAATAAGCGATAATCACCTCACATTCAAACTACCAATAAACAACTGAAGCATTTATTAGTCAATGAATGAATGCCACATGGTTTTGCTCTAAACAAATAGTAGTAATGTCTCTAACTTCCATATCAGCGTGATTGTACCTGACTGGTGGCACCTGAGGAAGAAAAGAACAGAGGACCACATGGATCACACGGACCCCTCTGGAGCTACACCCACTTTCAGCTTCTTGATTTCAAAGCAAATTCACAAATGAAGAAAAGAAGAGGTCCAAGATTTCATGAATTTAATAATCAGTTGTGGTTAAAGCACAAAGAAAATCAATTAACCAACATTTTAAAAAGAAGAAATAACAGCAAATGCTACGTAAGTCAACCTTTGTTCTTCCATTGACATTTTGGACGGAGTGAGTCAATGTAGTGAGGCTTGAACTCATGACGGTAACCATGAAACTCACAAAATCACACACAGGCAAACAGAAAGCACCCAAAATCAAGCACTTCCCTTCGTGGAAAATGTCCTGGAACTTTCACACATACAGAGGATGTATGGGGATAAACCATCCGTCCAATCTTCTATTGGCTGTTTCTGCAGATTTTCCTACTCAGGGTCATGAAGACATTGGACGCTTTAGAGCTAAACTGATCCTGATTGCTTCACTGTTCTCCCGCTGCTCTCTGTGTCCCTTAACTTTACTGCATCTATCAGAGCTTAAGAATTAATCAATGTATTTATAATGGCCTTTGTGCCTCGTGGCATCTCTCGCAGCAACGCAACAAAATAGGATGCAAAGCCGCAATCCTCAAAGAATTTCCATCACAAGAATAATGCTGTCCCAGGGCACTGCTGCAAACGCTTGCCCCGAGCATTAGGCACAGATAATTTAAACACATAAGCAGGTTCTTAACGCACCTTAATCAATGCCAACGGTGTCTTCTATTTGGGAGGGAGGGGAATGCAATAAAGAGATAACACTGGTATAACCTGGGGACTTGCTGCAGAAGAAATATGGAGCACAAAAGCCCTCTGGGTAATGAGAAACAAAACTCCTGACAAAGGCTTCTCCCTTGGAGTTTCTGCACCACAGAAAAGTCACACAATGAGCAGGATCACACACACTTTCATTGATTCCTGATGAATCTTCCCAGACTGCTGTCCCACCTTAAAATAAACAACGCAACAAAGGTATATTCATCAACATGAGTGCAGTGCATGATTTAAAAAAATAAGTCATTTTGCTATAGCGCTGCCGCTGCGTTCAGCTCCGTATTGCACTGGTCTGTTTTATATTGTCTAATGAAGTAAGAGATATAAAAGAGGGAATGATGAAGCCTAGTGAAATTTTATATTGTGATGTATAGTAAAACTGTCTACCCAACACAATTCATAGACTTGAACTTGAAAAAAAGAAATTGTGCAATGTAGCACTTTCAGAAGTGTGCGGGTATCAACATTAACACCCCCTCCCCCTCGCACTGAAACTGATATATGAATCCATTTCCCCCAAACCAAACATGCCTCAATACATTATTAGTGCCATTTCCTCTTCCGTATTAAGGTGAGAAATGCTGAAGGCAGATCACAGCGAGCCTTTCTCAGTGATAAAGTGCCTTCCTCTTTAGGTCTCTCTCACATCTCAGAGGAAATGTGGGAGATTTATCAGTGCTGGCCCTCTCTGGAGCTGCCTCTGTGGCCATGCTGGTGCGCTGCTCTTTGCAGGGAGCAGGTGTACTTTTGCCACATGGGGGCTTTGAATTATACTTTTGATAACAGTGTCAAAAACACAAAATGAGAGATGGATAACCAGAAACCAGGAACACATGCTCCTGTAAAAAGCTAGCAGGGAAAAGGAACAATACTTTACTTGTTATCAACCTAAGGTTTGTTTTGAAAATCGCCTCATCTAGAGACTTGAAATGGTTTTTAGTTCCATATGTTTTTAAATATTCTTTGACCTTTATCGGGTTAATATCCATAATCCCGCTCTTGTATGTAATAGACCAGAAGAGCCATTTTCTGCACCTTAATGATAATGCAGAGGTCAAGACGCCGCAAGTAATTATAAAAGTGGAAAGTGTAGGAGACTGAGTGAGAGTTCACAGGAGATGGGCTGTATTGGAGTCGTTGGGGCCCAGCAGGAGCATCGCAGATCCTCAGAAGGCTGAAAGGACACATCAGGAGAAACCAATTAATGGAACAAAGTCAGCGATCATGTCTCATGATCTACAGGTCCAGATTCTTCTTCAAAAGATCTCTGCTGTTGATCACCAGACCATCATAATACCAATATTAAAAATTCAATGAGGCAACTGATGCCCCACTATTAATATAGGTTTAGAATGATCCCACTATGTTTCCATTGGTTGAAATAAGGTGTCTTTTATCATGAGAGGTGGAATTATTCCCGAGAAAAATTTGAAAAGACTTTTATAATCAGTGGTCATGCTGGTAAAATTAGCTCTTTTAATGAAATGTAGTAAATATGACACACTCAGCTATTATAACGATAGGTTGTTGTAGTTAAAGTATTTGAATGATTGATGTCTATTCTCATACGAACCTGGCCCTGCTCAAGGTTTCTTCCTATTAATATGGGGTTTTATTCATGCCACTGTTGCTTGTTGGAAGTCAGGCCCAGGTTTTCTGTAAAGCAACAATGGACTAGTTTGGTTGTAACAGACGCTGTATAAATAAAGATAGATTGGACTGAATTGAGCGTGTATTTTGCACAATACCATGAAAACGGTGCTTCACCACAAACTCACAGATGGTGGCGGGCAATGCGGGATTGCAGGCCCAGGCTCACATACAGAATCATGTGTCTTCCCTGAAAGAAAAGCTGTTTTTGCTGTTGTCTGAACATAGCATTACTTTAGGATTAGTCGCTGAACCATCACCAGCATTGTCGATGGCATGGCTCATCCAGTTACACCCGGCAGATACATTTACAATAAGACAATGTCAACAAATGAAGTGAGTGCAATTAATTTGTCACTCTCTTCATGCACTCTGCCATGAATGGAAGCAGAGAGAATTTTCAAATTTAGGTAGAAAAAGCACACAGCTAGACAAGTGAAAAGCACAATGGTGATTAAGATTGGGGTTTGAATTTTGAGTCCAAGGTGAGAAGCAAGCATGATTTTGCTAGATATCTGCTAGTACTAAAGCCAGTGTAAAACAGCTTGATCCAGAAATTTAAATCTTGTAACGATCATAAGAAGGTCAAAATGTATGAGTGCCATGTCCCATCCCATGAATGCCAGTTTTCTGCCTAGTAGAAACAGATGATGGTCCCAGATCTTCACCGTAGAGGCCGTTTTGTGTTGTGTTTTGTTGTAACCCATTTTGTACTCTGCTAGAAGTTTGACTTACACATTGTGTCCAAATAAAATTGGTGTTTTGTTCTATTATTTTACTCTTGAACCACCGAGAGAACCGACTAAGTACCCATTAAGTCCATTGTCCTTCCATGAAAAAGGTCAGATGGAGAACCATTTTTTGCACCTTAACTATGATGATAAGATCATAGCCTTTAGCTGCTGCATCTAATGAGTGGAGCAGATAAACACAGTATATCGCACCTCTGTGATTTTGGATAAAACTCCACAGGTAAAAATGATGTCAGGTAAATTCAGAAGACGCTTCAGCAGATAAGTTTGGCAGCTGGTTGCTGTGAAAATGTGTCTTATCTACCGTCAGAATCTAAATATATTCCTGCTGAGATTCCTCACCGGACATAGATATGACTTTATGTTTTGTTAATTAAGAATTAGTGGACTGTATCATCAGCACATCTCTATGGCAGGTTGGGTAAACCTCACGGTGCTCATTAATAATATCTGCATGTGATGTTGTTGACAGCTAACAACAACAGCAACATTATCATTCAAGCAAGCAATCAAGGAATCCAACAGCTGAGTGACCACACACATCTCAGGAGTATCTCACATCCCCCTCCTGATGAAAAGAGCCTTTTTGCTTGCGCTACGCCTCAAATTAATCCAGACTTTACAAACTCACGTCTTTAAACAGCCCCTTTTTTAGAAAAGCATTACATCCCCTTTTGCTTCATAACTTGTCATTTTTCTTCTACACCCGGTGACTGTTCAGTCCATTACCCATAATTACAAATTAGTAATATTATGTAATTTGGCTAGACGGGCCCTTGGATGCTGTTACTCATTATTGACATTAGCTGACAAAGCTTCATTCCTATGGCTTCAATGAAAGGGCCATGGTTAATTGTGGACCAATTAGGGTTCTTATCTCAGTGGCTGAGAGCTGTGCCGCTGACTCCACTTCACAGTCTATTTCCACAGCCAAGACGCTCTTTTTTCCCCCTCTATCACATGAGTCCTGATTATCACTTGTAATCTTTATCAAGCCCACCATGTAGTCACCCAAAAAACACGTTTTTATCCAATCAAAAGGACAAGAAATTAAGAACGATTATTTTCTGGGATAGAAAGCAAAGAGGTTGCCACCTTCAGTGTAAAATGAAAGATGGCATTCAAGCCAAGAACAGGCCGGCAGACCTTTTTTCTCACTCAGATTGCCATCATAGCACACATCAAGAGATTTCAAGCGATGATCGATACTCTGAATGAGAAGTGGCGACTTCGGGTCAGGACCTTTAAGATTATAGCAAAAACCTGCTGGTTTCTTTCTGACCTTACGTAATACATCATTTTGACATAGATACAGCCTTCCTGAACTTGATTGTTGTGCTTTTCAGGTGGGGAGGTCAGAACTTCACATGACTGAAACTGAATGACTTATTTTCAAGTAAGTGGTAAAACCTTTGGTGGCCATTTATTGTTAGCAACACAGGAAAGGTCCATAAACCTATGCTGTAAAAAGAGGATATGCTGCATACAGAGACCAGCAGTTTTAAATTAACCTGGAACCTTCACTAAATAAAACAGATTTTAGAACATATCATTGAGCAATGCGATGCACGATGGCTTTTATAATTGTTAAAAAATGTTCTATACTGAAAACAAGTGGTTAAATATGTCAGATTAGCTTGACTGCAATCCTCAAATAGCTGCCAAAAAAGCAGTGTAACAACAACTTAAGAATGTTTCCGTTTATGTTGATCCTTCATTTTAACTGACAATAGAGAAGTTTGTGACTTGAGCTAATGGACGTTGCCAGTGTGCCAGGTGTGCCAAAACACCCTCGACTACATCAGAAGTGGCCATCCAAGTGGATATAAAGGAAAAAGCAAGTGTTTAATGTTGAAGGTCATCCATATATCCCATCAAAAGCAGGATGCACTGCCATTTCTAAGCCCTTGTGGATACAACTTCTGACCTTTGAGAGCATCTTAAGGTGAAGCCTAAGGCAGCTAGAATCTCCTCTCTATGTTTAAATGGACTGGAGCAGTTACAGGTGACTGCTCACCGCTGTCATTCTGAGCCAAACTGGCTCAGTCAATTGACGGGCTCACAACAAAAGATCAACTGTCAAGGGCTGAGGAGCACAACCTCCTGAAAAAGTCCCCCTTTTTTTAAAAGGAATGTTTGCTGAAATCTACTTGTTAAGGATACCAATACAAAATCAGTGTTTTTTGGGGGGCAAAATTATATGTTAATAGAATTGAAAATGTGTTAGAACACAGGAGATTTTCCAACTTCTGGATTATTTTACAAATGGGAGCTAGTGGACTTACGTTCATTCCTTGTGCATTTCTCCTCATCTCCTGACTGTGTACCTGGATTACTGACATAGAGAGAAACAAACGTGAGGTTTAAACACAATAGAAAGCAACTAAAATAGTTTTCCATTCAAACTATCTTTATTTATATAGCATCTGTTACAATCAAAATTGCTACATGCTTTACAGAATCCCAGGGCCTGACCCCCAACAATCATCAGTGGCATGAAAAGTCTCACCTTTAACAGGAAGAAACCTTGAGCAGGACCAGGCTCATGTAGGGGGACCCTCCTGCTGATGGGGGGGTGGGTAGAGAGGAGAGGAGAGGAGAGGAGAGGAGAGGAGGAGAGGAGAGGAGAGGAGAGGAGAGGAGAGGAGAGGAGAGAATAGGCAGAGATCATTAGAAATGTGTTAATTGCAACAACCATCTTTATAACAGCTAAGTGGGTCATATTCACTGCATTTCATTAACAGAGCTAAATTTAACAGTGTGACCCCTGTGACCTTTCATCATAAAAGAACAAACACCTTTTTTAACAAATGCTACCACAATTATTGGTATTATTATTGGTATTATTATTGGTATTATTATTATTATTATTATTATTATTATTATTATTATTATTATTATCGTCTGGTGAAATCTATCCAAATAGTAATATAAAGTGTAAGTGTGGCCTGATTTCTACCTGCAACGATACCGAGGGGCTCTTGATCATCATTTCAGGGTGATGATAATAAAGGTTCTGCATCTCCCAAAGGTAATTATATGAATTCTCTTTTAACAACACAGCATCACCTTTATTGTTTATTGTTCACTTTGCTTTTAATAGAAACTATAAAAAAACTGATCTTATTGACATAACAATGGAATTTTATATCTATATATCTGTTTGTCAGGGTAAGTTAGAATAACCTCTTATTATTATTTTGCAAACTGTAAATTGGTCCAAATCTTTCACACCGAATTTTATTAGATTATTTACTGATATTTTTGGCCTGACATATTCCTCAAACCTGCTAAACCTTGCTTTTGAGGTAGATCACCAAACTCCAAATGTTGTTCTTGTGATTTTGGTACTGTAATACTGTTTGTTTATTTCTTGTATGGACTAAATGTGTCCTGTGAAACCTCTGAACTTCTCCTGTTGTTGTTTTTTTGAGTGGACATTATTCAACCCTCCAAAACAACACCATGACAGGATGAAGCAGCATCCAGCTATGACGCCTTTATCGTATCAAATGTGACTGAAAATAATAACCAATAAACAAATGCTGCAATTGTCTTGGATTGCCACTAAATGTTCTCTCGCTGTAGTTCCTAAATAAACTTGGATAGTCCATCAATTTGGACCTGCAGGTGCATCCTTGATACCTGTTGATCCTGGCAACAATAGAGCTGCTAATATTATTCCATTTTAACAGATACTCTTGTGTCAACACTATTACCTTCATAATACCTATTCATCCACCAAATTGAAAAATGTTTAACTTTATTTTAGCTTTGAGAGTACTTTGATGATTAAGTGCTGGTACTTTTTTAGGAATGCAACAACACTTTTGGCCTGTTGCCTTGCTGCTAATCTTGGCTTCTCTGATTACAGATTAATTTTGCTCAACTTGAGTCATTGGTGGAGAATCACTAAAAAAAAAAGGTTTTCTTCTGTTTCTATTATTAAAATGTAAAACTCATCAATCAACACAGCTGTGGGGAATCAGAGAGTGGAACTCATCCTGCCTGGGGGAGACGTAACGCACTCAGGTTGGAGACGATCCGGAGTACTGGGAGAACTTACGTAGGTGAGTGTCTTTGTGATTGGTGCTAACAGAACCACCTCCAGATGACTGTGAGGGGGAAAAAGGAGCTGGTGGAAGATTTCTGCACGTGCTGGCACGTCCCTCTACATCCGTGAGCATTCAGAGAGATGTCATCGAGAGGGTTTCATCCTACAAGTACCCGAGTGTTAACCTGAATAATAAACTGGGCCGGTCTGCCCACACAGGTGCTCTGTACAAGAAGGGACAGAGCAGACGGCTCCTTCCGGAAGGCTGAGGTCACACTATCAGAGGTCTCCCCCCGCACCTCTGAGGACCTTCTCTGACTCTATGCTGGCATCAGCCATCTTTTATGGAGCGGTCTGCTGTGCGGGCAGCACCTCAGGAAGGAAGAGACAGGAGAGTGTTGGCTGGACCATCGCTTGGCAGCTCCTTCGGTGACAGACTGCTTCACCCTCGCTGTAGGAGAGAGGTACCTCTGCTCCCTCCAATGCCCCGAAACTCAACAACACATACATCTCCTGTTCACCTGGGCACTACTACACCAGTTATGATACTGGATATTCCATTAGAATCAGTATCACTGTTATTGTACTGGTTTTGGCTACTGTGTAATATCACCACAGCAACCTGGACTTGTGCTACAATGTCAGTTGCTCATTAATCTACTCTCTTAATTCATTCTTTTTCCTAGAGAGAGTTGTACGGTCCATTTCTTACCTGTGTAAACTGTCAGATATTAGTTGTATTTTCCCAAATCTTCCCATTGAGGGATGAATAAAGGCTTATCTTATTTGTTCTTATCTGATCTGATGCCATAAAGAGTTGCATTTCCGTTGCTCACAAATCCATCTGCTGATGGTTGACTCGCAAAAATAGCAGGCATTTTATGGGCCGAGTTAGTGTCTCTGTCTCTCCCTTTTAATAAACCAACTCTAAAAGAAAATCATGTCAGAGGGTTCGAGTGAGATATAGAAAACATAGCAGTATTAATGCAATCAGATGCAGGAAGCAAGTCAAAAATCTGAGTGCGTCTTTATGCCTGCGTGCAGAAGCAGATGCAATCCCAGTGGCATCGCAGCAACTGCCACAATTTGATTATCTCAGGGAAAAGAAAATGTCGACCGGAGCTGTGGCCTTATTTTAAAGTATAAGGGCTTCCCCCGGTACATACAGTATACAGTGTTTCCCAATATACACTGCATGTATCAGCATACTCTTTTACATTTTATTAGTATATATGGATTACCAGTATTTTCTATTTTATTTCTGAAATATTACATCGTACCAACAATATCTTTGTCCATACACTCAATCCTGTATCTTTAATTATAACAAACACATATTGCTGATGTTAAAGTTGATGTGCTCTGTATATGTAGCATCTACTGCATGTCTGGTCTCAAGGAGACAAACCCCTCATCCGTGGTTCTGCTTCAGGGTTCTTGTTTTTCAGGGTTTTTAGAGTTTTTCCTGACCCGGTTCCAGAGTCTAAGGACCGAGGGAAACTATGTTTGCGCTTTTGGGATATGAATAAATTTGATTTGATTGGGTTTCACATTGCACACCCAGGTGCTTGCTGGGCCATTGTAGTTACTAGAACCAGTCCCATTAAGCGTTATATCCCATTAGTTCCATTGTATTTAATTTGATCTGTTCCGTTTGTCAATGGGATCTGATATTGGCTCCATGTGGGAGTATACAATTTAAATATAAGCACTGCTGGCATTGCCTTTTTAGTCAGCAACCCTTAAAGTCAATAATAAAAAAGAGTGAGAGAACTCTGCCTTTCCCCAAAAGTTCTTACATTCCAGGATATGTGCGAGTTCCCTGACTCTCAATGCACAGCAAAGGTAGCTAATAAGCAGAGCAACGGGTCTGTGTATTCTTCAGGCAATTATTTTACGCTGCTATAGGTTTCATAAAAACAAATCATTAACAAAATGTTTCATGCTATGAGTTTATCTCGCAGTAAATATACATGTATAATTACCTACCTTCAGATTAAAGATCAACAGCCGTTACATTTGAGAGGACAGGTGGGCGAATTCTCTGATGAGCTGGGATGGAAAGTGAAGCATCTGTAACCAGAGTGACAGCTCAGTGTCAATGAGCAACCAGGTAGCGCTACCTTCTCTCTCCTTAGAGTCTATTTTTCTGACTGACAGGCAGTTCACCCAGGTTACTGTTTTCACAGCGCGAGGTGATTCTTCATGCGTGCGGAAGCAGGACCCTCTGAGGAAAATAAGACAAGACAACGCTGTCAAACTGCTTGTTGAGGGATGAACACACAAACATGAAACCTAGTACTGAGACATGGATGGTGCCATTTAAAGAGCTGACACAGACACTCGGACAGACAACTGTGGGGTAAAGAGATCAAACCAAGCTGCTCGTGTTGTGGATTCACCCTATTCCTCCATGCGAGCTAAATCTACAGAGATTTGAACTCTTTAATGGGAAGAAATGAATTAAAATTCATGGCATCAATTTCTAATTAGGTATATATGAACTGAATCTGTTAAAAATGTACGGCGACAATAGACCAGTAGAACAGTTACTGTATGTATACAGTATATTTCCTCTTAAATTTCAGAAAGTTTGAATACAAGTGAGGTTACACAGTGCATCTATCATATCTCCATACAAGTGCCCAGCCCTCCCTACTGACTGGTCCTGCACTGATTCCTTCCCTCTTTGTGGCACATGATGCATTGAACCTTTGACTTTAATTTCCTGGTGCTGGCAGATGTAAATTAAAGGAATATTTCAGTGGCCAGATAATGGTCCACTGAGAAAGCGAGAAGCTGATGGATGACTCTCACCCATACCATTTACTCACGAATAAAATAAAGGCATACTGCCCCCCCACACACACACACACACACACACACACACACACACACACCCTCTTTACATATCAACAACCTATGGTTCTTCTAATCAGCAAACCTTTGAACGTGCACTCCTTGTGTGCACAAAATACATTAACATTAACAGTTGAAATTGACATTTCAAAGCAGCCGACCTTTCACTTGTAATCTTGTTTTGATAATGACATTAACCTGGATTTGTTTACAACATGTCTGCTGGCTTAACTCTGTCCTTTGAGAACTTCGGTTCCCCTCCTGGTGGTCTCCTCCTGAGTCTGAGTCTGTGCTATAGGTGTGCCAGTGGGTTGCTTTCCTTGCCCCACTGCGTTGGCCATCGCCTGATTATCCATCATGTTGTTGCTGACGAACACCCTACTTCTGTTTGCGGCAATAATTAATGAGCGATCAATGTGGACCTGCTGTTAGCAGAAGCTGAGCTGGTGTGTCTTCCTGTCCAAACTGTTCTTGTGTGTGCTTATTGACATCTTCAAACCACAGCCAGTAAAAGGAAACCTTTATGCTTCTGGCATAGATATGGAAAAAGCACCGCTTTAATTACAATGTCTTTAGGTTCACCAAACAAATTCATACGTAACTGACGTACCCTGTTAACCAGCAGCAGTCATGACAAATCAAATCAATCTTTATTTAAATCAAATCAATCTTTATTTATATATCGTCTTTTACAATCAAAATTGTTTCAAGGCGCTTTCCAGAATCCCAGGGCCTGACCCCAGACAAGCAACAGTGGCAGGAAAAACTCCCCTTTAACTGGAAGAAACCTTGAGCTGGACCAGGCTCATGTAGGGGGTGGACAGGTAGAGGAGAGAATAGGTAGGAGAGGAGAGAAGAGAAGAGAAGAGGAGAGGAGAGGAGAGGAGAGGAGAGGAGAGGAGAGGGAGAAGGAGAAGGAGAGGAGAGGAGAGAAGAGAAGAGAAGAGGAGAGGAGAGGAGAGGAGAGGAAGGAGAGGAGAGGAGAGGAGAGAGAGGAGAGGAGAGGAGAGGAGAGGAGAGGAGAGGAGAGAAGAGCACAGAAACACACATTAAAATACACTATTTATACATTTATGACAGTCATCAGCATGGGGGGAGGTTGGTGTCCCAGTCTCTCTGATGATCAGATCCAACTGTTGGCGAGCTGCTGCTGCTTACTCTTAGTCAAATTAAACCTTTGCCATCAGGAGTCCTAAAGTTGGCGGACATTTTCTCCCCCAATGCCCCTTTTCCTAGAATCTGCATTCATCACTGTAGTGATTAATAAATATCAATAAAACTCTTGCAAATTTTAAAACATATCTTGGTAAATAAGGGTAATATTTAACACAAGAAGACACATCCTTAATCTAATACTGTGTTGATTCTGTTCTCCTTACAGGGCTCTCTTTGGGTTCCTGAGCTTGGCTCTGGGTCCAGCTGTGGAGGTCAGTGCTACGACAATCAGTGTGCAAAAAAACTGCACAAACATATTAGATACAAGAATAATTATCACAGTCAGCATTCATTAATAGAACGAATGTCAACAAAAGTCTTTGATGAAGGACGATCAAGTCAGAAGCAGGAGTGGAAGTGACTGATGTCCAGAGACAAACTCTATGTGTCTGTCGTCTGTAACTTGCACGGTCCTCAAAGCACAACAGTGTTCAGCTCCACGAGAGCAAAATGTCCACAGCAATATTTTTGCATCAGCAATGAGAGCTGAACATCACATCCCACGCCTTCTCTGTAGAGCATTCAACACGACCGTCCGTGAAAACCTTCATCCTTGAGCCAAAAAAAAAAGACATTGGTTCGCATTTGATTTCATTAAACTCGTCTCTGTCATAACAAAGGAGGTGGCAAGCACTTCACTCAGGTAGGTGCAAAGTTGAGCAGGCAGATGGAGGCTGCAGCTGTTCCTGTGCAGGAGAGCAACCTGGAGATTGGCTGGTGGTCCCTCTGGACCGAGCCCGTCTCAGTGGGGAATTCACAGTCAGGTCGTTTCACTGTGGCAGCTTATCAGACTGGGCAGTAACCAAAGCCAAAAGTTCACACTTCTCCTCCTGTGACTGCATCCTGTGTGTGTTTTTCCCCATCATTTAAAGCTGAATCGTCCTCCAGGAAATCTCTCTGCCATAAAGGAGAAGGAAGGACACTGGATTTTGTGGATGATTTTGTGGATGGAGTCTGATGAGGGTTCTTAGATAGATCACCTTGGACATATTGGGCAATTCTTTTGCAACACTCCTGTTTATGAACATTTAATCAAACTATTTGAAAAGCAAGTTTCAGTAGCTGAACAAAGGAAAGTTAATGAATAAATAGTTGTTCAAAGCTCATCATGCTGAATAGTAGCATAGACAAGTACAACAGAAACTGGTAAAATAAATAAATAAAAATCCTCAGTGGCATTTTTACCTAATATAATTGGGAAACATATTAAACAGCTATTCCGAAACTCAAAACTCACATCAGTACAGTCCATGGTGAGGTCCCAGCTAAGATCTAGGTGGTCCTGGGAGGGTTGTTCCTGGTTTAGCTGCAACTGCTACAACTACGTGCACTGATGAGATGTGAAGTGAAGTAACATCTTAGTTCTGCTGCTAGAGGCCGAGGCTGCTGGGGTCCAAAAACATGATCACCTGACAGGCCTCTGTCACCCTGCTGGGTCATGACTGCCTCTCCTCCTGCTGTGCTGGGTAAGCGTACTGATTTCAAATGGATTAAAGCTGCTTTTCATGGCCACAGATTTGGACATATCTGATGTCTTAATTTATAAGATGCTGCTTTGAAATCTGTTGTTCATTTCACACAGTTGGAATTAAGGTCGACCCAGTTGAATTTTTGGTCCGAGGGTCACGCCAAAACAAGAGTGGCCTGATGGGTGCTCTCTGTGTAGAAGCAACTCCCCCCTGTTCAACTGCCGGGAATCAAAGCTCGTCAGTATGTGTTTGATGAGGATATTACTGTTCAGAAGGATTTATGTGCTCCTCTGCTAGTGTTCTGCTGCTAATTCTGCTTGTGAAACTGCATCAGCGCAGCAGCACATTTTGCTTTAAAATAAAATTTATAAAAATAGATTTTTGAGAGCTAAGGAAATAATGGATGAGGAAATGCCAGCGCAACACATACTTGAGTGTGTGTGTCGCTTGGGTCACATCTTTAATATTCTGCATCTCAAGAAATGACAGACAGTTGTGGTGTTGCGAGAGACAGTGTGAATGATATCATGTTGATGACGTAACAAAACACTTTGACATCCGCCTAGCATCTTTGGAGGCAGGCTGTCACATAAACTCCTTGGCAGAGGTAACAATAAAACATTTGATTATTATTGTATACTGCTTTTGGAGTTCTTCTGGTCTGTCAACATGACAAACAGGCACTAAACCAATTTATAAACCAAAAGAATGGCTAGGATGCCTTCCAGACGCCTCCCTTTAGAGGTGTTCCGGACATGTCCCACTGGGAGGCGGCCTCGTGGCCGGCCCAGGACTAGGTGGAGAGATTACATCTCTCGCCTGGCTTGGGAGCGGCTAGAGGTCCCCCCGGAGGAACTGATGGAAATGGCCGGGGAGAGGGCTGTCTGGGCATCCCTCCTGAAGCTGCTGCCCCCGCGACCCGGATCCGGATAAGCGGGAGAAAACGAAACAAAATGAAAGAATGAACTGAAATGACTGCAATGGTGTGTAAATGCAGCATAATAATTAATATATGATACTATTTGGGTTTAGATGTGCATTTCTGCCATTGATGCAGAGGTATGTAGTTTTGAGAGAAATTAGGGATCCTTCAAATTGTTGAGGTACATTCTTGCTGTCAAATGAAGCTAAATCCATTGATTTATGCACCCTTTTGGCTTCAGTTGCATAGCATGTTATTTTAAATATGTCAAAAATAAGCAGAAAATGACAGTTGCCAGCAGACTGCTAATGTTTGACATCTGGTGGCAATTAAATGTTTTAAGCGAAAAAAAGTGTGTCCTTGAAGTATCACTCGATTGGGTACCGCTAAATTCTGGCCTTCAAAGTAGTATTAAAGTAAAGACACTTTAATTAACTTTACCTCTCTTAACTGCTCCCAATAAACCAGTCAAAATGGAATTCTTGATAGAAAAGGCGAGAGACATTTTTGCTACACTTAAGCTTACTCCATGAAAAGGCCAAGACCCTGGTGGCAAACTGTCATCATTGATCCTTTAAGCTATGATCTTATGGCAGCCAGATTTGTGAGACATGCACGACCTCCACGGGGTTCAGCTTGAACATTTTAGCAGAACACGTCTCTATCAGATGGCTGTATTTTACTCTGCTGTCTGCACCGATACTGTGTCGATTCAACATCTGTGTCAGAGGTCTCCTTCAATGTTACCATTAGACTGGAGTGATTTCTAAAGCAAAATGTCGTAACACTAATAGGTATATTAAACAAACAAAAAATATCTGTAACTTCTTTGGCCAGTTATAACCATTCTACTTTTTCAACCCGAATCTACTAAAAGATTTTTCTGGTTCTTTCTTCTGTTTGATACCTGTTTTTTTTTGCTTCTCAACCCCAACCTTGGACTTTTTCCTCAACTTAGCTGTCAATCATTTGCAGTGTCAATGGAAAAGATCAGTATCAAAGGGGAAAATGAATACCGTACAGAAAGTTTGTCTGCTTCTGTGCCGCGCAGAACTTTGAAGTTCCCCGACACGACTGATGTACTTCAAGCGTTGAGGGAATGCTTTCGAACACCGGCAGCAGAGCTTTGAGGCCAGAATCTCTTTAATCGCTTCATCGGGACCTACAAAAAGATGAGCTTCAGATAGACAAAGCAATAAACTGAATGTTGAAAGGAATAAGGCAGCAAACGTGCAGCTGGAGATAACATCAGGGTCAAGGAGCAGAGGTCTCCCCTGCCTGATCAGTCTTGTTTTTATCCAAACTGTCACTTCATCTGCAACAACACTGTCCCCCCCCACCCCCCAGAGTCCCGTTTCTTTTATAATCAGTCTTTTCAAATAGGCATCTGTCATTCTAGCAATGCTTTTCTGACAGAGTGATTATGCAGAATGGTTTAAACGATTTGGTTTTAATATACTGTAATTATTTTCTCTGTACTGATTTAAATGTCCGCACAAAACAACGGCATATTAAATAAAAAGGAATATCATAAGCCGTCTTTTTATTTGTTGCTGTCTTTCCGAGCATTGGAGCATAAAATTGGAATAGCAGGGCATGATGTTACTCCAAAGAAAAATAGTCTGATGGCATAAGAGTTCTGTGTTTTGTAATTACAGTAAAAGGTACTGGGAAAGAACCAAAGACTTTAAGGTGGATGGCTTTTTCATTTTCTAATTTCATTGTGGACTTTTTCAGTCCCTGTCTGTTAAGGTTCCAAGACTGAAGTCATTTATTTGCAGAACTGACACACGGATGCACAAGCTTATTTTAAATTTAATAAATGTGTGTGAACGTGCCAAGACTCTTCTCAAGGATCCCAAAGCTTTGTTCAAAAGAGGAGTTGGACAAATACAGACTGAAAGATTGTTAATTGTAACAGGGCGATTATATCACAGAGTATTTGCTGCACCGAGAACTTGTTAAAACTCTGTGAGCCCTCAGTCGCCTGTTGAGTGACTGGTTTCCTCCTTTATTCAAACATCCTTTTGTGTGTAAAATGTCTTTTTTATTCTCAGCATCATTTTAGGAAGCAAAGAATAAAAAAAATAAAATCATCATTTTACTTCCCAACTCTGTCATCTTTGCTGATAGGTTATGAAAAGATGGTTTTATTATAAGTCAACTTCAGTAAACTGAAAGAAAGAAAAGTGTTTTTTTAAATTATAGAAGCACTTGTTGCACTTGTTTCATGGCTTATTTTCCTGGACTATTTACTTTGCAGGTCTCAAACTGTTTTGAAGAGAGGACTCCAGCTGGGGGGAAATGCTATGATGGATTTAATGGATTTAAAAATGTTTTCTAATGTATTTTTATTAAATAAGGGTTATTTAATTGCAATCCAGTAAGATGTGCCTGCCGAAACAAAGTCAGATGTGGTCTTGTGATACTTCTGTAATCTGAATGGAAGTACTGGTATACCACACAATACCAGGTTTTATCTACATTATATCCTGTTTTTAGATTACTCACGCACTCCACTCCCAAAATAAGATTAACTCATTAAAAAAAACACAGCGCCACCCCCCCCCCCCCCCACCTATTAGGTTGCCACACTTTAGACCAACTTAGAAACACCAAAGTGTATGATGAATAATTATTGCAAATACAATGTGAACCATTTACACTCTCATTCGCTCCTAATGTCAATTTAATGTAGTAAATTTCACCGAGCCAGATAATTATCACAACTTAACACAAATATTAATATACCGTAATATTGTAAACTCCCCTCCAGCGCCCCAAATCAGTGGTAGAAGGCTGGCAGTCCTGGCCAGCAGTATGAGGGATTGAACAAACTAACAAAACAATATTAACATTATCCAAGGAAATATTGAAATTATGTGAAACTGAAACACAAAGGAAATACAACAAGTGTGTTTTACTTCACAATGTATAAAAATGAACAATGGAAATAGTCAAGCAGCTTCGTCAAGCAAATTGTACGAAAAAAAATTCTCCAGCGAAATCTGCATTAGTGATTTATTAGTAGCACGTGATTTTGTTTACAGTTTTGTTTGTCCTGTGCAGGGACTCCACCCACCTACTTCCTGTCTTTGCTTCATCTTCCCTCCATTTTTTTAATGGTGGGTATTTAAGTCAGGCTGCCTTTCAGCCTGTGCCAGATCATGCCTGTATGATTCATACGTCTTCCCAGAGCGTTCACGAGTGTGCAGCCTTGGTTTTTTTGAGAGTGAATACCTGGTTAAGTCATTAAATATTCAAACCTTATTGCGTTGCCTGCTTGTGGGTCTATCTTTCCTGAAATCCTAACAGCGCTGGGACTGAGCTCCCGGTGCTCAGCGACAGTGTACAATGTACATCTAAATAGCTGTCAATCAAAAAGGGATTCAGCCTTCAGGCTGATCCTCCAATCATTTGGCAGAAACCCAGCATCCAGGCCGGCCGACTGCTCCATTCACCCACTGGGGGTGATGCAAGATGATCCGATGACCATTGAGATTTTAGGCAGTTATGAAACTGATCCATCTAGTCCCATTGAGGAAAATAGACACTAGGCTTCTACGGGCAAATGTATGAGAAGTTAACAAGATTGAGACAGTTGACCTTTTACAAGTAGCTGATTCTGAACGAACTGTAACTGGACGACTGAGGTGCATGTAAACGCATTAGTCCAACTAATGTTGGAGCTCTTTTTATTTGACTAAGATAATGCAATAGGAAATTAGTTTGCTCTTATTAGAGTTAAACTAGACAACTCGTGTTTCCCAACCTGTGGTATGACAGCAGAATGAACAAAGCCAAGAAAGCCGGTTGCAGAAGTAGGCATTGAGGGTTAGCGTGCATCATATGTGCACATTAATTAACATATAAATGACACAAGATGAACAAAGCTGTACAATTCAGAATGTGGGTCTTCCGCCTGCCCAAAGTTGTTGTACAATTTAATGTAGGTCAACTGGAAAGGGGGTAGTAATAACTGGCAAAAATGATGCCGTTTTTAGAATTTCCCTGTTGCTTTTAAACTGGAAGAAGGGGGGGGAAAAACTACATCAATATTTATATAACCTTTTAAATTATGTGTTACTTTCCGTTTATGTAAGTATTCAGGTTGTTTTACAGGGTTGTCTTCATACATTTTGAACTTGTCCAATTTCACCTTATGCGGATGTTCTTAACATCCGTCCTCAACTTTTTCGGTTTTTTTTTCTAAAGCTACATTCTCATTGCAGCTCATGTCATTTTAAAATGAGTATTGATTTAAAAGGCCCGCTGTGAAGTCAGACATTCTCTTCCTCTCCCTACATGCATTTCAATCTTGAGAGCTTGTTTAAAGAATTTATCAGTGAATGTGCTAAATTTAGTTGGTGAAGTTCACAAAAAGCATTTGGAAATGTCCCCTGGAAGTTTTAGAGAAATTGCCCTGATATAGAGCAGCTGCAATGCTACAGTTTTTAACTTTGCTAATTTGTCACATACCTAGGAAATTACTTAAGTAAAATTGTTTAAGCATTGTGTGAACAGTTACGGGCATGCAATATTTGAAGTAGACCTAATAGTGCTTGAAAAGTGGTTTCGACATTCTGTTTTCTGACTGACCTTGCATCGATTGTCTGGGTCATTGGAATCATAACACATTTCATGTTGTTCCTGGGCTGACTTTTTCATTAGGATTAAATTGTATATCTGAATTGAAATTGAGATGCGAAATGTGACGAGGAAGAAAAGTTAAGCTGTAACTTAAAAAAACGAGCTCGACCTTTTTACAGTCCAATCCAGAAATCCATTCATCCTCTTACTCCAACCGGTCTATTGATCCAGGGTCTCCTGGTCTGACTGAGTTCGGCCCAAACAAGACATAAAACCTGCCCAAGTCAAACTGCCCAAATCACAGCCCCTCTGGGAACTCATTGTACAACTGTAACTATTATGTGTGACAAAGAAGCACACAAAGCTTTACAGCTGCACTAAATAACCAAAGAAAAAAGGTAACACACCAGTCTAGGCAGCCCAACAGCCAACACTGCTCTTCCTCCTGAAAAAGTCGATAGAGGAACCACAATTACACACAATTTTGTTCTCGCACCTGTGGTAGCGAGAAAATTACGTTGGCGTGTTTTGCAGAGAGCTTGTTTTCGACAAATTATCTAGGCGATTTTTCCCTTGTGTGGTGTCCAACGACTGCTGTGTGATTTCACTGGAAGTGGGCGTGGTTAATGTGGAAAAACAGAAATGTCACTCCCAATTTCGACAGGTGGAGTTCTGAAGTGGTTTCCAGAGTAATGTGGAACTTTAGAGGTATCCTTGGCAGCCTTGGTGTTGCGTGTTAAACCCTGTGGTGCTCATAGCCAAAAGCCTGTCCTAGAGGCAGTTAACCAATCACGATGTAAATGAACGTCTTATATGTGAGCGGACACAGCTGTTTCTTGAAAGATGTGTTTGAGCTTTTGATTACAGCGGCATCTTCATGATATTTTCTATAATCCTGCCAAATGTCGTGAAAGAGCCCAAATTTGATAATCCAGCCCTCTGATTTATTTCCAGCCCAGAGTAATAGTTCTCCATATCTCACAAGGAAAATATTGTCTTCTGCTGATTTGGCGTCTATATTAATCCCAAACATTCACAAAAACAAAAGATAAGTTAATAGACCTCATTGTGTACAATTTCTTAGCGTCATATGAAACATAATATCTGTATCGAACGTGTTTGTAATTCAGGGGACTTGGTGAGTTTGTCTCGTCCTATATGGACAGATTAAGCACATGCAGGGCTTCTTCTATCCTACACAGAGCTCTCATTTCTGTGCTTTTCAATTATTTTGTAACCCACATCTACAAAAGAGAACCGAAGCGAAACAGAAAGAGAAGGTATGATTTGCAGCTCTGGCGTGTCAAGCCAAGAGGGGGTCCTGACCTCTATTTTGGCAGCAATGCCATATATATTAATAAATAGTGCACCATTTCTAAGCAACATTTTTTGTGTCTTTTGAGACAAAGCAGCAATATTTCAGATTCTGAAACACTGACTTCTTTAACTCACATTGCTTCATTTTTTTTTAAAAAAACGACTGTCGGGAAAAACAAAATAAGTGGAATAAGACAAGCTAATTTAGGAGGCAACAAATAACTTAAAACTCCACTGCTGGAGCTGAGATGATGATGAGGATGCAGTTGGTACAAGAGCCAACAGAAACTTGGGCGGCTTTTCGGTTAAACTACTTTAGCATCTGTCCCCAGGGTGGCACGTTGCCGTTGTACCTTTTGAATATGTATGTTGCGTATTGGTCCTGTGAGAGCCACTATGCATCCATGCAGAGGTAGATTGGTGACAATGAGAACCCCCGTCTTCTTTTTTCTTTATCTGGACCTGTCTGCCTCCTGATGTATCTCTCAGCACAACTTGCTCAGATAGCCTCATCTATCATTGGAACCAGGTATGAAAATGTAGATCCCTGCGCCGTTGCTCAGACACACCGTTACGACTGAAAACGGGAGGCATCATGGGGAGGCCCACCTCCAAATCTGAGATGGGGGAAGGAGAGCACGAGTGCGTATCAGGCAGTGAAGGAAAAGGACGAGGAGAAAGCTGGCCCTTCAAATTATAATGAGAGCATACATAGTCTGTATTTTTTATCTTTGAAAGAAACTCAATTTTTATCCAATTCTGTCCATAATGAACACTACTGCAGCTCGCCGGACGGGCTAAGCAGCTTATTTGCTTTATCTATGGAAATTAAAAGTAATAAGTTCACAATGATTCATTTACTGTCTGTGTTCAAGGACAGGTGGTCGGCCCCATAGCAGCAATCAACATTGTGCTGTTGTGAAATTAAAGACGTGTTTATGACGGTATCCCATGCCAAATCTCTTATATCATGCATTTGTTAATTGACTTTCTTTAATAGGGGCTGTGAATTAGATTAGGCTTATTAAAGAAGTTACCAATTTACAATACACAAGGTCGGTCGTTCTGTGGTTTCAAACTTGGAATGTCAGGTTATCTCTTGGGAAAACTGGATGCTGCAGCTGGAAGGACATGCTGCTCCCTGATTGGCTCCTATTGTCTCTGTTATATTGAATGTGCAATTTGGTGAGTCATTATTAGTCACAAGAGCAGATATGCAGTGTAACCATTTTGCTTGACGAACTGCCCTTACTAAATTAGATTTAAATGTATTTATTACTCAATTTATCAAATGTACTTATTGTTTTAAGTTTGAATGATCTCTTCATGCCTGCGAGTATTTCCAATGGTCATACTCTCTTTTTCCATGGAACGTGCACATCAGGTGTGTTGGATATTCTATATTGCATCCAAGTGTTACAATCCAGGTGAATAGTGCATCTGTGTGTGAGTGTGTGTGTGTGCGCTTGTGTGTGTGTCCTACTCTGATTAGAAACAAGTGGTGGGAACGGCAACTGAATGATATTGCCTCTTTATTTTGCCTGATTTTAAAATTTAAACTAGATGAAATGATTAGTTATTATTGGAAAAAAATAGGAACACACCATCTCTTAATTAGTATGGCTTTAGTTTTAGTGCAAACATATTGTAAATGTTCAACACTAACCCACCCTGCTTCTGGTGAACTGTGGTCGCCCTGCTAATTTGAAAGCCCTCTTAACTTTGTTTTATTTTGCACATAAAAAGCCCTCTAGGCTGACCCCCCCACCTCAACCCAGCAAATAGGCTGTTGTATTGACTGGTCCCTAATGATTCCTGAAGGAGAGATCTGAGGTCTGAAGCTGTCTAGATTGTCATGAAACACAGCTGAGGTGAAAGCAATGACCAGGAGAGAAGACCTCTGAGCTAATCCCACAATCAACCGTGTCTCCACGGAGAGCTTTAGCATAAAGCAACAGCTGCAGAGCTGCACTGGTCCCTCAGCTGAAACCCCCAGGTCATCTGGCAACACTTTAATCAACATCCAAATCACAGTAGCTCAATTAAAGCAATTAAAGCCGATACTTTCTTTATTTCCGCTGCTTGCCTTGCCCCACACGCTGCAGCAAGCGGTCTTCTGTGTCCAGAGCAATACAATTTGGGCCATGTGTTGCAGTTGGAATGAGCATCATTGTCAAGATGCCATGTCAAGTATTACAGCATTTCATAAATTCATCTTTAGAGAAAGATTTGCTCCATTTCATGAGAGTGCAGACAGCATGTGTGTAACTTTGATTGGGCAGTCTTGGACAGTCAGCTACTTTGTAATAACATTCTGCCTGGCAATTAGGTAGGAACACAAGTTTTGGTTTGTTTTTTTTTCTTCTCGTTCCCAAAATTGGTAGCGATGTTATTATCTTTGCTTGGAAATGTCTCTTGATGTTGTATTCCTCAAACTTGGCGATGCTGTCGGCACATCAAACACGCTGCCTTTAAAAGAACACTTGTAACAAAATACACTTTTGGATATCTGCAGGGTTTTGGAAGATGGCACATTTTTATTCATGTCTCTAAAGACACTTGTGGCCAGTAAAATAAAATCAACCCCAGACCTTCTTTTTGTTGGAATAACCCTATGGAGTCAATGTAGTCATTTGCCAGAGGCTGCAATAATTAGACACTGACATTTTTGTTTTATGTTTTAATTACCTTAGAGGGAGTTCAATTTCTTTTAGGGCGGTTTTAAAACTGGAGAGGGAAGTTTTAATATTTCACTTTTTCATGTGAGCTGATGGGGGAAGAAGGTTGTTCAAAGATCAAATCCAACATGGTGCAGAATTGTCCTGAGGGGAAGCATTAAAAGAAGGGTTGATTGTCCATTGATTACTCTGGACTGAGCTCAAGGGACGGTTCCGGACCCTGGGCTGTGTTTTCCCCATTGAGGCTTGTCGTTCCCAAATCATTTACCAGAGTTTGCTCACACTGTCAAAGACGGGAGGTCTTGGGGGCGAGTGGGGCTCATCAGCAACAGGGGCCACGTGGAGGTGTTTCAATCTTCACCCCCTGCAGGCGACATGTGGAAGTACACCTTAACTGATGCTGATGATGACACTATGTCCACCTGTCCACTCAGTGTGGTTGCCAACGACCCAACCCCAACATGACGCGTCAAAGATTTTTATCAATCACTCAAACCTCTAAGGAGTTTTTTCCTTCTTCCTCCAGTGGCAGAACTTTTCCCAGTTACATGGGTGACTGGGAAAGCCCAGTTATGAAGGAAAGTATTTATTGTCTGATCATGAGCACTTTCTACTTAAATCTGCCAATATGTCCTGAGGAGAACCAGTATGATGGTGACCCAGTGGTGACATTACCAATTAACATTTCGACAAAGGTAAATGTATAAATGATGTGATTTATCCCATTTCTGTCAGGCGAATGTTACAAAACCACCTAACAGAAACTGACAAATGATTGACTTTGTTTGACCTAACACTGATTACTGCAGGTCACGTTAAAGCCTGCCTGAAAAGAACTAATTTATGGGGGGAAGGTATACATAAGGTATCGTTCACACAAAAACAAATTTGCAGCATTGACACCGCAGAAAAAGATTGACACAATGGGTACAAGTACCACATGCACGAATGCGCTTTCTGACAAACTTTTTCAGGCTCTTCCAGTTATAATGACTTTGGATGCAGCGGTGCAGAGGATGTCAGCCGATGTCTCAGAGGCTCATTTCCTCTGTGGAGACCCGTCTCTGGTGTAAATAACTCCAGCGCACTGTCATGTGTCTTCTGTTGTGGTCACAGTCGTGTCCTGAATACACATACAAATATTCTTTAATTATGAGTCTCGGTTTTAAGTTGTGTTTGTGTCTGCGTGTGGATGTGTGTGTGTCTGCTGCAGTCAGACTAAGATCTGTCTCTTGTCTGTCAGATTGCATCTCCCGACTATGAGCCCTTTTCTGCATGCAGTTTTATTTCTGCCTTTCCTCTCTCGCGTTCTTGCAATTTCCATTTCACATTAATTTAAATCTGTCTTCTGACATAATTAAGATACTTCTTTAAATGCCAGTATGATTAAAAATGGGGAATTTGAAGAATGCAGTATTTATTTTCCACTATAAATCTAAAACAGATGCTATGTGTTATGTCTCTATGAATACTTCATTTACATAGTGATTTTCCCGGGCTGAGAAAAGTTTTCCTTTTGTTTGTCTTCAAGAGTATATGTGTTCTAGATCCATATGGAGTGAAAGCTCTTTAATGTCCCTCACTTTTGTGTCGTGTGAGCCTCTGGCTCGCGTTTACTCCATACTAATGATATATTTTTGATGGAAATAAATAGCTACAGTTTAATTATAGTTAAATATACTTAATATGTGTGTTGAAGCCATAACAAACCTAAACTTAAAAAAAGAGATGAAGAGGGCAACAAGAATATACTAATGCAGAAGTTCAAGATGTCATATGTCACACCTCCTGGGCGGTGTCGTTAACTTATTTACTGCTGACAAATAATATCTTCTATTGCAGATATTAGATTTGTGAGAACAGACATTTGTAACATTTTGCCTTCTATTCAATGAGGTATCAATTTGAGAAAGGGAACCACAGCAGTTATTGTAATAAGTGTCATCACTAGAAAAGCATGTGGGAGCAAGAAGCCGATATAATTCCCTTACCCTTTGTAATTACTGCGGATCAGGCTTTATCAGTGGCAGACATCAGCCCTGGGATCTCAGTGAAAATGAACAAAGAAATGTTCAAAGTATAGGCTGGAGGAGAAGAGCGAGGGAACTCTTAAAAACAACACAGTGACTTATGTTGAACGGAGGATTATCAGGTGTACCTTCAATATCATGCTTCAAAGAAAGCACCCAGGTAAGCCCTGAATTAAAAGAAAGCTCTGGAGTCAGCGCGCCCTTATCTCTGTGCCATGGTTTTTTCTCCCGAAATGAATCCTTTCACAATAAATGGAGAGCAGAAGTTCACCCAAAAAAAAACAAAAAACGCTTTGCACATGAAATGTGCTTTTGAAAAAGTCTTGAATATTTTCCGCTGTTGACAGAAATTAAAATACAAAAAAAGCGTTGCACTAGTGCCACCAAAACACAGATTGGGCTGTTATGATGCTTAACTTCGAATAGATTCCGACTACTGGGAGCAGCGTTCCCACGCCCACATGAGTAGAGACGGCTCGGCTAATTGCTACTGCAGAGGAAAACTGCTGTTGAAAAGCAGCAAACACAAAGAAACAAGCCTTTCCAACAGTATTGATCCAAACCACCCATCTAATGATGGCATATCCCACACTTCAAAACCTCTAACATATGACACTAAAACTGAAATACCAAAAAGATGTTTTTGTTGTTGCCAAAAGAACTGAACATTTCCTTGCAGATGATTGTGATGTCTCATATCAGTGCAGCACAGGAGAGCAGCAGTCGGTTTGGTTTTTTGTTTTAGAAAAGTGAATCACTATTCACACTCTGCGAGGACACAGAATAGACAAAGGAGTTGAAGGAGTTGGAGGTGGCCCTGGATTTCACAGAGGCAATAAAACCACAGAATCAGCTCATGAAACCAGCTGCACTAATCAGTATTCTTTTCCAAGCTTACAGAATCACTGGGCTTGAAATCGTTTCACAGCAGTCATGAATGCATTAATGAATATTAGAATTTTAGGGCTACTGGGGCATTTGGGGAAAGTTGTTTTTGTCCAAGCTTGTGAAATATCAAAGTCGCATCCGGATGATGGTTTCTCAGCACGCTGGTGGTTTCCAGTAAGGCTTCTAACATACGACCATTCGAAATGTAGAATATAAACCTTCAAATGGCCCCAGTGAGAGTGATATCAACCAGGGACAATGAATTCTTTTAAAATCAAACTACACCCAGCATGGAAGAAAGGGTGAAGCAAAACTGTTATTACGACCAAAACTAAAACGTGCCTGCATGTGTATGAGTGTCTCGTCCCTTCTTGTCTTCACCCGCTTTGTCTGGGGCCAGGTCGTGGAGGCAGCAGTCGAAGTAGAGATGCCCAGACTTCCCAGCTTTTCTGGGAGGATTCTGAGGCACTCCTCAAAGCCTCTTCCTGGTTGGATATTCCTGAAACACCTCCTTAGGGAGGCTTCCATGGCACTTTCGGAACAGGCCTCTGAACCACCTCGGCCGACTCCTCTCCATGTGAATGAGCAACTTCCAACTGACTGAGCTTCTCAGGCTATCTCTAATGGAGCACCAGCTTCCCTGTGGAGGAAATTCATTTAGGTCGCTTGTATCTGCTTTCAGTCACTAATGTGAGCAGTGACAGTGACACCTGGGGGAGCGTGACTCGGAGGTATGATCTCCCCGATCTCAACCAGAGTGGTCTTCTGTTGGTGCTCTTCTGTGATAGTCATAGCTCGTCCAGAACAAAATAACAAAACATCATGTTTAAGCATAAGGGTGTACATGTGGTACGAGGACACCTTAGGTCGGACTTTGGGGTTGTCTGATCTTTAGCTGTATGTCTTGGGTAACACCTGGGTAAAGAGAGGGACTCAGCTGGGAAGGGGGGGATTTGGACAGACCTGGCAGACTCAACGTATTGTGAAGGGCTTTTGTGAACATCTGGCAGAGAGGAGTTATTTGACTCCCACCTCTGGGAGAACATCTCCCAGATTCTAAGGGAGTCTGAGGTGTGGCAGGTTGGAGCTGTAGAGTCACACCTTCCATTGAGGCAGAAGAGGTTTAGGACTCTGATGTTGACTGAACCCTAACGCAAGCTGAAGTCTTTGAGGTAGGAAACTCCTTGGTAGCAAAGTGGCAGGGTGGACAAGATCAGCACAGAGTATCTCAAGTCTCTGGATGTTAATGGGCTGTCTGAGCTGAAGTTGTCTCTGGAGTGGCAAACCAAACCAAGGTGGTGGTATACTGAAAAAGTGGGGCCAGAGAGTTTTGGTCCAACTATAGTGGGGTCACGCTTCTGAGTCTCCTTGGGAAGGTCTATGTAAGAGTAGTGGAGAGCAGAATTCAGCCAGCAGCTGAACCCCAGATTCAGAAACAACAATGAGGTTTTCACCGCGGTTGTGGAACACCTCTGTATCCTGGATACCTCGTGGTATCCTGATGCGGGTGCTCCACGAATATGGGTTTCCATGGCCCAATCCAATTTCTAGGTGTGGAAAGGGACCAAATGGCATCCAGTTTGGGAACCCTAGGAGTCCATCTTGATGTTGTCCTCTTGGTTTCATCAGGATCTTCAGAGTATATTGGGTAGTTTCCAGCCTAGTTAAAAAACTGATTGGTTATTGGAGGTTTAGACTAACACACACTCTTGGAATAATAATCTTTAACATAGATCTGTGCATCTCGCTGTGTGCCAGACAAACATGGTCGGACCAAGAAAGACCCTGCTTTTGGCACAAGCTAGGAAAACTGGATCTGGACACTTAAATTGACAGGAAACAGCTACACAGCTTTAAAGATCAAAGTGTCAAATTCAGTGTTTTTTGTAATGTTTTTCCTGTATTTTATTTTCCTTTTTAGCAAAGTTGGAAGCCATAGCATTTCTTATTTAATGTAGATCTTCTTTTTCTCTGTTTAGGGTTTATGTTCCAAACTACACATATAGAGTTATTAAAGTGCATGTTTTTTGTCAGACCTCTTTATTTATTTTTTATTTTTCTTTCATTTATTTAAAAGGTTTCTTTGTACCAACACCAGACTGAGGATCCAGACACAGTTTATTAGAAAATATTAATGGCAAAGGCATCATTATTTTCAAAGCTCTGCAGGAATAAGTCTACAGACATATAAGCCAGAAAAAATCCTAACTTTTCCAAAATTCAAATATTTTTTTCTGCAGAGGTTATTGCGTCTGTCCAAATGAACCAATTTTCAACAGGTTACTCAATTTTAAGATTATTTTGTTGGCGTACCAAAAGCCACAAAGCCGTGCTTTTGTATTTCTTTAATACATTTAAAAGAAGCCAAGTGTGTTTTTGTCTGTCATCAGTGCATGATGGTGCCGGGCACCTGGCTCTCTGGGACACCAGATGTCTTCTTACCAACCGGTCTCCACCACCCTGTAATGGTAAACCATTCTAATAAATATGAATTGAACATCTGCAATTTTCATTTTTTCCAATGGTGTCCTTTCCATTTATTTATTTATTTGTCTGGCAGTGAGAACGCTTCCTGCAGCTCTTGGTTTGCAGCCATGAACCACAGGCTGCTGTGCTGGGGGCCTCATATGCTGAGAAGGTCACGTCTCCTGACGACAGCGTTCATTGTCCTTCAGCAGCTCCTCTGACGCTCATCTGGATGCACCGGTTTTAACTGCATTCGTCTACCCGGATCAATCAATCCGTCGTGTAATTTCATCGGTATTTTCTCTCACCACCCTCTCTCCTCCATCACCCCCCCTCAGAGCGTACACCAGACCATTCATCAGCATGAGGAGTGAAGATGAGTGTTTCAAAACTCTGTTTACGGTTCAATAAGTAGAAATCCACAGGGGATCTGTGACATGATGACATCCAATGGATTCTGGGTAAACTTGGACAGAAACACCCACCCACATCTCCTCCACCCAGTAGATTATTTTGATAGCGACATGAATCCACTAAATCCAACCTAAAGCACTGAACGTAACCTACAATCATTATATGACTTTCAGAACAAGGAATCTGTTGATATTTATTTTCCTAAAACAAGCTTTAAATGACTTTTTAAATGACCTTTTTGAAAAACTTTTCTTTTCTCCTTGTCTCAGCACTATTTACTTCACAATGTGTGTCGCACTCATGTAATCTGCTGACCACCACTGACCTGGACGTAAACCTCACTGCTAAAACCTCGTGTGGTTGAGCAGACGTCGACTCTTCTTTGTGTTTGTTCACCACTGATAAACACAATAGTGCAGGGCAGAGGGAGGAACCGGGGCAGGAGGCCCAGGCCCAGGGGCCCGTGCTTCAGGGAGCTGTGATGCTGACAGAATAATGTGTAAATTTGCAGGTTTGGACGGCGACGAGTAGCTTCTATTCCCTCTCTAAATGTCATCATAAAACCCATTTGCACTACGCGCTTCATGAAAATTAAGATGAGACTGACGGTCCACATTCCAATTCTCGAGGAACATTAGAATATTTTAGTGCCCAGCAAATGTTAGAGGATGGACCTTACATGTGTTTTAAAACTCAATTTGTTCACTTTGCTGTGGACAGCAACTACTGCTACACACAGGTGCTTTTGCTCCTGTATATTAAAGGGGAATACACTCCAAAAAAGGGGTCTGCTAGGACTGTTAACACAAATTAGCCATTTGATTCAAAAGATTTTCATTACCATGTCATTCAAAAAACAATATTTTACATCCGGTATTAAATATGAAGAGCTCTTCATTGAATAATTCAGATTTTCTCAATATGATATCACTTGGAAAAATGTCATTTCGCTCGCCACCATTTTCAGCTGGTGCAGTCCTTTCAGTGTATTGTCTTTTTTACGGATCCCACAGCGCTGAAATTATGTTTATCTGTGTGTTTCCAGTGAGTCTGTTACACTTGTAGTTCCCTCCTGTCTCATAATTGATACGTGAGTTGATTCACTACAATTATTACTTGTTAATCTTTTAAAAAGCTGGGTAGGATGATGTGTTTAAGAACAAAATCCGAAAAGTCTGAAACCCACAGAGACAGAAGAGGTGAGGGTTGGGGGGTCCCAAGGACTTGAAACATGTAATACCATGAAATGATGATTGACATGTTGCCTTTTGAATTCTTCTTTGCTGCCAGACTTGAAACAACTTCTAAATCCAACTCTTTGTTGTCTTTAGCGGTGTTTTTACTCTTTGTTCTTCTCGCAGCAAAGCACAATTTCATTCCATTTCATCTCATTTCTCCCACCTGTGCATTGTCTTTCCTACTTCTGCATGCTAAAAGATTCATCGGCAGATGCAGTTGATGACAAATATCCAAATTTCCAACCTCTATATTACTCTCAGTGTGCATCAGTTTTATGCAATCCTTCCAATATTAATTTTCCAAAACTGTGAAAAGGTAACATCATTACATATCTCTGGATCAAGAGAGTGAGAGAGAGAGAGAGGGAGGGTGGACATGTCATTAGCAGGAGGGCAAACTGGATGAGGATGTGGCTTCTTTGTCCTTCATCCCCACAACTGACAGATGTTTCACACACATCTTTTGTGACCTCGTATTAACCATAGTTCCACCTGGTTGCTAGCTGTATATTAATGCATTTCATCTGTGTAATTATTTTTCAAAATCACTTAGATCATCCTCTAGCCTCATTATTTTTTTGCATGTGTTTATTAGTGGAGCAGTGAAGAGCTGTGGGTGTCTGCAGGCACTGCTGATGAATGTACCTGTGCCATCCTTCTTTCCCTTTCAGCCCCTCAGCATATAGTCCATTTGTCAGAAAGTGCAAATGGGAATCATTTTCCCTTGACCCTTTTTTGTGGTTTGCCACTCGGGCTCATGTAGGCTACCTTGACTTTGCGTCCGATAAGTGGTGCAATTGTTAAAGCAATTATTATCTTTTCCACTCTGTTGTAAATAATTAGCACAACACCTGTTAGTAACTGGCAATAAATGACTTTGATGTATTATTGCATCACAGCATCGTCAGTGTCTGAGCGTGACTGCCCAGCCTGTCCTCCATGTGCAATGTTCACTAATAGACTTGTGATAAGTCCTTTGTTTTCTGTGCACTTCTAAAATGGCACGGTTCTTTTGTCTTTACCAGATTTTAGTTGTCGGTTTCTTCTTGAATACGTCCTCTCTTACCTTGTTACTTCACTGTCTCTCACCCTCTGATTGTCTCCACCCTCTGATGTGTATTCAGACGTCCATCAGCTTCCCTTTTGTGCAGGAGCTTTTGGCACATTCATCCGTTGACATTACAGTACAATTTTAGATTTTTCTTATCGGGCTGACTCTTGTGAGTGACCTTTGTCCTTAAAATTCCATTATATCTTGGATCTGGAGTGTGTCCTAGTTGTGATCCTGGCATATTTGTCCTTAAGATGTTCCTAAAAACCCTTCCAATACGAGAATGAAAGTAATTAAAGCCATTTAAAATGATAATAGGCACATTTTCTCCACAGTCTGGGGCAAAGATTTAGCTAATCAAAGGTCATGACCTGGCTTCGTGGTTAAAGCAGAAGAAATGAGCTCGTCTCTGCATAGAATGTGAAAATTCCACCATTATGCCAAAATAGGATAAATTTTCAGCCTGATATGATATTCATACATGGAGACGTTTCATTTATTATTCAGTTCATGACCCACGGTCTAAAGAGCAGAATAGACACTGAACAAGCGCGAAGTGTCTGATCTCCTGGAGCGGAGTGAACTGTACACATGGCTTTAAGAGTACCGTGGTCCAAGGATCAAGTTTGTCCAAGTGTTGATATGTTTGATGCGCAGTTTTTAGCAACATGGCTGAAGGCAAAAGCAAAACCAATCCAGATACCGTGACTCAATGGGCGAAAAAATGGTCTCAAAGTGTATGAAACTCGATTTTGAGTCACGTGCCTCGGTGATTTCCTTTTTTCTTTTTTCCTACCAAAAAGAAAAGATGAACAGCATCTCTTTGCTGTTTTGTGATTAATTGATGAGCAAGTCCCTCAAGGCCTCCCTTCCACAGTCGGAGTAGGTAATCACTTCTTTTCAGACAGCTCAAGGCACACCCAGGTGCCAAAGATGGGTTCCATTTTTTAAACTTCAACACAGAGAAAATGAAGACATTCACACTGTCAAGCTTTTCCATTACAATCCTTCACTCTGCAGACCTCAACGCTCCCTTTATTAGCCCTCCAATTTTCTTTTGTGGCCCACACAAGGATCCTTGAGTCGTGCTAGAAAATAGACCTCTGGAAGATTCATTAATCCACGCTGTAGCTGCACTTGTCCTGCAAACCGGAAAAGGAATAAAAGACAAGGTTCCTCCCAGCATATCTTTATTCTTTGACTGTAACAGACGCAATATAAATATAGAAAGAAAGACTGATTGATTCTGCGAGGATTTTCCCAAGACAATTGATAGGACTTTTAAACAATGATCATTTTTTTTATTAAAGAGAGTTGAACATGCATCACAACACATGAGATCATGAGAAACATGAGAAATGAGGCAGCATTATTAATAAAACACAATTCACATACAAAGCTGACAAAAGAAGACTTGATGTTAAATCATCTCAAGGTCTAATTATTAATTTTCTTTTTTCTATTATCATCTTTGGTGCAAATGTAAATATTTAAATGATATCAATGATGTACGGTGTTAGATTTTCATATTAATTAACAAGATGAATTACTTTCAAATTAAACCTTTGACTGTCTCACCGTTATGGCCGATGGGGAAAACGGGTCCACGCTCCCACCTATGAAGCACAATTTATGGATGAGTAGTAATTTACAGCTCTCTTACATTTACAGTTTTTTAAGTATCAAATACCATTTGCAGACTTTTAATTGCAGTCTTCTGCCCAAATTTTTACTTCCTTCCTTTTTTTTCTGAAGGATCACTAGCAGGAATATTAAAACTTTGAGGTCGCGTCAGTTGTACAGTATGTAGGAGGATGTGGATGCAGCCAGACACTTCTGTGTGAACTACAAACTCATTCTGTTGCATAACTACAAGCTCATAGTCTCTCCTCACTCTTTTACATCGAGTTAAAACATTCCGGGCCTGTTCGCCAGCCTCCTCACGCTGCTTCATAGTGATTTCATGTCTTTGATGTTTTGGGTGTTTTTCGACAATCAGGCTTTCTTGTAATTGGGCTCTCGTCTCGGGGGCGCAGGAAGATTTCATCACAAGCTGTGTGGAGGTGAAATGGAGCGCAGAGGTGAACATGGACATGCTCAGATTTAAATTCTGCCGCACGGCTTCCGAAACGACAGTTTAGATTCTAACCCATGTGGCTCATTATCTTCTGTCGGTCATACATACGACTGTATAGACTGTTGGCAGTAACGGCCATGAACAGGAGGCCTGAGGCAGACATGGAATTTGTTGCACTCGCACGGACGGCATACAGCTTGAAAGCTTAAAAATTCTCTAAAATGGATGCAGGAACCTGTGGTAAGAAAGGGGAGAGATAAACGCAGAGAGCACAGGAGACAGACATGAATAAACCCCAAACCCAATGTCAGAAGACACCTAACACAAGACACAAAATAACCTGAGTGACAGATCCTGACACAGTGATTCAATAGGACTCAAATGTTTTACAATAAACTGATTAGGTTTCTCTTTGGCTCAGAATTCCTGTTTGAATTTAACAGTCAACCCCAACGTTACTTGTGTTTCTGAAAAACTCAGAAGGATCTTTGATGAGCATCCCATTCCCGTTCGTTTCAAGCCTAAAAGCTCTGAGCTTTTGTCTACCAGGACAGATCAAGCAGACAGAAACAGAGCAATGTTGTTCTGGCTATCCTGAGTGAAGAATGCGCAGACCTGAACAGTGAAGAGACCAAACACCCACTCAAGAAGGACATGGCTCAGCTCTCCACTTGCCCCTCAAGGTCAAAGGTCACTTCTTACAGCAGCATGAAGTTTTGTCCAGAGAAGCTAGACGGTTGTGAAAGAGTGGATAAAGAAGTTGTCTCTGTCAGGCTAGAACCTCCAGTTCACCTACAGCACAGCTCTTTTTCCACACAGGTACACACCCATTCAACACTGGGTTTAAACACTCCACTATCTGCGAGGACACGTGACCCTCAACTCACCTGAAAGGTGCCCCATCAAGTGGCTTCCATGGGCCTTTGTTTAGCTGGCGACCCATAATGACAGTTGTTCCTCCCAGTGATCACAAATCAACTCAACTGCCACCTAGCTCGTCAGCTCTGCAGAAGGCAAAACCTCTTCTTTTTTCTTTTACCAGTCCGGTTAGCTCTCTGCTGGTCCCTCAGTGGTTACCGTTAATGAGTTAGACGAGTTTGAATTTATGCGTGGATCACAGGATTGCCAGTTCTATCAAGGTGGCCCTGCGGAGCCATTATAGGTGAAGAGAGGGCTGCGTGCAGGGCGAGGCAGCTGTTTGGATCCATCTGGTGCATTGGAGTTGAGCTGGGGCGGGTCACAAGGTCACAATGTCAAATCTCATGAAGAATTGGTACAACGCCACCACCACATCCATCTCAATCTCCAGTCTACTAACTCAGCTCATCACAGTGTTTTATTCTTTATTACTCTGTGAAATTACTCATCATTTTTGCATTACAAACTGACTATAATGGAGTGGAGGCAGATTTTAACCTACCATAGTTACTCTTGTTGCTACCAAAGTGTCTCAAGACGAAAAGTTTCAATTCATTTCAACAATAAGTGTGTTTACAAGCACACAAGGAAACCACATTCCTGCTGTAGTTTGTTTACATAAAATGCACGTGGCTGCTGTAGCTGGACTCCATCCAGCCCACCTCCAGATAGCTCATTTGTGACTCACGGGATCACGTGGATGGCGAGTGGCCGTGGCGATCTTTGCATGCGCCACATTGTGTCCTCTGATTCCAGTTCATGACCTGGTAATGTACTGCGTCACTTCCTGTCTTCTCAATCGTTCGTTGGTTGCATTGTGCACGGGGTGTTGTATTCACTTAATATTGAACACTTGGTGTGTTGTATTCACTTTACTTAAAATTTGAACACTTGGGACATTCTAGTCACCTGATAACAACAGTGAGAAACAACCTATATTAAATAAATACAGGGCTCCGCCGATTATTAATATTAGCACGGCCTATATGTTCCCACAGTCAGCACATCTGGTGATGGTCCAGTTGTTGGGATGGCCTGGTTAGCTTTTCTCTGATAGCTAGAACTTTATCAGTGAAGAAGCTCATGAAGTCTTCACCACAAAGGGAAGAAGGGATACGTGGATCTAAAACACTGTGACTCTTGGTTAATTTGGCCACAGTGCTGAAAAGAAATCTGGGGTTGTTCTGGTTTTCTTTAATTAAAGAAGAAAAATAAGCTGTTCTAGCCTTGCGAAGGGCCTTTTTGTGAACTACCAGACAGTCTTTCCAGGCTACATGATAGCTGTCTATTTTACAAGAATGCCACTTCCTTTCTAGTCTTCGCACTTTCTGCTTGAGGGTCCTGATGTGTGAATTATACCAGGGGGCACACCTCCTCTGATTTACTATTTTCTTTTTCAGGGGGGCAACAGAATCAAGCGTGATTCTCAGTGAGGTTGCTGCACCTTCAGCAATAGTCGACCTCAGCAGGGCTCAGATTATAATGATTGATCCCTGGGGAAACACACGGTGGTCCTGGGATCAGCACAGGGATCACTTCCTTAAACTTAGCTACAGCATTATCTGAGAGACATCTGCTATAGTCAGACTGAGCTCTGAGCATAGAAGAATCCTTAATCATAAATGTAAAAGTGATCAAAGAATGGTCTGACAGGAGGGGGTTCTGAGGGAACCCTGACACATGTTCTACCTCAACACCATAAGTCAGGACTAGATCTAGGGTGTGGTTGAAGCTATGAGTTGGTTGGTTTATCTGCTGGAGGAAACCAACTGACTCAAGGAATGAGATGAAGCCATTGCTAAATTTATCATTTACAACATCTACAATCTGGTTGTTTACTTTAAGTTTTATTGTTTCTACATCAAAAATCCAAATGAACATAAACAATAACTATACTGTCAAATAAAACTGTTGAAGACAGGATGTGATGCTGGAGGTCAGGATGTAAAGGAAGAGGAAGAGGAGGAGGAGGATGGCTTTGGGAGCTCTGGAATTGTTGTTTATTTTTTCCAGAACCTCATCTTTTTCCAGATCCATCCACAGAAGCTTTTTTTCTTCTGCTTCTTTGATACTTGAAGCTGCAGAAAAGAGAGAGTGTGTTTTAGATTTCACTGAACATCATCTGAAATCTTCTGGAAGAGGAACAAAGGCGAAAGCATCTCACCTCAAGTTGGAGGATCGCTTCAGAGAGCCTCTGGATCTCCTCTTTGTTCTTTGCCTCCTCATGTTGCCTGAAACGTTGGCTCTCGTTGATCTTGTGCTCCAGCTCTTCGTTCATCTGGACCCATGTCTGAGCGGTCCTCTCCCACCGCTGATGAACATCAGCCAGCATCCTGTTAAAATTCTCTTCTTTAACCACCAGCTGATGCTTCATCAACTCTTCCTTTTGCAAGATCTTTTCATTATATTTTTGTTTCTCTTCATCAAGTACTTTCTGGAACTTTTTTTCTTCCAGAAAGAGCTGCTGCCTCATGGCCTCTTTCTCTTCATGAGATCTTTGCCTTTCTTCCTGCAGCTTCCTTTCAAATTCCTCCTGGATCACAAGGAGCTTCTGATTCAGGCCTTCCTCCTGCTCCATCAGCTCTCTCCTGTGTGTCTCCTCGTTCTCCTGCTGCTGGCTGTGGAGGGTTTCCTCCAGAGAAGCACATTTCAGCTCGCTCTCCTACAGAGCAGCTTGTGTGCTGTTCAGCTGGGTCAGGGCCTCCACATGGGCCACAGTTCTCATTTGTCGCCTCTTCACTGCCCTGCTGAGCTGCTCCTCCTTCTCAGCCAGGGCTTCTCTGAGATGCTGGACCTCTTCCCTCCAAGTCTCCATGGATGATTCTTGCTTCAGCTGCTGAGTTCCTCTCTGAGTCATTGATGCGTCTGCTGGTCACCAGTGTGGTACAAGAGTGTTGAGCTCCTCAGGCGTGTGCTGATGAGGTAGAGCTGATGTGTTTGATCTGCCAGTTCGGTTTGATCCTTTGATTCCATTGATCTGACATGAAATAACAATTTTGACATCAATGACAAAGGAGATCAAAGACTAAAATGCCAACTGAAGATAAAGTTGACATAAAGTTGGAGGGCCAACTGTATTGAGTCGGGGTAACGTATTGCGTCACTTCCTGTCTTCTCAATCGTTCGTTGGTTGCACTGTGCACGGTGTTTGTGTTGTATTAAATTTACTTAAAATTGAACACGTAGTGTGTTGTATTCACTTTACTTAAAATTTGAACACTTGGGACATTCTAGTCACCCGATAACAACAGTGAGAAACAACCCATATTAAACAAATACAGGGCTCCGCCGATTATTAGCATTAGCATGGCCTAACCGTCTGTTCAACTCGGTGTCTTTGTCTGTTCAGCGTGTGAAATGTTTAGTTACTCCTCTGCCTCCTTTAATGAAGGGAATAGGTGCAGAAAGTGTGGTTTATTTACGGCTATGGAGGCGAGACTTGCGAGCTTGAGACGCGGTTCCGCAGCTTGGAGTTAGCTGGAGTTGCGTCAGGTAGCCAGGAGAAGCTAGCTGCTGCGGAGCCGCCTAGCGTAGCTTCAGCTAGCGGCCCCCCGGCAGCAGCCGGCTCGCCAGGGCGGCTGGGAGACGGTTCGCAGGAAGCGGAGCCCCAACAAAGGCCCACGGTGCCCCACCACCCGCGGCTCTTCGTTTTTCCCACTCGGCGACACACCCGCTGAGAAACCGACCCTGGTAATTGGCGACTCTGTTTTGCGCTCCGTGAAGCCGACTCCAGCGACCATAGTTAAGAGCATTCCGGGGGCCAGAGCGGGCGACATAGAAGCCAATTTATGGTTGCTGGCGAGACGTAAACGTAAATTTGGTAAAGTTATTATTCACGTCGGAGCCAACGACACCCGGCTTCGTCAGTCCGAGGTCACCAAAATTAACATAGAGTCGGTGTGCAGCTACGCAAAAACGATGTGGGACTCCGGAGCATTCTCTGGTCCCCTCCCCAATCTGGCCAGCGAGAAGATGTTTAGCCGCATTTCGTCGCTGGCTGTCACGGTGGTGCCCCGAAAACCAGGTGGCCTTTATAGACTATTGGAGCACTTTTTGGGGGAAACCTGGTCTGATTAGGAGAGACGGTGTCCATCCCACACGGGATGGTGCCTCTCTCATTTCTAGTAACTTGGCTAATTTTATTAGACCCAAAGTGACCTGACAATCCAGGGTCCAGACCAGGATGCAGAGTTGTAGTCTTACACACCTCACTGCTGCTTCTATAAAACCCTCATCCACTAACAATAACATATTTAACACTATAGAGGTAGTCACCAAGCACAGAGCAGGGGAGCGGTCAATCACCATAATCGTATTAAAAGCACAAGTTGGAGAAACTAATATCACAATTAAGTGTGGACTGTTAAATATTAGATCTCTTTTGTGTAAATCCCTGTTAGTACACGACCTGATAGCGGATCATCACATTGATTTATTTTGTCTTACTGAGACCTGGCTTCAGGAGGAGGAGTGTGTTGGCTTATGAATATCCATGTAGACTCTCCTCTCCTCTCCTCTCCTCTCCTCTCCTCTCCTCTCTCTCCTCTCCTCTCCTCTCCTCTCCTCTCCTCTCCTCTCTCCTCTCCTCTCCTCCCCTCCCCTCCCCCTACGTGAGCCTGGTCCTGCTCAAGGTTTCTTCCTGTTAAAGGGGAGTTTTTCCTTGCCACTGTTGCTTGTCTGGGGTCAGGCCCTGGGATTCTGGAAAGCGCCTTGAAACAATTTTGATTGTATAAGACGCTATATAAATAAAGATTGATTTGATATGTAAGTTGAACTGGAAGCAGCTTTACAAACAGCAACAGGAACGACACGGGGATTTATTTTAAAAAGTGTCAGAGTGACTGGCTGTATCCTCCGAGAGCCTGAATATGTGGAAAAATGCCCACATCTTTTGTATTTTGGAACAAAAGTAAATCAAATTCAAAGAATAAAACATCGATTGTCAGCATGTCAGATAATATCAGATGTGTGTGAGTAAATATAGTAGATACATAAAAAAAGGACAAATATTATTATTAGTAGTAGTATTGTAAAAAATTTTAATGACAATATTAATTGAGACAGTATTGTTGTAACAGTTTAACCACAGGCTGATTTGTCCTTTCAGTGTTTCTGAAAGGCTGAAATGCACCAGCACTGACCTCTGACCACATTTTCACGTAATATACAAAGATATTGAAGCTTTAATTTCTTTAATTTTCAGTTGTCTTGCAAAAGAATTACGATGAGTGTCCGTGTGGTGTGGTGTCAGGCTTCCATTGTAATTAATAATCAGAACACGACGCATATGTTAAAATCCTTTTTTTCCAAATTTTTGAGACATCTTCCTCAACCCTGACATTCTAGAAAGACCTCTGTAGTCTGGAAGAGGAGTTTATGGACTTGATACATTTTCAAACTTAGAAAGACTCATCAGACCTGATAACATTCATGATCAAAGATGCAGCAACATGAGCGATTTGGGGTTAAGTTCCTTCCTCAAGGACACTGAAAAATTTAGGCCAGGGATTGAACTGGCAACCCTGCGTCAGAACTTTTAAAAACGTTTTAAACGACTTGGTCAAAATGACGACATTGTGACAGCGATGTAGCGTAGCCACTGGCTAACTGCACGGTTGCACCTCCAGACTTTGATCCTTCCAGTTTTACAAACACAAACAACTCTTCAGACTGTCTGTGAGACATTATTGAACCTGAACCTCCAGGAATGAATCATATCACATTACAGGTGATATTCTATAGTGCAGCAGTGGTTAACGGAGGAAGCATGTATGCAAGTGTCATTTTGTGACACCGGTTTCCCTAAGATGGCGCCGGGGTGTGTGACTCATCGTCTGCTGCTCGTCTTTGTTGTAATCTCCTGCCCAGTGCCTCGGGTGAGCTGATCAGCTGTTCCTGGAGCCACCAAAATCTAAGCAGAAGCTCAGAGAGGAGAGAGCCTGCTCAAGTGCTGCTCCTAAATTATGGAACAATCTGCCATTGGACTTTAGACGGCGCCTTCTACAACCATTTTAAAGAACATCCTTTTCAGTATCAGATGTGGATCCAACGCTCGTTGTTTGATAGCTCTTATTATTTGTTTTATGTTCTTTTATACTTATTTTTTTGTGATGTATGGCCCTTTATAGCAGCTATGATTATTTTTATAGTCCTGTATAAATAAAGTTATTATCATTCTTTTATTATTACTCTATTTACTGTACATACATCATGCTTCAGCTCACCCGGTATAATGTTTTTTCATAAAAAGAGCAGTCATTTCTAAACATAATTAAACACATTTGAATGTAAAGTATATTAATACAGACATTAGTGAGAGGTTCCCATGGAAACGGTAACTTTTAGTTTGCCGTAACATATGACTTTGAACAAATGTCACAAACAAAACATTACAGTTGAACCTTTTCAGCTCTCATCACAGAAGCAATTAACACACACACACTAGAAACATGTGAGCTGCTTTCTTGACATTAAACCTTTCTTATTTTTTATTCATTTTTCTTTCTCTCAGTTTCAGATGCAATATTAATGCATAAACATCAATTAGTTGATCAATGAGGGTAAATATCATTAACATGCAATTGTTTTTATTCTCTCTATGTCTACTCTGTCTGCATACTGTGTGTGTGTGTGTGACTTTATTCATATGTGACAGTCTTACACACAAAGGAAAAAAAATGCGTAATTTGTCACTGAAAATGTGGGAAGTTTGTTTACTATTGTCACAATAGGACAGCCAGTCAGACATGTTGGACAATTTATTCAAAAAGGTCGTTACTCTGAATCCATCTAAATCAGCAACATAGTCTAAAAACACCAGGCAGGAATCAAGCCAGACATCCAAAGAATAATGGAAAACACAGGGAACTGGATTCTCTGGGCGTTTAAACAAAGACAGGCTGGAATATCTGAATAGCATCCATGAGTTAAGAAAAGTGACTTAACTTGGGCTCATAACAGGTTTGCAGTCTTTAGGCTAAGCTAACTGAGCTCTTGGCTATTCTAAAATCTCCTCACATTTGTGCGCTGAAAACGTCTTTTAAACCTTTTGACGGCGAGTCATTTCAACCTTGGGATCTATCCCAACAACAATATCAGGAACTGCCTGGAGTTTACTGATATCCCAGGATAACCATCAGACTGTGCGATTCCACCATCTGTTGATAATAAATAAAGAGTAAAAATGACGGTGCCAACAGTTAACATTTCTGCTGAAGCACACATTTATGTTTGCAGACGTTGAATAAATTTAAAGCCAACACATTACGTATGACAGAGGCGAGCCATATTATCTGCGCTGCCATTTTCCTTCACATTCTCCTCCCATCTTTCAGACTGTGCACCTCTACCAAGGTTATCTCTTCCATCAGCTCTTATCATCAGCTTTTCAATTGATCTATTACCCCTGCACCCCCTCCTACTTAATGCTAGCTTGATTAATTATTGTCCCCCACAGATCTTAAAATGGGAAAGCTGCCAGGCAGAATTCTCCAGATTAAGAGGAATTTCTATTGTCTTTGCTCCCTCGAGTTTCAGAGCACACCAACCTGTTTTGAAACACTCCAGGAAGATAAAATTATTTAGTCCTGAACAGATTCTCTTTCAGGATTTTATACAATATACGGCGTGATGGTGGGTTTGTCCTTTAGCTGCTATATGTTGTCTTTGTCTGCAGTAGTCAGCATTCAGGTACATCAGATATTTTTAAATGGAAATAAGAACCAAACTGTCCTTTGCTGTTAGCACCATGAAGTAAGCCTGCTGGCCATCGGCAACATCAGGATGATGGAAGGCTTGTCTGAAGCTTTCACTGTTCAAATCATCTAATTGCGTTTAAAATAACGCTGGATGCGTTTTCAGAGGGTTCCTCATCAATGTGTCAGGGAAAAAAAACATGCCTTGTGGATAAGAAGACATCAACAGTCCATTATTGGCGCTGAAATTCTCACCATCTGCCAACACTTTGAGAAAACGACGTCGCTCTGCCGTCAGCAACCCTGGCCGTTTATTCACAGATCAGGTAATTCAAACAATATGAACACGTGGATACACACACGCTGGAAAAAACGAGCAATTAATATTGATCCTGAACACATCTCAATCTGTGTTTGGAGGGCTTCACTTTGGCTTTATAGGATTATGTTGGTTTGAGTTGAACTCGTCGTTCCCTATGTTTCACATGGACAAAACTAACATATCCCCCAGGTCTTCATCAACAAATATACATGAATTAAAAATATTTGTGAGCTTCCACCAATGAGTTCCTCAGTGGAAATGTCTCATAAATGCTTCGGGGGATTTTCATGCGTGTAGGTAGAAGGGTCCTCCAAGAGGACGAGGCGACGTGAATTACATTTTGAGGTCAGACGTCATCGTGATGTGACATATTCTGACTGCACTCTTTACAATGTCTTGATTGGAATATGTATTTATTCCTACATGGAACATATCAGACAGGATGTCGTCAACCGTCTCAGGGTTTCAGGGATTGTTTCCAAAAATAAACGTTACTTTTGTCACGTTTGGAAGAACAACTGCCGGTTGTTTCTCTCTGTAACATTTAACCACGTAATATGGCAGAGAAGGGGAGAGGTGCTGGTGGTAGGGGGAGGGGGGGGGGGGAATTCTCCCGTGTCTGTGTGGGTTCTCTCTCAGCTTCACCCAGAAATATAAATGTATTTATTTTGTAGGTGAATCAACCACTCCAAATTGACCTTGGGTGTGAATGTGAACATGCCCGAATGTGGACGCACTCCCCCTGTCACTCAAAGTCAACTGGGCTATGAACCAGCTACAAAATACAACAGCAGAGCATTGATGGATTGATGACCTTTTCCTTTCAGTCTGTGGGTGTTACGGAGGTGCTTTTAGCCCCAAACTCTCAAACACTTGTCTAATATTGTTCATCTACACTCAGTTCTGTTCTGTAGTTACTCTGCTTTTACTGAGTTCCAGACAGAGCAGAGCAGAAGTGGTGCATGCGGTGGGATGTGAGGGCTGCAGTGGCAGTCGGTACACATGGTTGATGGGTCAGGCAGGGGGGGCTTTTACCAGACGGTTTGTGTGTAGGGGTCAGGAGTGGCTCTAGCTTCCAGACATCCAGAGTGGTTTTATTTGTGTGCTGTCACCCAGAAAGGGCTCACTTGCAGGAGCGTGGTGGTATGAGACAGATGGTGAAACCATGTGTACTTTCTCTTTAAAGCGCCGCCCACATGTGTTGCCAAATCAGTTCTCAAAGACAGCCTGAATGTTTTAAGGGTGACCTGGTTCATCATCAAACCGAGGATTTCTAACCATCCAATAATTAAATATTTGTCATTCCTGTATTTGCTGTCAATAGAAGCTCTTTTAATCACATTTTCAGGTTTAATAATCTATTTTAATATGGGCACATAATTTTCTCTCACACACATACACACACATAAAATTCCATTATAGCAGTAATCACTTAATTTTTCTGTGTAAAACTGGGCTTTTGTGTAATACATCACTTTGGTTGACCAATCAGTTTTTCCTGGCAATGGTCACAGGGCGTAGGAGTCCACGGGTAGGAAATGAGTTACTAGTCGTGCAGCGTCAATTAAATCTGTCAAAACAGCCCAATCAGTACATTTTTGTCCACGTTAACAAAGGTGGAACAAAGTTAATCCCTGCGGAGTTGGTCCTGGCTGAGTTTGAAATCACCAATTTATTTTAGACTTTTATAATCTTGACTTTCCATCATAATTTTTGTAGCCACTTGCTTACGAGCTCTTTGACAACCACCACTGCTACCCTGGCAAGCTTTCTTTCTTTCCACCCTTTCCTTGCTTGTCAAATGTGGTTGTGGAGCGCCAATCCTGCTCTGTGCCTCCAAGGCGGCTTCAGGCAAGTGTCACTTTAAGTTACACGCCGCACGTAAAGACCATGCACCCAGCTAGCAGTAATAGATCTCTGCAAAATCAGGTCAAATGTCTGCATCTCCCTCACAGCCTTCTGGTGATTGTAACATTCTGGGAGCAGGAACTGGTGAATTGAAAGGAAGAAAAGCCGGCATAATCAGTGAAATAACCTCTAGCTCACCACCCGATCGGTCTCAGAGCTGTGGACTAACGGTACATAAGATACAAAGGACAAGTTTTGCAGCCAAAGACAGGAATGTCCCGACGACAGGATCTTGTTCTATCCGCTTTAACGTAGACAGATTACTTTTTAACTCCTTTCAGCTCAAACAACTCTAAGATATTCTTGGTCTGCGTTTTTAGTGTTTTTAGTTAGTGAAAATCATTGTAAAGTTGCTGATGTTTTCATTTGTTTTTACCCAGAGAAAAGACCTTTCTGAAAACTGTGACCTTGTGTTCCGTTGCTTTGCTCCGTTGAAATGCGAGGAAGAAATTCTGGACCAGTTTTGCATCGAAGGACGTCCTGTAAGCAGAACACTTCAGCTACATCTAGTGGCAACGTCCCTCCCCGTGCATTTAGGGACCGTCTCTGAATGGAAACGGTGAAATAATTTGCTGCAACATTACTGCAGAATATATACAGAGAGAAATGCAAAATTAAGTAAATACACACAAGAATGGTAAAAATGAACTGAAAGATACTTGAAGTGTCTGTAAATCTATTGATAAAATCTCTAAAATGTATAAAAATTGGTAGATTTTTACTGAGTTAATATTTTTTATTGCATAGGTCAAGGTTTTAGGAGGGATTTTGCAATTGCAATTATTATTTTAGTTCCCAGTGTCACTCGTGCTGATAAATAGTCCTGCTCTTAATAACAATGAGAATTGGAAAGAACAAAATAAAAGAAATTGCCATAATGAAGTGATTGAAGCTACTGGGAAAGAGAGAGAACGAACAGTTAATTAGGAAATTAAATACTCAAATGAGAAAAAAAAATAGAATGTTACATTCAGACACTCCCTAACTTGATTTTGTCTTACAAAAAGTGCTATTCATGTGATACGGGCTGCATTGTGATCCAGGAGAAAAGTAATGGAAATCATGGTAATCTAGTGGAATGGAAGATCAAAGGAATACATGAAGCCCCCCCCTCCCGATGGTAAGAGGCACTCTGCTTAGCCTCTTCCACAAAAGAGTAAATCAGTGACATCAGCAGAGCTGTCCTGAGAAAGAGCACAAAGGAAGGTGTAAAAATTCTTCACGGAGGAGCAACAAGGGCAACACGCGTGCAAAAAAAGCCGTGTGTGACCAAGAAGAAAACCGGCAACATAAAAAACCGCAATAAAACCTGTGAACGGTGGGAGGAGGTCACCAGTAGCTCCTGCTTTCTTTAATATAACCCCTTACAAGACCAAACGGATGATTCTAGACAATGTTAATGTGAGGAGAAAACAAAGTTAGCTTTAGTTTCAGGAATAAATGCCGCATCCTTTTTCTCCTTTAAATTTGCTTTTGTTTGTAAATGTCGCAAGGACAGACGGTCCCTCAGGATTATATGTTAATGGTTCCTGCTGTGTTCTGTACTGAATAAAAGCCCATCGGGACTTGGCTAAATTGTATTGTAGGTTCAGTATTTGGGCACACAGCAACACACAACCATTTAAGTGCTGTTTGTTAAACTCAGACAGTTTTAGAAGACAAAAGAATTCCTATTTTCCAAGCTTCTAAAATTAAAAGATCCCTTCAGTTTTGCTTTAATTCCTCCATTTGGCAGTTTGATAGAGTCAAACACTACAAATCAAGAGGACAAGAATCCTATAATCCAGTCCTCCACCCACATATTTCCACTCTCGGTGTATATTTGAACTCTTAATTCCAAGACAACAGAACTGTAAATTAACACAGTATTATTAAAACTCTGCAGAGCACCTATGTAAAATTCCATCTGTAAGATGGTGCGAAACTCACTCGGAAGCTCAACCTGCTGTGTAAGGGGGTCTCTAATCTCTGTGGTTTAACAAAATTCAGTCTTTATGGAATTTTGCCAGTAGCACTGAACACCTCTGTCTGCAACTATGTGCTGGTTTGGCACGAGATGAGAGCACTATCATGCGGGTAGAGCTCCACTGCACTGCATGTACTTTACATTTATTACCCTTTTTTACACCTGATCTCACTTGATAAGAATTACCCAATTGGCTCAAAACTGAGTTTCTCTTCTTTTCCCACATATTATCATTTCAAAGCCTGATCTTCAACCTCATTTTAGAAAATCAAAGAATAGATTAATTTGCTGCACTTAAAATAAAAGGTAATCTCGATCGTCCACTGCACTGCGGTATCATCTGGTATAAAAATGAATGAATTTTGCACTTTCCACCTCATCAACAAAAAAAACCCACTTGGTCAGATGCCAGGCTAAATAAATGATGCCAACTTATGTCTATGTAAATCCCGCATCATTATGTATGGTAAACTACTTGCTTAGTTTAGTTTGTGGTGTACTTTTACATTTCCAAAAAAATCCCAAATAAATGAATATTGAATGGGGGGAATCAAGAGGTGTAATGATTTTAACACTTAAAACGGTGTCATGTTGTCGCAAGGTTGTATATATAGGAAGCTACACAATAGGGTCCAATACTATATGTAGACTATGTAGACTGTGGTGATCGGATTACCTTGATCCTCTGATAATTAGCGTGGATAAACAATACATCACTTTACACAAGCATTATTGTTAAAACAGCATGTCTCACACGACCTGCTTTGTTTTTCAAGAAGTTCCACATGGTTATTTTGGGAGACTTTAATTTATGCTAAGCATGTTTTCCCCCTCTGCGGGGCACATTGACATAATGCTATAAGTCACACTCGACACTAACTATAGCCACAGGCCACTGGTCAGCTCTGTTTTTAGATGACTGTTGAATCATTTGAAAAAAGATGTCACTTGTTTGCTATTAAGTGCTTTGTTGTTTCCAGCCCCGGGCATTAGCTGGCCAGGATAAATAACCTTCTTGTGATGTTACGGACTTATTTCCTGGCTAAAAAACCAAACATGACAGCGTTGCTGCTGCACATTGTTGTTAAAGCATTCCTCTTGATTTTGTTGTCAAAAGAAATGGGGGATAAAAGACATTAATGTTTTACTACCGCCCATAAACATACTTTCAACACAGTTTTCCGATCTCTATATATCAAAATATACGGCTCAGCCATTGGGCCTGCCAGCAAAGATATGTTATCTACCAGGACGTGGGGTTTTTACCGCGCCAGGTCAGACTGTTGTAGCTCTGTCGTTCCAGTCTCAAAAGCCTTAACTGTCACATCCCAGCCGACAGTTAACATGTATAATGTGAGTAAATTTTGCCTTTCATGTCCAATATTCAGTGACCATATTATCTGACATTAACTTGATATTATTTGGAAAGATAGAGAGGGTCTACGGACAGAGGATGTCGCAACTGTGCAGCTTGCAAAGCCCTCTGAGGCAACAACCTTTGTGATTTTGGGCTCTAAATACAATAAACTATTAAACCTCAACCTTGTGTTGCTTCATATTATAAACTATTGACTTAAAAGGTGCTTGAAAATAAGATAAAATAATGTGGACCTTTACCTCCTCATGTAACAAACACACATAAATACACACAGTAGATTATCAATCACAAAGAAGAGGGATTTACACTCTTTTTATGACACACTAGATGCCAGCAATATACTTATATTAACATGCAATGAACACATACACATGCAAGCACCAAGCAAGAGATGTCAGAGTGAGTAAGCCTCCCTCGACAGGCAGTATTTGGGGATTTGGTACCTTCTCGAGGCACTTCTCCTGCTACCAGTCCACATTCTGCTTTTTACTGCCCAACTGAGGGTTGAACCAGAAGACACACATTCATGTGCACAACTGCCTTCCTGGACCCTCCCGGTGTCAACGTGCCAGCAGAGGCTTTGCTCCGATACAAAGACAAAAGATGACAAAGGCTGTATCTGTAAAAAAAAGCAATCCTGTCAGTCATATGCCAACTCCCATATACTTTTCTCTGAAGAAGGTAATTAACACATTTCCATGCTATATAAGTATAATTAGTCACTACATAAATGGCAGCCTGTCATGTAATTATTATTGTGTGAGTAAAAATTCCTGGCCATGAAGAATCTCTGCTCATCTGCCCAATTTAACTTCTGCCAGTGGGAAAACCACTTATTACGATCTGAATTTCAAACATCATGATTTTGTGTACTGTGTAGTTTAAATAAAAAACTGCAGCTGGGCAAAGGTTACAGCTGGAGCTTGATCTATTTTCTCCTCAGTGCATCTCAGGACTCCATTTGTTCCACTGTTGAAGACAAAAAGAAACGGGTTCCTTTGAAAAGAAGAAGAAGAAGGATATCTTGTCAGCTTGATAAGATAGATGGGGCAGTTGTTTAGAGATTGGTCCTGATTGTGTAAGATCGCGACGGGGGTGTGAGGTGGACCGTGTTCTTACAAAGCAAATTGTTCTCAATATAATTGAGTTTCACCAGACAGAGCGTATTTTGGTCCTAATTTACTGCTTCAGTCTGAACATTGATTTGCCTTTACACCAAATTCAAAGCTGTATCATTACATTTGCTCTATTTCTCTCATCAAACTGAGACGATGAGTCAACAATAATTATGTACTAGCTCAGAGGATGATTTACTGTGGCTCAGTTGTGTGTTTGGCCTCCACAGGTCTGTACGCACTCCCTACTACATCTGGTCATGATCCTGATGGGATGAGTGATGCTCTCCTGGGTGATCTCCTCCCACAACTGGGTGAAGGCCTCAGTCAGCTAATGAACAGTCTCTGGTGTGAGGTGGAGGCTGTGGAGGCAGGAAAACAAGCTACTGCAGAGTTAGCCCTGGCTAACCTGTGGAGGTCTGTGTAGCCCTACAAAAACATGCATCTCCAAGCTATCACTGGCTCAGGAATCCACCGGATCTACCAGTTATGGCGTTCAGTGGAACATACCACAGAGGGCGACTGTTGCTAGGGAGTGAGCACAGTTCTATGGATGTTTGGTCCTAGTGCCACTATCATGGAGTCTGTTTCTAACAGTTTGGACAGAAACATGGCCTCACATAACCAGCCTTGATTAGCTCTGTCAATGAAAATATTTCACCTGGTCACCTGACCAAAGGTTATAAATCAAGGGGAAAGGTTGCAGGTAAGACATGTAATCAAGAACCCAGTGGTCATCCTGCAGCATTCCACCAATCTGAGCATCATGGCAGACTTGCAACATTTGAAGGATTGTCTGATTTGATGAAGCTAAGATTTATCTCACTGCTCATCGGCCCCCAATGCATGCAAAAAAGTGAAAAGCTCTGACTTTCTGACTGCACTGTAATCACATAACAATAGCCTACAGGCAACGGTAGATTATTTTTTCCCCCACAGATCTACTTGAGATTATCTACTTTTCACATTTGTTCTTAATATCTGCAGCAAAAGGTTCAGAAATGGAACATTGGACTTATGCCACGTTGCCAACTAACTGTGATCCCTAAATAATGAAGGCAGGGGACAATATGCATCGGCCCATTATTTTTCATGAACTTCGTTTCAACATTTAAACAGCCAAACTGATACACACACTAGTGTGCATCCACCTTTATCGACAACTGTTCCTCTCTGACTCCTATGGAAAATCCAATTTTACACACCACAGGCTTTGTCTATTACTTTCTTTCCCTCCCACTCAATTTTTATAGAGACATTGTGATTTTATTAACCAGTAAATACTCTTCTTGTCACATAGTATGCACAGACATACATAAAGATTCATCAAAGAGAGGCTGAGAGAATAAAAATCAGAATATTAAATCAGAGCGATTAGTTCAAGCCCGTTTGGCTACACAGCGCACAAAACCGTGACTCATCCGTGCATGTATACATGCATACGTGCACTGTTCATTACATCATCACATCACAAGCCAAATTTAAGCTTGGAAGAATGTGTAAAATAATTGTAAAATCTTTTGTGTGACATAGATTCATTTATCTTTATTGTTAGATTTTTAAATTTGTTATATTTCTTTCCTATTGTGGTGGTAGAGGTGACGTCACATGGTGTCATCGGCCCATCATGAGAGAAAACGAATAACAAATTGTCACGCTAAGCATGGTCCATGTTCTCCTTGTTTGACCCATTCATGTTTTCTTTTCCCTTTGATCTTGTCTGCTGTCACTTCCTCTTCCTGTTTCCGTCGTTTGCGATAACATGTCATGCACCTGTGTCTCATTGTCTGCACTCCTGTCTTGTAGCTAAGCGACAGTTTTTGTCTTGTCCTTGCATGTTTGTCTTGTCAGTGTTAGTGTCCAAGCTGTTGCCTCCTCGCCTCATCTAAAATGTTCAGCCATTTTGATTTTAAGTTTGACCGACCTTCCTTTGCCTTTTTTATCTGACGCCCCGTGTACCGGACAGTTTTTACCTTTTTTGGATCCTGATTTTTGTTGGAATTGAGTATTTGAGTCTGGTGAACTAAGGCAGATAGAAATGAGCAGACACAGGCCGCAGATGCCAGTAGAGAGATCAGGCTACCACCTGAAGATATTGAGATGCAGCATTCCTTGTTGAGTTGGGGGTGAAAACATGTTGATGTGTCGGCAGAAATGTGCATCTAAACAGGGTGTTGGAAGCCTGCTGGCAGTTTGGTTGTTTGTGGGCTAAATGGTAGCAAAACCAGTACTGTTAATGAATATACACTATCAGTCCACAACAGATGGGCACATGTATCAAAAATACCGTTATGTAAACAAACATAACAAGAAAAAAAGCTAAAGACAGCTAATTGCTAATCACCATTAGTCGTAATCTATGTAAATTGAAAGCCAGAGCTGCTTATAACTCTATGGTGGTGGACTCAAAACAAAAGAGAACGTTGGCACAATTATTGTCCAAATAACTTACACATCATTAATCCCTGCTGGTTGCCCACATTCTCCACAAAATCGTAAGCAGAGTGGCGCAGCGGAAGCGTGCTGGGCCCATAACCCAGAGGTCGATGGATCGAAACCATCCTCTGCTAAAAGGTTCATGAATTTCCCTGATGTGGGATCGATAAAATTTATCTCATGATCAGTTGTCAATCATGATTGTCAAGAGAGATCATGAGGGATCATTTACCATTATCCCAATAACTTGTAATAAAATCTAAATATGATTAAGAAAAACTTTAGTCATCAGATGTTGTTAAACCCACTATAATGCACAATGAAATCTACTCTTGTGAAGCCAATTCCAAATATAAAGCAGTAACACAACATCAGAGCAGACAAGATAGAAAAATAGATATGTATCTGAAATATGAATATTTTTGTTCTTTTCATTGGTACAGTCTGTTATTATTGTCAAGGTTTAATTCTATAGTGCAGAAAAATCAAGTCATTGTGCATCAACAGTCCAGAGGAAGGTTCAGCAGCCAGATGGCTTCTGGGTGAAAACTTTTCTTTGAGTCTTCGTTCTCAGGTGGCAGCAGAGCCACACTGACTGGAGCAGGGAGAAGAGAGAGTGACCGGGGGGGCAGTTCAAGAATCTTCTTCACTCTTGGGGTGGATGGTTCCAATGGTCCCCTCTGCTAAGTGCCCTGCCCTTTTTAGGGCCAAGAGGTCCTTTCTGGTGCAGTTTCCCATCCAGGTGGGGATGCTCCTGCACTAGATAGGGTGTATAAAGTATATTGATCAGGTTCTGTCTGAAAAACAGACAGGTGTTAATAAAGTGGGTTCAGCTGGATCAAAACGCTGACTGTAAATGTCACTTTGAGCAAAATTCCATCAACGATACCAGCAGGTATTAAAGCTAACGCGCACAGATGCAGGTGGTCAAACTGGTTGGGAGTCATTTTCTAGGTTGTTTTACCCCAAAAAAGAGGACGAGATACTGACTGTTTTTAAAAGTTTACACAAACCAGTGATTTAATGTCCAAATACACAACAGTGTGTAGCAGAACAACAAAATTATGCATGAGTCAGTAAAACAATCGGGCTAGGAGCTAATGAGAGGATGGCCGCCTAGATATGCACAAGGAGATGAATAGATAACAAAATTACCTGGAATATTTATATCCTCTCTTTCTCTTTCATCAATGCTTTCCTCGTAAGACATTAAAAAGCTCCTCTGAGACCTCTTAATTGAGTTCTTTTTCCGAACAGAATATGAAAGGCTTCATTCTTATTCCCTCACCCATTTCATCTGAAGAATGGGCTGATTAAAATACAGAGAATGGAAGTTCTAGTTCATTGCAATCATGACTGACACACTTCTTTGTAGCACATTCCGAAGAATGTGGAGTGTGTGAAAGTTACAGGCATGTTTTCAAGACAAAATGAAAGCAGCACTACTGTCATACACACATTCACTAGTGTGCTTTATCATCTCTCTGATAATTGGATTCTTTATCAAGGGGGGTTGACTTTGTTCAATTTGTCCTAAACTGTCCTTGAATACTTTTTCATGCACACAGGCATCCCACCTGAAAGACATCCACCTGCATGTCTACAGGACAGAGAGACCCTGCCTGCTCACCCTGGTGAACGTCAGGGAGCAGCAGGATGCAGATGCTGCTGGCTCTGCTCTTCCAGGTCATTCCAAACTAAAGTCACACGTCCCCCAACACTTCTCAAATGTTGACTCCTCAAAGATATCAAATGATCTTTGCTACAGGAGAATCTGCTTTCCTGTGCTCTAACCTGCTTTGATAATTATGACCCAAAGGATGGCCTCTGACTTATTCATCACCTTTGCTCAATATTGTTTTTTATTATTTGTGAGGATTGAAAAACTCAAAGTCCGTCCTCAGTGTTACATTATACAGAAGATCCTTTGTCCTCGATTTAATTGAACTCTTTCCTTTGCCCATGTAATATACTATTCCATGCATTTTATTTTCTATTTGACTTTATTTTTACAAATTTATTTTGTATGTTTTTCTGCATGAGCAAGGCCACACAGCATCCAGGTGGATATCTGTCCCATCTTGAATGTCACTCTTTTCCTTTTTTTGACCATTTTATCCTTTGGGGCAAGGTGCCCCCCCGTCCCATAATGCAGCAGCTCATCAAAGGTCCCTATGTGGGCATTTGGGAGCTGCTTAGGGGTACCTCTGCAGTGCACCTTCTCTTAATATAAGATCACCTTTCATATTCTGTTCACACTGGGACTTGAACCAGAAACCCTCTGTTTCTCAGCCCAGTCCCCTACAGACTGAGTGAACATCACTGCTTCATCTGAAATCATCACCTTAACTTACAATTTGCCCAGATGTGTCTAAAATGACCAAAGCGAAATAGTGAGCAGATGGTTTGGCATCTCCAAAATGAAACCTCTTGAAAAGATGTAGGCAGTGCTGTGGACGTGACTGTTCTGCTGTGGAGCGACTCTATTGTTGAGTCACCTGTGAGTCAAATCAAATCAAATCAAATCAAATCAAATCAAATCAAATCAAATCAAATCAAATCAAATCAAATCAAATCAAATCAAATCAAATCAAATCAAATCAAATCAAATCAATCTTTATTTTTATAGCGTCTTATACAATCAAAATTGTTTCAAGGCGCTTTCCAGAATCCCAGGGCCTGACCCCAGACAAGCAACAGTGGCAAGGAAAAACTCCCCTTTAACAGGAAGAAACCTTGAGCAGGACCAGGCTCATGTAGGGGGACCCTCCTGCTGATGGGGGGTTGGGTAGAGAGGAGAGGAGAGGAGAGGAGAGGAGAGGAGAGGAGAGGAGAGGAGAGGAGAGGAGAGGAGAGGAGAGGAGAGGAGAGGAGAGGAGAAAGGGGAGGACAGAGTTGAAGGAGATGGCACAAAAAAAGCATTGTGTGACAAGAGTGCACCTGTGTGTACGTGTGTGTGTGTATGTGTGTGTGAATAAGGGAGGAAGACAATTTCTGCTTTGCTGAGGTGAGAGATAAGGATTATTTCATCCCACTTAGATGAGAATTCAAAACAGCGCCTTGGGACTCCATAGAGCGCTCCAAATGAAAAACAATAATAAAATATGCTCCATTCTTTTTCATGAAAAAACATGTCTTTTTTCTTTTGTTGGAGCATATGGGACTATCAAAAGTATTCTCAGCACTCCGGTGTGTTTGCATGTAAACAGGAAAAATGGCTTTGAGTGATGCTCTGTTGTCTGGAACATCAGCAAATGCATCCATCCATCTGAGTGGATGTGTCCACAGTGGGTTTTCTGTGCTGCCTGAGTGTATGGGTGATACAACAAAACGAGAGGCCCAACTCTCCGTAGATCTCATTAGGCTGGTCATAACATTGCAACAATAGTGGAAGGCATATTAATCCAAGTATTTTCCCTCTGCTGGGACACACCTCAAGCGTTACCGTCAGCTCTGCTCCGGGTTAAAGCTATAGAGTGTGTGTGATTGAACGCTGACAAACTCTGTCATCATTACTGTTTTGCCTCTTAGCGGACGACTTTTTGTTTGGTAAAAAATTAGAGTAGGAGCAATCTTTTCATCAGACATCGGAGAAAATCAATCAGTGTTTTGATTACTTGTTGTCTGACTGAAGGAGAATATCAGCATGTGGCACACAGTGAGTCCGTCCGTCTGTCAGTCAGTCTGGCGGATGTTTAAATTTGAACCCAGAGGCAAAATTTCCCAGATAAGCCGAAAATCCAATTATTAACTGAGGCAAGTTAATAATGGTTATTGCAGGCAGATCAAATTCTAGAAAGAAACAAATGATATTCATGCATCTGTTTGCAGCCACTGATGTCACTCCGCTGTGCATTCTCCATATTAATGAAGCTTTGTGTCACACTAAATCAGATTAGCGCAGCCTTGCATTTATTACAAACACAAGCATAATACCAGAGTAATTACAAACTGTGAATTGAAAGATAGATTCGAATCACCACTATGTAAAATCGTCAACAACAATATAGGAGTCTGTGGGGAGAAGATATGGATTTCTTTGTTCGTGCATCTTTTTAATGTCTCAATTACTTCCTCCTTTGATCACCTCTTATTACAAAATGCACAACGAATGACAATGAAGTGTTTTTTTAGCTGTTTTTTTTTTCTGTTTAAATGTGTTGATTGGACATTTAGGTACTGAAGAGATCTGCCACTGAAACTGCTGCTGTTTTAAAGTATGCAATCCAGTCTCTATAAAGGTAAGACATTATGCATGATTTGGACAGAGTTAAAGGTCCATGTGCACTACTGAAAAGATCAATATCTATATGGATGGAAAGGCCCAGTCAAAATAAAGGACTTGTAACACGGCAGGTGAGCTCTAAGCAGTACGTGAAATTAAAAAAGGAAGGAAAAAACAGGAAGTAAAGGAGGAGATTGGGGCAAAGATTTTTAATTAGGGTTGTTGCCTTTTCGTCAGTCGATCATTTGGGTGATGACACTGTTTTGGTGCAATTTCCGGTTCATACAAAGACGAGCTGAGGATGACATGAACTCTGATCATGTTGGGCTTGGACATCGATGCTGCTGATCCAAGGTCTAAACCTGGTGGTTATACTAATATTACTGCAATTTAACATGAAATATGCGACTGGTGCTTATGTATCCCACCATAAAGGGGATGATGAGGGATCACAAACATGCCCAACTGATGTTCTTCACACATGTCTGTCCGACGGTATCAGTTATTTCATATACAAGGAAAAAACAGAAGCAAAAATGCCTCCCAAAAGTCATGATTTGTGTGTAAAATAGCATATTCATGTAAAAACATAAAACAAAATGTTTGAACCACAGCGAATGTTGTGACTTCTTTGCAAATTAGGTTTGATTATTTTAATCTCATTTCAAATAATCTCAATTAAAATGACCTCTCTGTGCCCAGCGATGAATCTTGGAGGAGCCAAACAGACAACAGCAAAGAGAAAGTAAGAGCAAGAAGCAGAGAAGTGAAAATAAGCATGCTCTCATTATTCCCTGCTGTATCAGTGCACGGTTCAAATGTTCAGAGAGGTTAAATTCTGCTTACAAAATTAGTGGGTTGGGAAACAGAAGATTGCAGGAGTCACGGCGTCTCTCCAACCGCTCTCGGCGCCTTAGTGCCAAAACAACAGCTCAGCTTATTTACGGATTCAAAAGCAGAGCGGTAAACTCTGCACCCATGATCTAGAACCTCCTGGTCCCTGATGAATTCCCACTGCTCCTCCGCTCCTTTGAGGTGCTCCCTGACCAGCGGATGGCCCTGAGAAGCTATCATAGCAAACGCTGTAACAAGGCTCCGAGCAGTACCTAATGGATGTGAACTGGCCTGGACGAATACGCTCCCCGTAATCAGCGTGTCGTGAGTCTTGCCGTGAACTGCTCATTTAGTGCCACAGTAATCTGGAGGCCAATTGTCCTTTGCTTCCTCTCCTGCCTTGCGAGCACTGTAGGAGTCTAAAAAGGTCGCAAGAGAGGCAGCGTCAGCCAGAGTCTGTTTTTTCCTTAACCTCAGGGTGAGTGTGAGGCCTGCTGAAAACGTTTCTGTCGCGGCAAAAATAACCAAACCAATATTTCAGAAAATGCCAGAGTTTCTCGGTTCTAATATGCAAAGACATTTATCGATGCCATTTTACCAAATCCGGTAAATCCAGGCCAAGGTCTGATGCCTACAGCCGTCAACCAGATATGTAATATATAATATAAAACATTCCTGGGAAGTTGACAGTTAAGTATTTTTGAGATTTGGAGAATTAATCCAAACGTCACTGAGTCTGTTTCCCCACAGAACGAGGAGCAGGGGTTTGAATGCCCCCCCGACAGGGCCCCTGTCACCAAGACTGAAGGCATATATTAGTGAGGTCCACTAGCTCCATTATCGCCAAAGATAGCAGACAGTTACTGATTAGTCATCTAATGACAAGCCTCGATGGCTGCATTTGATGGTTTACAGCTCTGTTAGTTGCTGCTCTTTGAAAATCACAGAAAAGAAAACGTCAAGTTCCGTATCTATGGGAAGATTTTAAGAAGAATCTGTGCGGGCACAAACTAGGTGAGCACAAAGTGTGAAGTTTTAAGCAGAGGCATACTTGCTGATTTTCTTTTTTTTTTTTTTTAAAAAAAACAATTTTTGGTACAGTTTTATTCCTTTTTGGGCTTTTTATTACAAATATTTATTTGTCTTATTCAATCTAAGAGCAGCAACACAAAAGAAAGAAAGGGAAAAGGGGACTGATACACTCAAATAACTATGAGCAGCATTTTACATAAATATTCACTAATGTAAAGCCATACGATCAGACCTTTTAGCTGTGATGTAGTTACCGTACATCCTTAATCAGTGGAAAGTGTAAAACCATTTCTCTGATTGACAAGGGCATTGTTAAATCATCACACATTATTACTTTTCCTCTAAGTGGTGAGATCTTTTCTCATGACCTTTCTCATTTCCAAGAGTTTTTTTTTTTTTTAAATTTTAATATTAACCAGTCTGCTTTACAGGTGTCACTCTAGTTCGAGACAAAAGGCAGCTCTGGCTTTTTAACTGAGTTGTCAGGAGCTGGCAGCTTTAATAAACCCTGCACAGAGCTGTACAAGGGCAACCAACCTTTTGTGAAATGGTTTCACCCGTGACGCTCAGCTCGGATGCTCACATGTGAATGTTGCCTGCTGGAAGCAGCTGCACTGTGATAAAAAATCACCTTTACAGGAAAGCTTGGGTCATGGCGATGGAAAAAAGAATTGGCGATCAAAGGAAAACTAGAGTAAGTGAAAAACTGGCTTATTAAGCATATTTCTGAAGCACGCATTTGCAACATTCCTCTTTATTTATTTCAAACCACGACATCTTCTGTGATCTAATTTCACAGAATTTAAATGTAGCTCAGCAGGTATTACAAATGGATTTTCCATCCATCCATCCATCCATCATCCATCCATCATCCATCCACCCACCCCTCATCCATCCATCCTTCCATCCATGCACACATCCATCCATGCATCCACCCACCCCCACATCCATCCCTCATCCATCCATCCCTCATCCATCCATCCATCCATCTATCCATCCATCCATCCATCCATCCATCCATCCATCCATCCATCCATCCATCCATCCATCCATCCATCCATCTACCTGTAATAATTCCATCATGCGCTTTGATGTCAACTCAGATTTTCCCAGCAGTCATTGGGTGAGAAGAAACTGGGAACTGGATGCGGTATGTGTTTCACATATATCACACTCCCAACAGTTAAGGTTAAAAAAAATCCTCTATTCTAGCCGCATTTATAGAAATTGAATACAAGCAATAAAACGTGGCCTTCAATTAAAAAGAATCGATTGAGAAATCATGATGCAATCATGTGCCCATTAGAGCAGCGGCAATAGCTTCCATGTCCTCCTACATAATTTGACATGGGCAGTAGGAAGTAAGATTACTTTCTATCGGCGTGTATTTCTTTATCTTTATGGTGCAGTTCAGAGATAAGACCCGATCATCCATGCTGGCACTGTGTACATTGATGCATGCATTTATGTAAATTGCGTTGAAAGTCGTAAAGCCTTGTCAAAGCCTGGAAACCCTCATTTTTCTCCCCCACTTCCTCCCCCCGCTCTTGTTCAGCCCTCTGTAGCCGTGGAGAAAACCCAGTTTGGATGTTGGGGAGATGGGTGAAAGGTGTGTGGCTGCATTTGAAACACACCGTGAAGAGGCCAGCCGGGGAAACACTTTTCCAAAAGAAGCAGGATAAAAATGGAAGATCGCTGGTGTGTGTTGTTATCAGATATCAGATGCTGAGGTTTGCTGTAAATTACCCGTGATGTCCTTTCAAATGTAGCTACACTCAGGGACACTTTCTGTTTGTCACGCCTGAAAGACCCAAGACATCATACCTACAGTTACACACGTCTAATAAAGATAGAAGACAAATTATCACCTCCTCCAATTGCACACGTCTTGGTCAATACTCAAACTCCAGGACATCAAGATGTCACCAGGCTCTAAATGTGGTTCAGAAAACATGGTGACACCTTGAGGCAAACCAAAAAGTCAGATTCCTCTATGTGAGACAAACATGGTAATAAAGGAGAAACTGGGCTAGAACCACATGTTATAAAACCAACATTCTGCAGTCAAACTGAGGTTCTCTGTGAAGGACTAAAAGTTACTTCAGGCTTCCATTCAGGCATCTGCTCACCGTAACTTTAAACCGGACACGTCTCTGAACTTCATTTTTGGGGATGAGAGAGGGAATCGAATGAGAGCTGATATACAATTTCCCACCAGAACATATTTATGTTTCACGGTGTCGGCTGATGCCAGAGGTGTCTCATCTCAAAAAAGGGAGCCCTGTCTAAACAACAACGCGAGCATAGATAGAGAAAAATATTGTAAAATATATAACTGTATGTCAATGGGGGATACAAAAGCAACAGAACTGGTTAAACAAAAAAAAGTTTTTTTAAAAATACTAGTAAACGGATAAAAATCAGAGCAGCTGCAGCCCAACGCTTACTTTGAGGAGCTCTCGTATCATCCATCTTCATACAAATACTGGCTACAGGCTAAAACACAATAAATGATTCAACCACGTGGACATTCTTTTGTGTTGACTGTCACAATAAAGTGGACTATTTGTGGCCGCTGAATGAGTGAACGAGTGCTTGGTTGAGCCTCTCACCTGGCTGATCACAGTTTGCCTTCACTTTGGTCAAGTATCAACACAGTAAATGGCTGTAGCACCGCGGCTAGGCACGGCAAGTGGTTTGTGCTCCAGCGAGGAGAAGTTCTTCAGTTTGCCCCCACGGAAAGAAGAAAAACAAGAAAATCAATGCATTCTAGCGCACAAATTCCTCACCTGAGTGCCGTGGGGTTGTGTAAAAATGTAACTCCCTGTTGTTGAATTTGTTTAAAGAAATAACAACTTAATGTAAAGATTTAATGCAGACTTTTCATGTAACCTTTAACGCAAGACAGAAATCAATAAATTCTCATTGGACGGTATGTTGTGAGACTTGGTTGTGAGTCCAAAAATGGCCTATAGTTAAAACCGATAAATAAATTCCTGCAAATTGTGTCCTGCTTACATCACAGTCGCCATCAATGATAATCACATGAAGCTGATATGATCATTTGTATGGTTCTCACAGTATAAGGGCAAAGAGGATAATCATACTTTTAGATGAGCTGGGACAGTACTTAATATAATGAGCGTGATGTGGAAACCTTTCAGTTCCGGGCCGTTCTTTTCCCGGCATCAAGGCATCTAGGATGGATAAGATCATTATCTGACTGTTTTGGTGTGTCTCCCATTAGCTGCGCAGACTGATTATTGGAACCAACTAAATTACGAAGCTGATTTCCGAACCATTACGGCCTCACTTATCACAGTCTGGTGGTAATAAAGAATCCAGCGTTTAGATGATGGAAGCGAGTTACAGAGGGATGAAAGTGGGACGTCGTAGCATAACATTTGGCTCACAAACTCAAACAACCATGATGGATTTGAGAGGAGATCTGACATGTTTGACATCAAACTCGTGAATTATAGATGCATTTTTCATCAGTCTGTTAGTACAATGACAAGTTACAAAAAAAACAAAAAATCTCCCGCAGTAAAATAATGAGCCTGGCGAGTAAAGCCAGCCTGTAGATTTGGGAAAGCTAAGGACTACAAACAAATGACTGGACAAGGGAGAAGATTAGAGATCAGCTGATCCCTGAAGAGGGATCACAGTCTACATGGTTTGTCAAACCAACTAAAGCTAAGTGAGCGCATGAATTGGTGAAATACCTGTTCTCAATGACTCAGTGAATTTAAACATGTCTGACTCTCTCAGGTCCATTCAAGCCTCTATATATGCAGATAGACATCTATACCCTTATATACGTATAGATACACACATGCTAAGTTGCTCATTTGTAAATCCAATGAGATCCAAAATCCAGCAGTTCTTTTCCAAGCTATGTTCTCACCCTTGTTTTGTCATCACTTTGAAATTTTAACAGGATCCCACAAAGAAAAAAAAAAGCAACATCTTGACTGTAAAGCCCCCGAGCAACAAATCTATTGGAACACTTTTGTCATGAAACACATGGGCCCAGTTGAGCTCTGGGTTGACCCTGACCACCCCCAGCACCTCCTCTGCGAATGTGACAGACGGTGAAATATCAGAGAATAAGAGAGCTCGAGTGTGTTTCTGAGCTCCTTGTTTCTTCTGATCAGCATGACTGTTGCTGCCTGTGTCGCATTTCCTCGTGTGTTGCTGACATGTACGTTAACATTCAGTCAGAAAAGCCAAATTTAAGAGAAGAATTTGGAGTTGATTTTAAAACCATCATATTTGGTGAAGCATTTCTGAATGTGAAGGACTTTTCCCAGGGTCCTGGACATTAGATATGGTGAATAACACATTTCATAACTTCCTGAAGAAGGCCAACTACCGAGGGTTAAACTGAAGATGGGCTGCAAAATATATGCAGCATTAAAATGACAGCCGAAACTTTCAAAGCTGACAGCTCACAGTAACAAAATATATATCACACAAAATATCACACAGTAACAAAATATATATCACACAAAATATCACACAGTAACAAAATATATATCACACAAAATATATGCAGCATTAAAATGACAGCCGAAACTTTCAAAGCTGACAGCTCACACGGTATGTGATTGATGTCAGGAGAAGGTTATTCCTGGAACCACAGATCTTAAAGAGCAGTATCCTACACGTCGATGTTTAAGGGGAAAGTAACCAGAAACCACCGATTCCTCAAAAATGGAGTGGACTTTGTTCCAAAGACATTATCGAGAGCCTTGTGTAGACTTACTATTCTAGCTCAGCAGAAGGGGTTACAGATGTGCGTGCTCACACACACACACACGCTCTCTCTTTCACCTTTAAAATAAAGAGCTGAGGGCTGCTCTTATCTTCTCCTCAGCCTCTAAGTTTCTGTGAGGGCAGTGTAAGGCAGGCAACACCCGATGCTGAACCCAATCAGGTCGGAGGCAGACTGATCTAAAATCAAGCTATTTACAATTCTGGCTCAGCCTGCTTTCCCGCAGGTAGCTGCAGGGCCAACTGGGAAGCCTCAGGATTCAGATGTTGTGCACTTTGATGGTATTAATCACGCAAAACCTCTTTGCCGTTCGTCCTCAATTTGCTTTTCCTTCTGATATCAGGGGTGATAAAGCAAGTTCCTCTGGGCGAATCACCACAAAAGGCAAGTGTGTGGCGTTATCATCTGGCCCTGGGAACTACTGATTTAACAGAATATTGCATTTCCAATCACGTTTAATGATCACAACCGAATTTGTGTTCTGAGACATCCACCATTTGGATGGTTACCATGGCAATGGCATACAGCAGGGGTGCTGTCAATCTCCAGGTGAGCTACTTTACTGAGTTGTTACAACTGTGGTTCAAAAGACACTGTAGATTTAATGAAGAATCCAAACAATGGAGAATTCCCACAGCCGGACATTTTAAAAATGGGGCTGGAAGGGGAGGATGGAATGGAAGACACACTGGAAAGACAGACTGGAAACAACCACATCAAATCTTCAACTAAAAGTAATGTCAAACCCCGAAAACACGTAGAAAACCATATCTAAAGAAATCAACAGGATCCTGACACATGTATTGACAGCATCGACGAAACCCTTTAATCTTTCATTTAAATTCCCATCTTTGAGAGAGCCGCTTACCTGTGCATCACACGTTACTATAGTGATGCTAGAAGAGAGGAAGAGAGCCTGGACTGGGGTTCCGTTTAACATAAAGTAGAAGTGACATCGGAAAAACAGACGGTCGCGTTCATCACATATCGTACTTCATGTTGACATTTGGTGCCTTTGCCTCTGGAGCAGAAACAGGCATTTAAATGAATGGTAAACATGTTATACACTGCGACAAAGACAAGAGAATTGGTTATAACGGGGCAAAGAGGATGAAGAAAGAAAGTTGAACAGAGATCAGAGACCAACTGTGTGTAACTTGTGATGAATATTTTATCGACATTGTTTCCTGCTCCTATTTTCTCGTGGATTTGATTTTGTTGTTTGTAGTTATTTTAGTAAATTTGAGCTGTCTCATTTTGAAGCCTGCTTGCCTTTGTGGTTTTTGCAAAATACGTTTGTCTTTTTTCTGTTGATGAATTGATGAATGGTTTACGCTAGTTTCTTTGATTCTTTTTTTCCCATTTGATGGTGAGTGTGTGCTGTGAAAAGTGTGGTGTTTGTATCTTCATTGGGTAAGATGAAGCTGCTTAAGCCCTCACGGTTCCCGATGTTCAGGTAAACTGGGGTAAATTTCGGGCTTAAACAACTGTGCTAAACTTTCTTAGCATGCAGCTACAACAGAACATCTGCACGGTATTAATGATCAAAGGAGATGTGAGTTGTTTCAAGGACAGGATCTCTTTGGTATATTTGTTTGCCTGTGTTGCCGCTCCTGCCGGTAATCTCTGGAGAGTGGCTGTGTTTTGGATTGATGCAGACCATGTAGGGAGCCCAGAGGACGCTGCAGGCAAGTGTCACTTCCCATTGGATGTTCCTGGTAAGTACTATACATGTTTCAAAACAAACTGTCACAAGCCACTTCTGAGATGGTTTTCTCCGTTCCCTTTTTAACTCGATGACTTTGACCGTCTTCCTGGTTGCCAGGAGGTTATTTGGGATGTTTATGAAGGTAAAAAAAAAAAAGGAAACTGGAGCTCACGTGGGATGAAGTGCTTTTTTGTTCTTTAGTTTGGTTTTAGGTCACATTAGACAATGATGTTTAAATTAAAAACTAAGAAAATCCTTTGATGATAGTATATACCTGCTGATGAAACACTCCTAATGAGAATTCTGCACAATTATCATTCCTACTGTGCTATAAATAATATCCTGGTTTGCATATTGCGTAAACAAAACAAAAATGGGGAAAGTGCATGTGGTGTTTATATGCTAAGCGATATGAGCACTGTACTTTTCTTCTCTGTCACAGAAACATAAAAGTTGTGCGGGGAAAAGAAACTTCCTCGCTTTCTTCTCCCCCATTAGAACTTCTGAGCCTCACATTCCCCATGTCTGTGTCTGTGTAATTGCACTTCACTCGCAGATGCCTCTCAAAATTTTTGATCCGCTGACAAATTCCCCCTTTCAGCGCTCTCATCATAGCAATTCCCTGGAAATGTACAAGAAGAGGAAGAAGGTGCAGAAAACAGGCAGAGAGCGGGCCTCGACTTCCCAGATGGGCTGTACCACATCGATTGACGGGTGAAATATAGCTCAAATCATATAAAAAAATAGCTCAGGGCCATGTCAGCTCTTTGGGGAAAAAACTCTGGATCTCCCAAAGGATTCTAGAAAGCAAATTCATAAGGAACACTGCCATTGCTGCAACTCACATGCACTAATATGCCAGCTGCATGTGGTTTTTCATCCAAGAAAACGCACCCACAGAGGGAAAGGGGTGATTTCTTTGATTTATATCCAATTAAGTGTAGCTTTAAACATAATTTGTTTTGTTCCAAAGACATTTCACCATCGGGGAAATCTCAGCCAGAAGAAATTTCTGTACATGTAATACACCCCCTGCAAGACGGAGAAAAATACTCTCTAATATCGTTACAACAGTGTGATTCTCTTGGAAGAATTTTCTTGTCAGCACAGAAATTATTTGAAGAAGGGTCTTATTTTTGAGCACAGGATTGATATTAACTGGGGACTTTATGTAGCTGCCTACTCACATGCGTGTGCTTCTGTGTGCGTTCTGGTCTACAGAAATGTCTCTTTTTCCCTTTTGCTTAGTGTAATTGCTGGATGTAATTATTGAGTTGTATTTTATATGTGTTAATGTCACATTTAACTTGCCAGGTTAGTTTGCACCACATGCAAATCAATCTTTTAAGTATGGATACAAATAGTATCTTTCAGCATTGGCATGTCTAAATTCGTAAATGATAATGTGACAGAAATCGATCGCAAAGTGTCATATCATCGAGCAAAAGTTCAGCCAAATCTCGGATGTGACAAGCAGGATTTTAACTGGAAAAAAATGCTAAAATAGTTATTTTGGGATTTTCAGTCAATACCCAGTTTAGTGAAATCGTAGAAAAAAAGCCTGACTGTCATTTGATGCAAATCTGTTCATATTGGGACACGCTGCTGCCAAGAAAAATAATGTCACTAAGAGGCCTCTGGTGCTTCCGCCCAAACCAGAAGAGCACCGGTGGTGATGTGCAGCTCATGATTCTGCAGAAATTCATGGAACAGAGTCATGATGGAGTTGTTTTATGCTGTGAGTCGAACTATTTTTTTCTGATCTATTATCAAAAGTCAGAAGTCTTCAATGTGTCTTATATCATTACATCACTAATATATTTTATAAACATTCACTAATCAGTATAAAATGTGTGTGTGTGTGTTGGGGGATGCATTTTATCCAGTATCAGATATGTCCATCACTTAACTGGAGAGCTCAGACATCGCCAAGCATGGTTCCCCACATATTGGGACACACCTGTAGTAGAGTATATAAGGTGTATAACTGTGGTAATGCCAGGCTACATAAAACCATAGGTTGTTTTAGAGGTCAAAGTCCCTCATCTATCTCTTGGCCTATTATCAACATTTCCTGGAAATTTCATTAAATTCCGATCGTAATGTTTGTATTTTGCCAACAGACAGACACCAGCAGTCCCATAACCTTCTTGGCGGAGGTAATAAATCTGATTGGATTAATACAGGCTTGTAACCACGAACATTATTTGCGTGAATAAAACAATCCATCGTACGCTACAAGTATGAGCTAAAGCTTGTCTGACAACACAAATGTTAGGAAACTCTGGAACCCTAAGCGCATTTAGAACTATTCAGAGACCCAAATAGCAAATCTGGTTAAACTTTAAGGTATCTTGTTAGCATATGTTCGTGACTGGTGCCAGGCCGCTGCTAATGCCAATCAGTATTCATCAGACAAGTCCCATAATCTTATTATTTTAGGATATTTGCTGAGTTATAACAAACTGTTAACATTTTCCCTAGCTGTCAGTATGTAACACATTGATGAATGAACAAATCTTCATGTTTTCATCCACTCAGCACTTGTCGGAATGAAACATCAAAAATCAAACCGTATTGCTTTTGTTCATGCAAAGCATCAAAGCAAAAGTCAAGCTGGATGTTGACACCAGCCAATACTGAAGACAGCTTCATTTTCAGACTAGAATTGGGGTCATTGTTCAAATTGTCCTGTTTAGACCAAGATGGAGTACGCACTCCAGTTCCCCTGTCATCAATACTAAGTTATTTAAAGTGTTTTGGAGTGACTTTGCAGTAACCATGGCACGTTCCTCCTGGGATTGGAATCAGGGGATTGGATTAGTCACAAAGAGCGAGTGCGCTCAAGAGAACGGGTTGGAATACTCTTGCCTTTGCTTTGAATAATGGTGGATGACACACCAGCATAGGATGAGGTAGCACACATCTTGGAAAGAACCACAAAGGAAATCTTACTGCGTTGATGGAACCTCAAAAACATTTGTTTCACTGTAATACTGCCATCAAATAGTGGTTAGGTACACACCTGAGTATTTATGAAAACAAGGTTCTGCTCCAAGAGGCATAATAGCACAAGACTATTTAACCCAAATCAGTTTGATTATTATCACTGCTAATGCTGCCTTTTTTTGTATGGTATTATTATATGTCTCACTTGCTGCTAGGAAATTGATCTGGATATAGGTGCTTAGCCTCCTACAAACTGCATGCTTATGTTAGCATTTATTTTTACTGAAATTTAGCCTGGTGCTACAGACTTCAATACACTTTCTGTGTAGAATGACTCATATATGTTGCTATTGCACTGGCTTAACGGTGTTGATGATCCGCAGTACTGCAGGCACTGCTTATAATGTCAATCTCCCGAAACCTTTTTTTCCTAATCACTTGCAAACAAGATCCCAATTTGCGTAAACTCCTCCTCTTCTGCAGCAACTCTTTGACCAAGGAACATTGTCTCTGATTGAGAGGTGCTGATCTTCACCTCAGAATGTGAAATTCAGTTGTGAACTATTTCTAGTAGGAGCTGGAGGTCAGTGAGCAATAAGATCAAAGGGACAATATCATCAGCAGAAAACAGGACAAAATGGATTCTGTCTACAAAATTAATGAAAGAGATTGGGGACATTAGTCAGCTCTGAGAGAGTCCAACTATCATGGTTCTTTAGAGTCTGTCACAAAGAACCCAAAAGTACCTCTCCAGTTTCCACCTGGGGCAACTACAGCTTAGAGGAGAGTCCAGCCCTTCTATGTGCTATATGCTGAGATGAGGCTGACACTTTATCTATTCCAAAAGTTTTGACTCCTTTCCTGTCAGAAAAGTGACATTTCGTGTTCTGATAGATGCGTTTCGCTAGACCTTTATGATTAATATGAACTGGATAAATGACTACCTACATGGAATCAGCTTATTGAAAGTGTTGACTGGTGTTACAGAGCATAGTCAGGAATAAGTCATTTAACAATGCAGGACCTGATCTCCTCTTGTTTTAGAAGATCTATGAGGAACAGTAGGAACCATCAGCAAAAGCTGACCGTGTGTGGACAGGGCCGTAAACCTTCAGCAGCGCAGAGATTTAAAATGGAGCTTGTTCATGAACTGCTATAAAAGTGAGATTCCAGAAAATGGAACCTTACGTGAACCTTACAAGTGCTGAACTGGAGTGATGGGAGTTCTCTGGTTGGAGTTAGTGGGGAATGTCTCTGTGGAGTTCTTAACAGCCGTTGCCATTTTGAGCAAAGCATAAAGCTTGGAAATATGTCTGAGCCATCAAACCAAATTTTAATCACATACTCGGTGCTTAAGAGAAATGACCAAATCAAAAACAAGAGACGTGACATGGACGATCAACACTTGTGACCCCTGGTGTTGTTTTCTCAATTATGATTATGATTAATGTCTCTGCTTTATGTGAGTTTAGCCGTAGCTCATCTCCAGTAAGCCGCTGTTGATGCCAACATGGAGATGATAAGGAACATTTTTAAAATGATCAGGGCATCCAAACATAACATATACAATAAAACTATAACAAACAGACCCAAGACTGACCCCTGTGGAACTCCAAATTTTTGATGACAAGGTTCAGTCAATGATCTGAAATGAAAACCAATTTGGTAGTGGGTTTCTTTCCAGTGTGTGCAAATCTATGCGATAATAACTTTGGTTTTCCATTTTCTTGCATGTTGATTATATTTGTGTGAGATATACAGAAGAGACATGAGGCTATTTCCACCTAAATATTATTTGTTTTGTTTTTGTCCATCATAGTTTTACTTTTTTACATTTTCATCATCCAGGTCATCGTGATCCATCAGGGTGGAGTCAAAACCGAATTAAGAAATGTCTTCCAGTTGTGTTCAAAAGTCAGACTGGCTTATGTGTTGCGACTAAATAACAGGGAGACAGGCACAACGCGGATTGCACACAAGAATAACCAAAGAGCAGAAAAGTGTGTGTGTGCTGCTAGCTAAACTCTGCGACCAGAAAAACATGGACTAACGTCAAATAAGTTCAGTTAAAGGTCATTTTCCACATATACAAATGATACACAACTTACTGCTTGATTAAAAAAAACAAAAAGACCTTAATTCAATTTCCTGACAGTCAAGTAAGATAAAATGATTCACTTGGGACAACTTATCTTAATTTGGGTTTCTGTGGTGAGAGATTTCCAGCCTGAAATGAGGTCTAAGTTATTGATACTAGCTGGAAAGTGAATGTCAAGAAGGACAGTGAGTCCACAGAGTGGGAAAAAAAGAAATGTCTCACATGCTGTTTGTGAAGATGGCAATGAGCTGGAAACAGCGCTGAACAGCCAGCCATGATACACTGATCCCAGAGTATCTTTTTATATCAGTGTTCTATTTATCCAGCACCTTTTCCTCTGATTCACTACCGTCAGTTAAGATTGATATTGAATCTGACGCACATCAAATAACATGCACATGCACAGCAATTAAGGATGCTCAATAAATTCTGTCTTTTGTGAACAGCAGGAATAATAATTTACCCACAAGCCCCGTGGGCTTTATACTCCTTCAACCATATTTGGCTTTTCACACGTGAGCAATATATTTTTATGGTAATGACGGTAAAGTAAACTAAACTAATGGAGTTGGTTTAATATTGACTTGCAGATTCCAAAGCAACGCAAAGCACACAGAGCTGACTGTCTGCACGATCAGAGGTGAAACTCAAAGGCGCTTTAATGAGACCACTCTGCAGGAAAATGTGTGAATTTCATTAAAATTAAAATGTGTTGGTAAAATCAGCCCCGCTACAACATTATTACACCCAGAATTAAAAGGAACACACACATCACCTACTAATTTAACAATGTGCTCTTTACAATGATGGGAAGATTAATCATGATTCATTAAATGTACAAATCATTGTTTTCAAATACAAAAGCATCCTTCCTTATCCTCACGAGTCTGCACTCTTGTCGTTTTAATTGATTTTAAGAAACTGTTACTGATGGCCTCCTCACAGATAAGCACAGTTTCACGCCGAGCAGATGTGACAGATTCAAAGGAGCTGTGGCGGATGTTGTTGCGACCCACAACCACCTCCCCAGTCACAGGTAGACCTTTGCACAGACCTCCACATACAGTCGTAGTCAGAGGAAGCCGGACTGCTGTTGTCTCCCTCTGGTTTGTGATAAAATATCCGGGTTCATGTGGATGGAGCGTGACAGCACTTCCTGGATGATGAAGGCATTGATGCTATTGTCTGGTCTGCATGTTCCCTTCACCCTGGATGGAAACAAGCCTCTGGGACAGCGAATCTCACATGCATGTGATGTTGCACCACCGACTGTCGGGCTGACTGATGCCCTGATCCAGGTCTGGGAGGAGATCTGGGATGTAAGTGGGATTTAAGTGTTCCCTTTATTACATGTTTTTTGAACCAATGCATTTTTTTTCTGTGGCTTAATCTCATTTATGCTATTTTAATTAGCATCCAAATGGCAAGAATTAGATCTATAGGGAGTCAATTCATCTCAGGAGCGGTCCAAAAATCCTTTTGGATGGTTTGGACAACTAGCAACCATATTGTTTGCGTTTAAATCCACAAGGCGTGGAAATATACAGCAGGTATGTCCTCTTAATTAGTGAAGCTCCATAGGAAAATCAAAATGAATTATCATTTTTTTCCTCATCATACTACACTCACAAGAGCCCAAAGAAATTTACCTAAAGTAATAAATATACAGAAAAACTGAAATGATCACATTTATATAAGTATTCAGTTTCTTGTCACACTCATGTAGGTCTTTCAGGTGCCGTCAGGTGAGATCTACATCTACACCAGAGTCCAGTTTTGTTGAATTCCATAGAATGGACCTGAGTTTTAAGGGGCGCACCTGTCTCATTAAGACCTTACAGCTCATAGTGCATCACAGCAAGGCCGAGGTCGGGACTCTTCCTACATCGGGATGTCCAGTCAAACAGAACAGCTGGGGGAGAAGCGTCTTGGTCAGAGAGGTCACCAAGAAGCCAACAACCACTGACTGAGCTCCACACACTCCGCGATCTATTCCAGAAAGTTTTGTCTCTGCGCTCCTCAGGTGGTTCTTGTGGCCTTATTTAGAAGGGTGTGTTCCTTCAAAATCAGGTCAACACAGATGGACTCTGATAAAGATGGAGAACCATCTCAACGCTGAACAGAAGAAATGGACGGCACCCGAGCGGCCTGATGGGCTGAATACTTCGACCGAGTGCAGATTGATGCAGGAAAAATGTATTTTGTCATTTTGTCACCCTAAGAAATTGTGAAAAATTTAAGAGGGTGTGAATTCTCCCCTACCCACTTTAAAAGACCTCCTATTGCATTTTCCCCCTCGTGCTGAATGTCACACATGGAAATTTGTGAATATTTCAGCCACAACAGGTAACTGAGGTCCATTAACTATTGTCCTGTGGAGATGGCTGTGCACACCTAACAAAAAAACCCATCTAACAAAAGCCATTTCTGGTAAGAATTAAATCACTATAAATGAAAAAGACATTTTCTAATATCTCCTTATATCCTCCATTCCCATTATAAAAAGTAACACTGTGTCTTTTTTATTCAGAGTCTTGCTGAACATTGTGAGCCACAAGTCATCGCCTTGCCTTAATATTATATTAGTTTAGTTTAATATTAGTTTATTAAAAAACTTTTTTCCTCCGTGACAAAATGTAAAATCAACTTCTCTACTCTATAGTTGTTCTTCTCTTCAACAAATCAGTGTGTCCTCAGCCCACTACAGGCCTTAAAGGCATTACTTTTACCAGTATGTTGTGGTTTTGTCTCAAGAACGTACGGTTGTGCAACAGTGCTTCACTGAGTAAAAGAGCAATTTAGGAGACTCACCATTACTCTCACGCTATAATACGCTAAACTCCCAAGTGCCCATCCCCAAAGACCATCCTTAATACCTCATCTTCCACAGTCCCTTGACCACAATAATAATGGATGGAATTTGACCACACAGCTTTCTCCACTATGGCTTTCTTGGACCTACCACACATCCAAAGAGGCGGACAAGCTCTGCTAAATCTGTCCAAAAAAATCCAAAAAAGGCTACATATTAATCTGAAATGCTCTCAAAGGTCCATTTTAGCAAAATTAGAGGGCCTCTCTTTCTTTGTCTGTCACTCTGCATCTTAACATTCATGAAAATGAACTGCAGTTGGAGGTAAACAGCATTCATCTTCCCCGTTGTCCCTGAATAACCCTCAGGGTGCCTACCTCAGGTTTATTAGCCTTTTTATTGCCAGAGTGTGTGAGTACAGTTCTTGACATATTCATCTTCATTGTAATCGTTTATACTACATTTATAATGATAACTTCTGCTAGGAAATGAACTTTTATTCATACCAGCAATTAAGATCTTGTGCAGTTTGTCTGGGCCACCAGGGAATGAAACAACCTGAGGAATTGCTCTGCTAATGATGGCCTGTCAACGATGCAGCTGTCTGGAATAAATCGTCAGGCTCCTCCTCATAAACTGCTTTTCCAACAACATCCACCACACACACACACACACCACACACACACACACACACACACACACACAACACACACACACACACACACACACACACACGCTTTATCAAACTTAGTTGCCAGTTTTACACAAGTTCCTCTGGAAGATAAAGGTGTGACGGATCAGATTTTAAAACCATCATACCACACTTTATTTGGCTCAGTTCTTTTTTGCAGCTATTGAGAGTAAACCTATCAGCAAACTCCCAAAAAGAGGGTCAATTCTGCCTTTCATGGACCTGTGGTTCCTCATACTCCCGTTTCCTCCCACAGTAGACGTGCAGATGCACAGATGGACCGATGTTTGTGGTTGTTTTTTTCTTCTGCCCAAATATAAGAACTCGGCTCTCACAGCTGTCAGAAAAGAAAAATAAACATAATGTTTCCTTTAAGAAAACAGAACAGAAGAACTGTGAGCAACACAAATCCTTTCAAACATGTGCGTCAACTTTTATGTGATCCAGGTAGTTCTAGAATCTGAGGAGGAGCAGCCACTGGACAGTTTTGCCCATTTTTGATTCTAATTATCCTAAAAGTGGAAAGGGCTTAAGGCCGATGAAGTACTTTGCATGTTTAGTCAAATATGAAGCCACTTAAACACCCACCTGTTCTTCATGTGGTAGTTTTAGTTTCTGTTTTTCTAAGCAGATTTTGAAACCTCAATAAATTAAAAGAAAGCCACTTTGGCCTGGGATGTTTTCCAGCTTCCACAGAGGATCACAGTAGGTCTCAAGGCTGCATGCTGCTCATCAACAACTTTAAATTAGAAAGCAAGTTCAGTCTTTTTCATTTTAAAGTGCCTTGGGTGCTTTGTTGGTTCACAGTTTGTCTTCGTGAAAAACCATTAAACCTCAAAGTAAATGTTATGGCAATCCACTATTGCTATTCATTATCCCCGATGTGGATTTCCAAATCCCTCTCCGGCTGAAGACTTTACCAGATTGTGTTGGTTACCACCATTGGAATCAGTTGAGATCGTGGCTTAATGATTATTGGTGAATTTATAGAATGCATATTTCAAATTTGTTGCCAGGAGGCAGTTAGGTGAGTGTGTTTTGAATGCTAAACTCCATCCATCCGTCCGTCCGTCCGTCCGTCCGTCCGTCCGTCCGTCCGTCCGTCCGTCCATCCATCCATCCATCCATCCATCCATCCATCCATCCATCCAGCTCATCCCCGGACCAACATACAAAGACAATTTACACTCACATTCAAACCTACCCATTTAGAGGCCAAACTTCTTCTATCCTCCATATTTATGTCTTGTGAACCTGGAGAGAACCCACACAGGCACAAAGAAAAAATGCCAAAGCCCCTGGACCTGGGATGGGGGGGGATTCGATCCTGGAAGTGCGAAATGCTGCACCACTCTGATGAAGAATAAATCCAAAGGATTTTTAACATTTGCATGAGAACAGACAAGAAAAAACATCTTTTTGTCAACAATATCACATCTTTGCCATGTCAACCTCAGCAATGTGCAGATCTGAGGCCATCTCTTGTCCCACAAAATGCCCTGAAAGTCCAAATCTTAAAGGATGCTAACAGCACAATTTCGACACCCATAGAGAATAAACAATATCCCGTGTCAACTCAGATGTCATTTACCCCAATCAGATCTGCTTTGCGAGTGTTCACTGAGACCATCCATCTTACACTTGTCTCAGCAGCCTTATTAGTTCTTAATTCAGAAAATTTGAAATGTTTAATATCTCAAGATGGATTGTAGCATTGCTTTGTCAGATTCAATTTCACTGATCATCTTTAACCTTGGCCTGCAACTCACTCACATGTTTGAAGACTGCCTTCCTACTATCAATTGTTAAACCCATTTTCTTAAGCTGTTCACTTCGTTCCTCCATGCAGGGGTGGACTGAAAAGAACACTCGTTATGTTTTTAGGCATCACGTTTGAGTGGGAAATTTTCACAAATGTGGGGAATTTTATTTTTTCATAACTGTTGTTCCTGTTACATTTGTAATCACTTGTTACAATTCACATCATTTGTTTTTATTCAATTCCAGTCTGATTATTTAGAGTGTATTTGCAGCAAACAGCAAATATGTTGTTTATTTCCCTTGAGCTGCACAGCGCTGGGCTGTGAGCTTTAGAGGACATCGTGTGGGCTCTCATGGAGCCTGCACACCAGCGTCCTGCTGGAGGTCATTTTCCAGGGCTCTGGAAATGTTCCTCCGATTCTTCCTTACTTTAGAAGATTGGATGCTGCTTAGCTGCAGGACAGATGACCTTCTTGCCCCGTCCGTATCACCTTATGTAATAGAAAGTCTTCCAGCACCTCCTCCATGCTCTTTAGGTGCTGCTGCATATAGACGCGGCCAACTTTTCTGTGGTTGTGCTCTCCTGGAGGAGCGCACCTGCTGCTGCTGTGCAACCAGAATGGACTGCTGGTAGCCACTCCTGCAAAATATATTACCGTACTTTGGGGGGGGGGGGAAAAACTTTACTCTCCAGTCCTATGAATAAAACATTGTACTCTTTATTTCACTCTATTCCTGTTTTTTAATAATAGTAACTCATCCTGTTTTATAAGGCACCTTCGTCATCTTTAGTTTGTTTCAGCTGAGCCTGAGATATCACACAAAAGGATCCGCCAAGTATGGATGATGTTTTATTATCCATAAAAATTGGAGGATGTGGCTGCGGGTAATGAAGGATGTGGCAGCATGTCCATTGATTCATTAAAAAAAGAAAAGAAAAGAAATTTGGATGGTAGAAAACTCGCTGAGGGGAGAGCAAAGATGTTGATGGTGGGTTGAAGTGCTAGAGTACAATTTAATAGAAGCAAATAATTTGTTTCTATTATTTAATGCAGGTAATGGCATCAAAGTATTAGAACATCACATCCAGTAGAAGTATCTGCCAATATTATTATGAAGTATCATTAGAATAAATGACATTACAGCTACTGTCTAGATTTCTGCTTTTTACACCTCTGCAGAGGCCTGAATATGATCGACCACATTTTTAGATAATTTCAATTTATGGGTGAATATTACCAATTTCGTTCACTATGATTTTGTGCCGCCATGTTGAAAACTATGACTGAGGCGCCAGTGACACGGCTGAATCTGCTGGCGTGGAATATACTTTGAGGGGGCGCTGCGCAGGTGCACTTATGGATTTGCATAAGCCGTAGATATTTCCCGTTTATTGTCCCCCATGTGCAACACAAGAACACAAGCATTTGTGGAAGTATTTGAATCTCTCACATACTGTATTGAGGTAATATTTAAAAAAAAAAATAGGCAAACAGGGTTGTCTGGGTCTTTGGGGCTTGCTATAAGTAGAGTCATAGGTTAAGCTTGTGCAGGGCTTAAAGAAACCTATTTCTCTTATCTTCTCTGGTCATGAACTGTGAGCAATAACATTATCAAGGGTCTGTTGTTACAGGGCTGGGGTAGAGAGCAGCAGAATTACAGGCAGGGAGGAGATTTTAAGCACTACACGTCTCAGGGATGTTTCCAATCATGCCCCTAATCTCCCCATTGTGCTGAGCCTTATCAGCCCTCTGTGCTTTCAACAGAACAAAGAATACCATTGGCCGATCCATAAATCATAACTTCAAACACTCCGGGAGGTCACTGTTCAACGTACACACCAGAATGCAGCTTTAGCCGACCGATAACAATGGCTTTTGCTGCACTTGTGTTAATTCCTCATTGTCTAACAGAAAATATGAAGTCAGGCACAGCTAAGTGCCAACAGGGATGCTCTTCAGTAGATAGTAAAATAAATCAGAAAAATAGAATCCATAATATGCCCTTCTATGCAGTTTTCCGTGTCAGGTTCAGTATCACTTGTCGGGATGACCTCCATGCATAATATCATGTACTGATGATGTGATTTCAATACTTCAGCCACACCAAAACCTCAGTAATATCCGCTAACACTGGGATGCTCTCCATGAACATAACCACAGAGGGCATGGGTCAGGTTACTTATTACTTATAGTTCATGTCAAAGGTTTCAATGATGCACTGATAATGATGTAAACGTACTTTACTTGTTCAACCGCCTTTTGCACTGTTATTTCTCATTTTAAAGACGGTGATCAACAGTTAATCGCGAGATCTGTCTACTCAGGTGGGGGAACGGACGGGAACAGCGCCTTTACATAACAGCTGAACGGAGCGCTGTTGCCTGGGAGGTGTTCAGAATGTTAGAAATATGCAGTTTCTTGCTTCACTGCTCAGTGGTGGAAACAGAATGTGCAGCCAAGACAAATGTAGTGAGTCTGTGACTCTTTTCTAGCTAACTGTGAAACACTGTTGTCCCATATTCGGTGCCTGCCAACCTGTCGTACTGTGTTCTGAGATGTGTTTCAGAGGGCAGTTCCAGTATGATTCATAATGACGGCTTTTGACTTGTAGTGCCAATCCTGGCCCAAACAAAGGAAAAAAACAAATAGAGCTCTTCTTAAAATGTTCGCATGCTAAACATAGAGGCTGGGTGTCACATTGCAGTTACTTTGTAGCATTTATTTATGTTTCCCTCTATTGACACATCAGTCATGAGATTAAAGCTCTTCATGGCTGCCATTTCAGTTTTGGATCGCAGCGTTCTTTGATGTATTAGCTTTTACCCTTTTCTGCATATTTCTGTGCAGCTTCTTTAATTCATAATTCAATATATACTGTAATTTGTGCCAGCATATTAATGATGCATTCAAATGAATCTGTATTCAGGCATCACTTCTTTCAAAAGAGATCCTCTGCTTGCTTGTTCTGTATATCAGCCTGTGTATAAACTGAAGTTTCAGCTATAGCTATAAGTCTGAGCACATTCACAGCACAGTGCACGTACATGCAGACTGCTAGCAATCATGTCACAAAAAGGCAATAAACACTTCGCAGAAGGCTTACACTGCCTGTCCTTTGTGAAATGTCTGCAAATAAACAAAATAATAAAATGGCTGATGAAAGAAATTCCCCCTGTATTCACACATGCTCACAAATTAAACTTTGGGTTGGGACAAGCTCTTTTCTGGTGAAAACACACACACACACACATCTTGTCATTAGTTGTCTAATGAACCACACCAGACAAAAATAAACCCACTATCACAGAACAACACAGTGTTCCAGCTGTGATTTGACACTGCCAGTTTTCAAAGAAGATCAAATAATCTCATGATATCTGGACAATGAAATAAGACACGCGTAAAAAGATGATCATCACAGTTACTAGTTTTTTGGTGATCATATCTAGTGATGAATGAGGGTAAACCATCAATAGATAAACCAAAGGTTTTATAGTTGAACTGGCCCTGTGGTCCCAAACCCTGAGTCCATCCTCCACCCCCACCACATGCCCCCCATCTCTGTCTGTTTCTACACTTGCCCTAACTCTTAGTCAGTTGGGTGGTCCTCCACTCCAGGCTGGTATCTGTGATGGAAGCAGGAGGTGGAATCGACCTCTTTAAAGATTGGAATGTGGCTGCATGAGCAGCTGGTTGCTCGCCTGCATCGTTTCCCCCTTTACTGAGGTAACGTTTTCTAATTGTATTAATTTTAAATATACTTTCAAAATGTGGACACGCGTTTGTGTTTTGAAGCCGTTCGGTGACTTTAATATTCAGGAGAAACACAAATTAGATAGTTCCCAGAAAAATGATGAATTTTTCATTCATTCTTTTTAGCATCACAAGACGTCTGAAGTTAAAAAAAATTAGGGATTAACTTTTTTTTTTAAGATGTTTGGAAATTTTATTGGGTCATCCCAACACGAGCATGAATGACTGAACTGTGTGTTCAGTTGTGTAAAATGTGGGCAAGTGTGAGTACTGTCTACCTAACTTCTTGACTGACGTGAACGTCCAGTGAGAAATCATATTTCTGTGTACCAGAGAACAGACAAGGTGATAAAATCGCTATTCCTGTCAGGTATGCACCGGTGAATTGTTCATCAGTTCATCACCTATTTTCCTATGAGGGTTCCTTTTTTTCCATTTTCCTTCTTTACTCAAAGCTGGGTTTGAAAAGAGAAGCTTTGGTGTAAGCAGAAAGGCCACGGGGGAGCAAATCCCAGCAGACAGTCAGAAAAAGAACAGCTTCAAAAGGGCCTGCAATACCACAGTGAATTGTATAAGGCAGAGAAAAAAGCAATGATTAAAAGTGAAATGTTTGTTTGAAGATAATGTTATTTTCGAGAACCTATCTTAAGAGGATTTCTGACTAGAAAGAGACAAGTAGAAGAAAAAAAAATGAATGTGGGAGCGAGACTTGGAACTAATTCCCACAGTTATGTATACAGAACGTGTTCAAAATTGGTAACAGCAGGCAAGTGTGGCTGTTCATTCTAATCTTTCTATCAAAGTTCGGTTCTGAGCTTAAGACTTGAGAAAAAGTGAATCTATGATGGAACAAACACAGCGCTCTTCTAAATAGTCGGTCTAAAGGGAGAGAACGGGCAAAAGACAGAGGGACAGAGACTCTTAGTGATGTAAGGCAGCTATCTGCTCCATGCAACCATTAGCAGGTGCACATTAGCATGCAGCAGAGGGGCTTTTATTAAGGCTTACTGCAGGGGTCAAGTCAACAGCACATCTGGGCTGGCTGGCCTCTGTATTCCCCCAGGAATACTTTGGATTTCCAAAAGGAATTGAAAAATGCAAAATCCGCAGGTGCAGAGAGCATCAGTCCTTAAGATTTGGAAAACTGTGCGATTGCTGTAGTTACCAGGTTGATTTTCCAGAGTAAAACAATGAGAGGAACATGGCTGAGACATGTCACACTAATACTGCTTTGACTAAAGAAATGAGTAAGACTCAGAAGGATCGAAGTAAAACTAAACAGCCAAAGCAGAAATGTCATCATGTAAGCAGCACACAAGAGAAAAAGAACTAAAGTTTATGGCTGGATATGTGCAGGCTGACTTCCTGACTTTTGCTTGTAGTTATTCTTGATACCTGACAAAACAGAGAAGATTCCAGTGATGATTTCTCTGATTAGAAACGGCCTTTCGCTGCAGTTTCACATACAAATCAGCACTTTAAGGAAAGAAACTATGCTGCCACTCCTACTGGAGAGGTGATAACATTCTGTTTGATAGCAGTAACAACTCAAATAACACTTTATTTTTATGGGACTTTATGAAGCTATAACCATCTACTCGAATCTACAATCATTCCCTCGTATAAACTGATATTTCTAAATTGATAATCCACAATAATTAAGTTTAATTTTTCAGTGGCTCACTTGACGCTTGTTTGGATCAGTATGTGAATACCTCAAAACTAAACTATCAAGATTAATTGACATTTTAAAAAGAAAGTTTCATAAGGAAGTAAAAGTACACTCAAACTGAAGAGAATGAATAAGTTATTCAACAATTACAGTTAAATGTACTTGTGGACGTTACTAAGGCGGTGATAGACTCAGGGTTTTGGTTTTAGTCGCACAACAGGAAGTGTTTTGTTTCCCTGTTTGTCTTCTTTAAGTGGTCCTCGTCCATCAGAAACACCGAGGCTCGCTGAAAATGAATGTATAATGATGGTGTTTGATTGTCTGCTTTTCATTTGGAAAGATTATACAAATGAGCCTCATTTGCATTCAGACATCCAGGAAATGAAATGGAGTGTGTCCTCCAGATTATTTCTCCTTTCACTGCCACCAAGGACAACTTCTTTGATCTGGAATTAAGAATTAGCTTCACTTTTGGTGTGACACTTCACTTCAGTTGATGCAAAGAGACCATTGAGAGAAGCAGAGCTCTTGTTTGCTCCAGTAGGTGAAGACAATGCATGTAATAAAGGTTCATCCAGCTTTTCTTTCCAGACTGAAAACTCAGCCCAGCTTCGGTATCCATCGTCAGCCGGTGCAGGTATGTGAGAAGATGGCAGAAGCGGAAGAATGATAAAGAGTTTGGTCCCATTGAGTCGGTATAAAGTAAATGGAAGAAAAGAAGAGCTCATAATGGGAGCGGGGCGGTGAATTACTGTCCTGTCTGGCTCCCAGGCAACGGTTTTATCTCCATAGCAATTTACAGCAACAGGGTGGCTGTGAGGCCTGTGAAGCTGCAGCAAAATGGCATGTGAGTATACTTATAGAAGGAAAAAAGGTTGAAATAATGCCTAATTCTCACTTAAAGACACATATTATACAGAGAGATGTCAACCACATGTCGACAGTCCTGTACTTCAGTCAGATACACAAGTGTACAATCACTGATCATGGCAAAATTACACCTTTGAATAGGAAAAAGAAATGGTTTATTGAAATGGGAATGATTTATAAGGTGCGACTGTTTATTCCCTCCTGGTGCTTGTTTTTACCTACCTGTCAGCGCCTTATAGGTGCAGATCAATCCTGGCCTCTGCTCAAGTAGCTTCTCAATTTTCATTGAATTTTGGGGAGTCTTCTTTTTGATTATCATCCCAATCAATGGTGCTGGGTGCGCCATTGATTTCATAAACATGAGCAGCTGCAGGTCAGTGCAGAGTTTAACCATGTTGATATTGAATCAGAAATGAGTGAAGAATATCCATAAGTATTGAGTGACTCCCTGAGCAAGTCAGTAAATAATCCTCTGGCTAATGCAGGATACTCCATGAGTATGTTACTGTACTCCCAGGCCTCTTTGCACGTGCACGTTTGCAGTGGCCCTATCTTTTCTACTGTATGCGCAGACATGTGCGAGCTTTAAATATTTAAACAAGGTCAAATATGCAGGATTTGAAAAGGATTTCAAAGCAAAACACAAAGAATGGCAGGAAAGTGCAAAAGCTGTGTTCACCTGCTCTGCTGGCACAGCTAATACCTTCAGTGGATTGGCATTGTTATTGAAGTCTCTCTCATCCTTGCCGTCTCCCTCCCTTTTCCAGGTCCTCTCCCACTCAGCAAGCATTCCGAGGATCTATTTCTTATTAGAATTCACCCCAGAAATCATGTGGCCCAGCAAGCTCCTGCAGCAGACTCTATTAAATGCCTCATTCAATTTTATAATATGGTTTTTATTTGACATTAAGGGCTTTAAAAAAGGCGGTGGAATTATTAGTGGAGGAGGGGAGGAGGGTTAGCCAAAGAATGCTTTTATACAGTTGCTAACTCTCCTGCAAGTTTGTGGCGCATGTTTTTAAACTCCACCCTGCGCAGTTCAGCCAGTGCATTCGTGGTAATCCTCGTTCAAATCTGCACTTGTTAGAGTCGCTGTGAAGATACTGATTAAGCATCAATGCAGCATATTTTCCAATGTATCGGGTTCCAGTGTGCACAACAGGAAATTTAAATTCTATTCATTACTGTCACACAGTGACTTAGCCGACTGTGCTTCAGGATATCTGTGGAGAGAATGGGAATCTTCCACACTGGTCACCACGAACACAGAGACGTAAGAGACTCTGCTTTGTCACACTTTAGTGGAGGAACATCAATCAATGAGGCAACATTCATGTTGCTGTCTGAAGGATACATTTGTGATCTCATTGGCTCCTTTGATGACTGGCGCCGCGTCTCAATTTGGAGCAAAGATGAAGACAGGAGCAGGATCAGCATCTTGGAGAGCTCCACCTCGGCCAGTTGTGACCCAACTGTGCAGCACTTTATCTGAATAAATACGCTTTGGAGCTCCTTCAGGTTTGTTTAAGCGATTTAAAATCGGCTGAATTTATTTTGTTTGTACCCATTTTTGAATCAGCATTTCTTTATTCATACACAACAAATAAAACACCAGAGTAACAGGAGTCACAAGTTTACAGATAATCATACTGGCACTTTTTCTCCCACATTCTCGCATTTCAATATCTTAAACACATAAACTAAATGCAGTGAGTAACTGTTAAGGAATAAACAGTTCCACATTCTTTCACACAGCAGCTGTCGGTTTCCTCTAATTATACACAATGAGGGTTAAAGCAGCATCATTGCTTTCTATGAACTGCATTGGATTTTAACAGCAGTGTCACAAAAACTGTTGTATTTGCAATATTAAACAGAGCAAATATTCTTAGGAGTGCATCAAACATTAGACATTGACATCCGAGTATCTCTAATGGCTCAAAATAAACAAACAAAAAAAACACACAATATCCTCTTAATTTAAGCGCACAATACCAACAAATATATTAAATTCATATGCATTTAATCGCAAAATGAACTGTGTCAAAACGTGCATTACTCTTCTATCCCTTGTGCTTTTTTCTTCTTTCTCACATTTCACAAAGGAGGAACACCCCATGAACCACTATAATAAGAATTGACTCATTATACAACACTCCTGTTTAGCATCCTCCTTCAGATGGGCCTAACAGTTCCGGAGTAGGTTGTTGACGGTAATGAGACTGTGGCGGTTTCTCCTCAGGACACGACTAGACTCAAGCTCCACCTCATATGATCTGATTCGATCACCTTAGCCACTCTCCAGATTTTACCAGGCTCAACTGGTTGGACTCGCACATGTTTCCAAGCATTGAGACACTGTTCGTTGTTTGCCGCCGTAAGCTCCAGTAGTGTCTCTTTGGTAGGAAGGAGGGTCCGTGTCCTCAGAGTGCTGGGTCGGTTGAGAATAGCCTAAATATGGATCCTGTCTTTTAGCTGCGGCTTTGAGGTGAGGACGTTCTGTGCTGAAATTCTTACTTTCGTCTGAATGTTTCGAACTCCTGTGATTAATATTGCAGTCCATTGTCAGAAATGAGCACATCTGGTATCCCCTGGAGAGCAACATGAGATTTCAGTTTGTGAATCACCGGTGGTTCTCCTGGTGTCTGGTAGGTAATTGAGTTTCCAGAAGTTTGAATAAAAGTCCACAGTCACCATATACTGTATTATCACGACCATAAGGCACACTGTATTAAAAGGCTCAGTCTCAGTTACGGGTGCTATTTATGTATGTAAAACATACATAAGGCGCACCGTATTATTAGGCGCATGCTGAAACATACAGTAAAAAATGACAACGGAACTAAAACAGTGAGTTTCGACACATTGATTGAAAAAAATATTCATTCTTCCGCCACAAAACCATCAAAGTTTTCATCTTCTGTATCTGAATTAAACAGCTGCGTTATTTCAATGTCCAACATCCCGAATTCCTCTTTGTCATCATCTGAATCGGACTCACCGACCGATTCCGGTTCAGCGTTGATTTTGTGAAAGCTCTTCTAATAGATGAAGATGGTATCATAGCCCATGCGTCTATAATCCACCCACATATGGTGGCATAACTTGCCCGCCACTGCCTCATAGATGTGGCTGGGCGCGGTTATCTTGTCGCAGCAGCAGGTGCGGAAGATGGCCTCCCTCTCCTGGTTAGGGTTAGTGTTAGGGTTAGAGAAGATGGCCGCCGTCTCCTGGTTAGGGTTAGGGAAGATGGCCGCCCTCTCCTGGTTAGGGTTAGTGTTAGGGTTAGAGAAGATGGCCGCCGTCTCCTGGTTAGGGTTAGGGAAGATGGCCGCCCTCTCCTGGTTAGAGTTAGGGTTAGGGTTAGGGAAGATGGCCACCCTCTCCTGGTTAGGGTTAGGGTTAGGGAAGGTGGCCGCCCTCTCCTGGTTAGGGTTAAGGAAGGTGGCCGCCCTCTCCTGGTTAGGGTTAGGGAAGGTGGCCGCCCTCTCCTGGTTAGGGTTAGGGAAGATGGCTGCCCTCTCCTGGTTAGGGTTAGGGAAGATGGCCGCCCTCTCCTGGTTAGAGTTAGGGTTAGGGTTAGGGAAGATGGCCACCCTCTCCTGGTTAGGGTTAGGGTTAGGGAAGGTGGCCGCCCTCTCCTGGTTAGGGTTAAGGAAGGTGGCCGCCCTCTCCTGGTTAGGGTTAGGGAAGGTGGCCGCCCTCTCCTGGTTAGGGTTAGGGAAGATGGCTGCCCTCTCCTGGTTAGGGTTAGGGAAGATGGACACCCTCTCCTGGTTATCCGCGGGCAGCCGCTGCCCAACAGTTGTCCTCGCGCGTATGGAGAGATGTCGCCTCCTCATAAAGCGAAAACACTAAGATTGCTCGATTGCCATTTTCAGCCGCATATTCGATGTCCTGCAGTTTAAAGTAAGCCTCATTCATACGCGTCTCGCTTGACTGGTGCCATTTTAGGGGATCCTTACGTGTAGGTGTGCCGTTAATCGATTGGAGGAGCGTTTACCGTAGTGCACCCACCAAAGGCGCACAGCAGATTTTGGAACTCAGTCCACACACAAGGCGCACCATGTTATAAGGCGCACCGTCGATTTTTGAGAAAATCTCAGTGTTTTAGGTGCGCCTTATAGTCGGGAAAATACGGTAGTCCTTATTATTCCAGGAGAACAAATAATTTCCTATCTTGGACCAGGGTGTATATGTATAATGTTATGATGATTCTCTTTTTGTTGTTTTTGGGTCTACTGCCCTGCAAATGTCACATTTATCAATACAAGTAGTCTTAACTTGTTCATTTATCCCTCTCCAGCCCAAACACTCACGAACCTGTCCAAGGCAGCCTTTGACGGTTGGATGTAATGAGTATAAACGGTGGGTTAGGTCGGCGCTGAGAGTGCCAGGGACAGCTGCCCTTTCTCCCCACGACATAACACTCTCCTGAAAGGTAGGGTTAGGGTCATCCTTAAAGGGCGAAATAATGTAGGTATTGGTGGAATTTGTCCATCCAAACACCATGGCTAAACATTTCATATTCTATCTGGGCATGTCCCCCTTCTGTGGGAGTTCACGTTCTGCTTCCAAAGGCTGCAGGTTTATCTTACCATGTCAGGGTAGCACCCAGTCCTGTCTCATTGGGTTGTAATATTTGAGCTGTGGTGCATTTGTTATCTTTTCTATCAGTCTTTTAAATGCAATTTTATGCACCTCCGACCATTCCTGTGTTTTGTTTTGGGTTTTTTTGTGTGTGTAAGATGTCTCAAGATTTGAGGATCACACAACTTCAATATGTAGTTCAACATACCAATCTCTGGACACCCTTGACACCTCTGGACCTTGGCGGTGCTTTTATGTCCACAATTTCTCTGGGTGAATGCAAAGACCTTCCTCTGTCAGCAAATATCTGACTGTAGTGAACAGACTCACTCCTCAACTTTAACTTAATGTCTTTTTGTCGGCATCACATCACAAGTTGTCATTGTGATTCTTGGTTGCCTCATACGGCGTGGCTCCCTCACCAATAATCAGTATGTCATCTGCCATCACTTATACCCCCTGCAAGCTATCCAGCACCTACATGAATTTCCTTTAGAAGACCTCCAGAGCCAACTTAAGTGGAGTGAACATGTTGAGGTAACTGGATTCCTCATCCAATCTGACGCGCTAAGATTCGTGTTTCATGCCACAAACTGTGGATACCTTTGCTCTTGAGAGTTTTGGTAGATAAAAAATTTGAACTTTAGCCGTTTCTTGTGTGCCGGGCATTATGAGGTCCAAGTAAAAGGAAAACTCCTTTGTCCAACTCTTCCATGTCTTCATTAAGCTGGTTGAATCCAAAACTAGCATTAGTGTTGGCTTTCAAACCTTGTGGTCTCCCCAGTTCATAATTCCCTGCATCATGCTCAGTCACTCACCAAACTTTCCAGGCTAGGCTAACAGCAAGCTAGCGGCACTCTCTATTGTCTGCTTTCCAACTCAACTTATCTCAAAGCTGCCACCAGGTTCCTTGTACCATACAGAACAGAAGGTTAACGCTGTATCATTGATTCCTATGGAATTTATTGAACATTGGAAAGTGTATCACACATGTGTAAGTGACCCAAAAAATGAGAAAACAGTCAAGAAAAAGTATATTTATGTAAAGTATTTCACATTTGTTTGTCATCATTTTATGCTAACTGTATTATAAGTAAAGTATTTGCTCTGCTGTTATGGTAAAACCACTCTTTTACCCTTTCCTGCAGATGCAAAACTATTTTAATTCCCTCTGATTGAGCTACTGCTCAGAAACACCATGAAGACACTTAGAGAAATTAGCTGGAAGTGAACATCAGTGAACAAGACTCTAATGTGTATTAATGCTGACAAGAAGTAACCCTCAGAGGGATCTCCTTCCCTCTCTCTCTCTGAACCCCCCCCCCCCCCACCACCACCACCACCACCACCCTCCAGCAGCAATATAATTATAACAAATACCAACAGCCAGCTACAGCCGTACACCCTTCATCTTATCTCACAGCGCTGAGCATTTAGAGTACAAAAGAAAACAACAAGGTGGCGTGCAGCATGGTGTCCCTTGTTGTTTTCCATGCAAAGCCTGCAGACAGCTTTTCTTCAGATGACTTCTGTAATCTATGTCAGTGGGGGCTCTCATCTGGTGCAGGGCGGCGAGCAAGAGGGTGCAACCCAAACAGGGGCTGAAAATGAATTCTGCCATCTTCATCTGATGCTGGGTAAAAAGACAGTTTGAATGTCCGATTAACAGCTACAAGTGGCTTTATCAGTGGAAAACTGACAAAATCTTGGCTCACATGAGGCCAGGTGATAACCCAAACCTTATTTACTCAAACGTGATGGATGGGGGCGATATCTTGAAAACACAATATGTTTTTTTTAATCCTAAAATGGAAAAAAAAAGAGCTAGTCAAGCCTGAATGTGCCAGGAGGACAGAAATCTGGATTTATTAGGAACAAGAATTCCTGCAATTATAGAATGAAATAAAATTATTTACTATATTGGGGCTGAGGCAAACATTCACGGATACAAAAATGAATGAGAAACATGCACTCCCAACAAAGCGCCATCGTTTTACTAATTCAATTTGAAAATCCAAGCTAAAAAAAATATGAACCTTGACTAACAACCATGGGAGGATGATTGTTGTAGACACCAGAGCTGAAGAGGCTGAATTTGGCTGAGGGCTTCGAGGTGAGGTTCATTATTCAAAGAAAACCACTAATTTAGTTTAGTTGCAACATAAACAACAACTGACAGCGTATTTTCTAGAAAGGTCTCACTGGATTCTGACCATGGGTCCATATTTAAGTGGATTCATGGTGGGTAAAGAAAATGCTTTTTCATCTTCTTCTTTTGAGGTACTAAAAGCTCACAGCAGGGAGACGATATGTGTCAGGAACTGCTCTTCTATGGTCCTATGTCTTTTTCACTCCCTTTTTGGCTTTCCTACAATGAAAATGTAGGAACACTTTATCCTGACTCACCTGTGTCTCAGTGCTGCAACCTCAGCATACAACGCCAAAGCTGTCATTTTTTGTAACATCCTCGTAGAACCCTTCACAGCAACATTAGTCTGGTCATGGGGCTGAATGTGCCTGGTTTGTTATCTTTCATGTGAAGTTTTGAGTGAGACCAGCAGTGTCATGTGGACAGAACTGTCATGAGCCTGTAAAAAGTCTGGAGGCAGAGTTGGAAGTTGCTGGAAGTTCTCTATGACCATATTGGAGGGGATCAGGGCTCACTGTGATGATCCCAATAAATGGGGCTAAATAAGAAGAACCATATATTATATAGTAGCGTTCCAGACTCATGTCAGCCATGTCGACTGTGGATATTGTAGAATAAAATTCAACCTTATCCTAGTCTTCTTTAGCTCTAAAGTGTCTGTGGCGTTCCAGAAATATTCATCTTATGCGTTAGCGGCCTGCATGTCCAACTAAATGACGTTTTACAGGTTTTTTTTTTAAAATGACTCTGAAATTCTTAGTATGCCCGGAAGACAAAGAGAAAATGTTGACAATGCTGCAACTCATTAGCCGGATTCTTCAGAGGGACGAAGCTTTGATTTCATTTGAGTTCATTCCTTAAGACCGATGGCGTTGTACAGAGACCTTCTGGCACGTCTGTGATGCTGTGAATCTCGTACCCCGAGTCGACTGCATCACAACACACTGATAAAGCATTCTCTACTTTTAGTGCACAACCTCCGGATTTACAGTCTTGGCAAATCACATCAGCTAACTGGACCTTTGAGAAAATAAAAAATAACTGCTCAAACATACGTTGTTAAGGATGAAAAATTCAGGTGATATCATTAATATTGTGTAATTTGCTAAATTGAATCTGGTGTGACGATAAAAAAAAATGTCAGTCTGTTTACAACAAATATAAGCAGACAATCAAGCAAAGAGGCTATTATATGAGACTGCCATGGCAATTTAAATTAATAGATTTTACCTCATGATTACCATCTTGATGGATGCTTATAGCCAGCCAAAGATTAATGGATTTATAGGCTTTTAGTCAGAATAAGGCTCAACACAACACTGCAATCGTGTTTGTAATTGATGTCAAATAAAGCACCGCTGCCACATTTGATCAGGCATTCTTACTCTATATAGGCACGGGGAAGACTTTTTGTGACCTATTTAAAACTTTTCAGATGTCGCACCAAGTCAGCTTCATCGTCATTCATCAGCTGAACTTCTTCTTGTCTTGCCTGTCCAGACAAATATTTCATTTTCTTCACTGTGCTGGTCGTGAAGGGAATTCTGGTCAGGCACGCTTATCACTGCCGAAAAATTCTCAGCCAATGAGCGATGAGCGTAGCGGTGATGAATACCTGAGCCATGAATATTAAACTGGAGGTAATTAAAGGCTACCTCAGAAATATTACCTTGTCCAACACACCTGAGGAGAAATTCCATCCGCCGTCCATTAGACTGAGATCGGGTCCGATAGAGGACCATCAGGAGGTAGACATGAGGGATAGCTGCACGTTGAATCAGTCATTTACACTGAAAATCTGACATTTGATTAAGTCTGACCTAGATATCGCAGAAAAGAAGTCACTGCCTCTTACACGCACTTCAGAGGAAAGAGGGACTTTTTATGAGTCTGAAGAGATCTCGACTAAATAAGGCTTTTTTCCAAGTTGTTTATCCTGTCTGGCTACCTGTCTAGGTGATATTATAATCAGCAGCAGCAAGGACAGGGAATTTAAATGCCCAAGCTTCACCTGTAAAACTCAGCCATGTGGATATATCAGCATAAAAAATATGATCTGGCCCGGTAGAAGTATCATTTATTAAAAATCTGTAAAATCCTGTAGTTTGCGTTAGTTTAGAAATGCGTGTCACATGGGAAGGAGTGATTCGATTTTTTTCCAGCTTGTTTAGTGCATATAGGCCAGACATCAAGAGAGGCGACGTATTAAACTGCAGCACAGTTGGAGGGAATCAGAAACAAGCTGCGGTAGCTGTTAATTTGACAAAACATTTATCAATTTAGAATAGAACAGCAAACAGTGACAACACTTGGTTAAGTTTGGCCATATGGAACCACTTGAGAGCTATATGACGGACTGCTTATGCCAATCAAATGGCATAAGCGCATTAGAAAGTTTTTTTGTGTGTTCTTTAATTTGTGACGCGGGGCCAAAGTAAAGATTCAAATGAACATCGTTTAGTTATGGAAGCTTTGAGCTGAGCGTAGAGACCAGCCCTGTCTTTTGCTCTCAGCTCTGCATCTTTGAGGAAAGTCATCTGGCAGGTCCAGGTAACAAAACACAAAGAGCCTCTTGGGAGCACACCCACTGACTTTCTGAGGCGTCTTAGTGAAATAACCTTGACATTAATGGGTGGTTTTCACATCCTGAAGTCTTCTGGGGCTTGCAATAATCTGTTATAGAAGAGATCCCAGCGGAGCCTTTCTGAAGTTGAACCCAAGCAATAACCTTGTCTGCTGAGGGTCTGCTCAGGATGCTGCCGTCCATTCTTCTCGCTATTTTCTCCGTGTTTACCAAACCCCTTCCACCCTTCACAGACCCTACATTTGAGCCGACCCTCCAGAGAGCAACACACCAATTACTCCATGTGTATCTTGATTGAATAACAGGACTTTTAATTGTCTTGTCTTTCACCATTACCTCAAAGCCGTAACCTTTAATTAAGAGTCTGCCAAATTATTGTATTCCCCTTTTTTCATCTGAGTGGATGAAAGTAATTACTGTCACCTTGCAAAGTATGGGAAGTAATTAATCCATCTTGATTGTAGGGAATCTATTTTTTCGGTCATTAGTTGGCCTTTTAATCCTTAAGCAGTTATGAAGTCTGTTAATTACAGCAAATGCAAAGTTATTTTATGTGCAACCTCAGCAAGATGTTGATGCCCATAAACAAGGACAGTTAATGCATTTTAAACTCTCCTGTTATGGGCAGTAGAGGTCTCCAGTTTTGAGTCCAGTAGCAAAGCAATCGAGTCCAAAATAGAACTAAAGTTCAATCTGAAATGTGTTTCAAGTCTATAGATTGATACAAATTCTGTTATAATCTGCAATTGTCGCATGAAACAAAGTTATGACTAAAGATATGCTATACGCATTTGTTCAAACTATAAAATGGATGATAAGATGAAAGAAATGTAGTGAACAAGTGCTCCACTGGAGAGAGGATGGCTGTATCTAATATCAAAGAGAAATGCGTGGATAATCACAGCATGAAGCATCTGGTTGTGTGGTGAAAACGCAGGAATGGGTGTGCCTTCTTTCAAAACCATTTATCAGACAAGACCAGGTGGGCCGTGTGCGCACAGTGTGCTGCATTGTTGTGGACTATAGAAAACGTTAAGTGTCTAGGGGATGCCACCCCCAACCAGGCGCTGTGTGTGGATGCTTCGTGAAGGCTGCAGCCCAGACCTGTAAAGCATGCAGCTCGAAAAGGACACGCTAATCCAACGCCGTAGATGCCAAATACCCACCGCCAGCACCAGCACCTCCATTCAGGGCTCGCTGTGTTTTGCATCCCTCCAGGGATCCGTTAACACTGCACACTGCCATGCTGCTTTACACAAGCTCCAACCTGATAGAGCGCTGTCATTGTCCATCTCTGTGGTCAAACCATGGGCTTCTCAACATGTATCCTGTGTGTTATCTCATCCAGAGCATGTACAGGCCACAACGACTCAGCGCCTCTCAGCCAGTATCTTTTAAGATTTCTCATGTGCCATCTGCAAAACAAGAAGACCAGCAGGGAGAGGGACGGTCACATCTTTCGCTCTTATTAAAAGGTCCCCGGCATTGAGATTCAGGGCCCGTAGCCTCACTATCATGTGGCTGTTTCCTCATAAAATCAAAGTAGTATTTATGTTGTGTTTTCAGGACACATCTTTCATTTTTTAAAAACAACATTTTCTATTTTCCCTTTCACTCCAGCCGCCTGGCTTTCCCTGTGATGAATCTCAATTATGCCAAGGTCACCTTTCATTGTGGTGATCTCTCTGTAGCATTATTGGAACTGGCAGTCCTTGCACACTATCATGGCCATGCTTATTGACAGCCATTTCCTTCTCAAAGGCAAAACAAGCAGGAAAGAAAATAGAGGAGAAAAAAATACTGAAAAAGTTGCATCCCATTATACTTTGGCGGGCAGATTTGGCATGTGTGTTCCAGGCTTTGCCTAATGATTTCTAATAATTTCCTATTTACTTAATCCAAACAAGTGTGTGTAGGTGTTTGCAGGGCAGCTCCTTCATATGCTGGCATTTCCTTAATTGCTGTTTCAAAAACAACAGCACCAGATAATGCAGTTTGTAAAATTCCCCACACACAGTCCAAAACAGAAAATGTGTTGCTGACATTAAAGAATTCACGATATTTAGTGTTGAAGTCCAAAGACATGCATTTGGCGGATGGGCGAATTGGCAACCCTGACTTGTCGTTAAATGTGCTCATGAACACATCTTAGGCTCCACGCTAAGCAAAATGAGAGAGGTCAAAGGCCAGCGAGCTTCTATCCCAGATAAACCAGATAAGATCAATGAGTATTATTAAAACAATGCCTCCAGAGATGAGTTGCTAAGTGAATACTTCAGGCAGCAGAAACCGGATGATATCAGGATATCCTACCAGTGGCTGGAAATGGCTGGACTGGAAGAGAACAAGGAGGCCCTGATCATGCTAGCACGAGAACAGGCTCTGAGCACGAGAGCAATAGAGACTGGGATCTATCACACCAGGTAAGATGCAAGTTGAGCCAAGAAGCCCCTGAGACAATCCAGCACATAAAAGACACAGGCTGTAAGATGCTCGCAGGTAAGGCATTGTGTTGCATCACAACCAAGTAGTTGGCTTAGTGTACAGGAACGTGTTTGTAGAGTTTGGACTGGAAACTCTGAGTTCAGAGTGGGACACAGTGCCGAAGGTGTTGGAGAATGGCCCTACTAAGATCCTGAGGACCTTCCAGATACAGCCTGAGAAACACGTGAGTGCGAACCAGCCAAACATTGTGGTGATGGACAAAGTGGACACAAAGGCTGACAACTCTTGATGTGTGTGTCAGGACTGGAGGGAACAACCGTTTTTGTCAACCCACAAATGGAGTTGTTCTAAGCAGATGGGTTTAAAAATAAAATTTCCAGTTTGAAACAGTGCTTCATTTTTGTCAAGCTCTTTTGATTTTATTCTAATGTATTTTGCTGTATTTTTTTTTTTAATAGTAATGTGCAGCCAGAATGTTGAGTCAAGATTGAATTAAAGTTGAAAATAGTATTGAATTTTAACCAAGGTAGTTTTCTCTGTCAACTGGACTGGGTTTCTTCTCTTGAAGACGTTTCGCCTTCTATCCAGAAGGCTTCTTCAGTTCTATTGAATTTTAACTTTGGGGTTTTTAAAGTAAAAAGTGACTTGAAATGTATGGTTAGTTAATTCCAAAATCACATGCCTGAATCCATTATGTGATGTAATATTAAGAATGACTCTGTAGTTACATATAACCCTACCCATAAAGACATGCTAGTTTAGTTTAACAACTCTTGATGTGTGTGTCAGGTGGTGGTGTGTGAGTGTGTGTCGGGCGGTGGTGGTGGTTGGGGGGTGGGGAGGTACATATCACCAAACGTGTTAGAATTCCCTGTTCACAGCTGATAGAGGTGTGACTGCAACAATTATTCTAATTGCAGCTTCGCTGCAGCTTCTATTGTCAACGGGGAATAGGATGGGTGTGGGGGATGCAGTGAAACAGTTAGCCTCCCAATTGACAGTGACATATTGATAAGCGTGAATGTTGAGCCTGTTAGTTGAACCAACAGGCCTTTGATGGCTCTCTGATGTAAGTCATTAAACAAGCTTTGGAGCGTTTACCTCTGTGATGTATCTTATTTGTCTGCTCTCAAACGCCTACACAACTTTGCAAAGCTGTCTGCTTTCAGAGGCATCAAATCTTAACAGTGCTGCACATTTAACGCGTTGTGGTCTCGTTCCTTTAATAGCATGGCTGTTCTCGGCATGCTTAAATCTTTGGGATACTCTTAAACTGTGGTTGCAGTGATACAGTTTACACAAATTCATGTGAATTAGACAGTTCTGCATTTGATTTGCTGGGAGAATAAATAAGTCTTTGTCAGTTACAAAATGAATGAATGCTGCAAGGCTGGTGATAAGACTGGATGTTGATGCCATCTCTGGAAGATTTGGTTTATATCTGTCTCAAAGTCTCAGAATTAATGGAAGCTGAAAAAACAGAAGAAAGGTCTTCAACAGAGCCAATATAAAGACTTGGATTGAACTTGATGCTGGCCAGCTGGGGCTCAGTAAAAGATTAAGGCGTCTATAAATCCTTCAATCCAAATGTGTTCCAAGGTTTCAAACAAAAGACCCTTTACACAATGGCAGCAATCATCTCATTATTCTGTATTTTTCACAGCACTTAAGCAAAATGAGCTGGGTAAAGTTGCATTTGCTTTTTTTTCTGTAAAATCTGACAGCAATTCATTAGACATCCACTGAAGACATTTCAGCTTTTCTGCTGTCATACAGAAGTCCTAATGCCGTATGCAGGAATCCATCATTGCTTAATCAAATAACCAATCAAATCCAGCGACGTGTCAGAAGGAGGGTCAGTCGACTCTTATGAGAATGGGACGCCCGCCGCCTGCCACTGAGGGTGTCAGGAGCCTGATGAATGCAGAGGCAAAGGAATGAAAACTGCATTATTGCTAAAGAGTCCAGAGCAAAGTGTCCTGGAATATAGGATACGATTTCACCAATACACCACCAAAGGAATGGTAGATGAGTCCAAGCGGGTGGGAGGGGGGCAGACACAGAATAATTCACGAGGGCAAAGGTGAAGATGAGCTAGTTTGTTTTAGTTTTATCTTTAGGTTGTTTTTTGGGTTGACATCATTGTGTGTGTGTGTGTGTGTGTGTGTGTTCCCACCTCCCTCCGTTGATTTCTTGTTCCTCACCTATTTGTCTTCCCACTGCTTGTAGCCCACCCCCACTTCCCTCCTACATTTTGTGAGAAAAGCTTCCTTATATTTTGAGCTAGTTTTGCGATTTGGGATTCTTTTGCCTGATTTGGACTGACTTCCAGTGAATGACCAGAGCGTTACTAAACCCTCTCATGTCTGACCTCTGGATCTGCCAGGGAATGTGATTTCTCGCTCTACAGTCTTTGGTAGCAGGACCCCATCAAAATCTGACCACACAAAAGACCCCCCCAAAAATTCTTTATCGTTAAAAAAAAAACAATCAGAGCACTGCCCAGCGTTTAGCTTCGTCCCTTCTTCTTCGGGACTCACAGACTCCAGCGTTATGAAATGCTTCTCTTTTATGGCCAAGAGAAACCGCTCCTTCACAGTTAAACTCAGACAATGTCACTTAAATGCTACAACGTGATGATGGAGTCGCCGTTTATAGTCGGACGTCTGCTTTCAGGTGTCATTATACAACGCAAACCCCTCGCAAGGATCAAACGAGAAAGAAAGGTCTCATCATCAAACATGCCACTGACATTCTAAATGCCAAATGCACCCAAGACTCACGCTTATAGATTAATGGCAAGCTAGAGGCGATGCAAGCGTGTCGACGGCATCTCCTCCATAACATTGTCAGATACCCCACGAGAGACAGTCTGCCAGGCTGATCACGGAGGTGATGCTTTACCCACTGAAAAAAGTGTCCCCTCACAACTTTGTGATAAAGTTTTCATGATTATGAAACCAAAATCTGCCTGAAATTGTACGGAGCTCACTGCATGGTTCCATCTGACCAAACACTGTCAAACAGTCCTTTGGTCGCTTCACATGTGATGAGACATACAGCATGTATCCTATAGTGTCCACATTTCTGGGACATATTATTATACAAACTTCCGGAATTCCGTTCTTAATCTGTAGGGTTTAAAATGGAGTTGGTGCACCTTTTATTGTGACTGTATGACAGCCCAACTTTTCCAGGAGGGCTTTCCATAAGGCATCAGAGTCGATCTTTGGACTACCAATCAGACAATCAAGCTATGTCCGGTGGGGGCACGTTTTACATCACTACATCTCAATCAACCTTGAGCAGGACCAGGCTCATGTACGGGGACCCTCCTGCTGACGGCTGGCTGGGCAGAGAGAGAGGAGAGGAGAGGAGAGGAGAGGAGAGGAGAGGAGAGGAGAGGAGAGGAGAGGAGAGGAGAGGAGAGGAAACCATGAGCCAGTGGGGGGGTGACAGAGGCCTGTCAGGTGATCATGTTTCTGGACCCCGGCAGCCTTGGCCTATAGCAGCATAGCTAAGATGTGACCTAACAATTTGAGAGGAGAGAATAAGTAGAGGAAAAAGAAATACATTATATTAATTAAAATAAACTGTCAGTAGAGTCCAGTTGAGTGGGTCAGCAGGGTCGGAGGTCAGTAGGTCAGCATGCAGCTACAAAGGCGGCGATACCTGTAGATGAATACAAGGGGGGGAAGAAAATAAATATAATATCACTGATCTACTTGGAGAGGAGAGGAGATATAGGGAATATATAGGGCATTTGTGTGCTCGGCACCTTGCTCAAGGGTACCCTGGCAGTGCTCTGAAGGTGTGCTGGCACCTTCCCCTACTACCACAACACCTTCCATGTTTTGTCTGTGCTGGGGCTTGAACCAAGAACCCCCTGCTTCTCAGCCTAATTCGACAGACTGAGCTACCAACACCCACCAGAGTTAGAATTTATTTTTCTACTTGTTTTTACTACGTATAAAAGTACAATGTTTACATCCAAAGCTGTCTCAGGAGCTAGGAAAAATAGAAATATTCACAACTATGTTTTTAACTCTACCTAAGAACAGTGTTTAAGTAAACACTAGATACATTTTGAATGCCAATCTGACAGGAAAGGTGATTAAACAGGAGTTTAGAAATAGGGGAATATTTGTTCCTATTCAGCGCATGATACTGTTTATGGGTGCGCATGATGTCCATGATAATGGTAAGCGTGCACACAGCATGCACAGAGGAAACAAACACGCAGGACAAGGTTGGCTGGCGAACAGTTTTTATAGTCGTTCATTCACTGTGGCCTCTCAACTCTGTGGGCTTTGGGAATACGCAGTCTAATCTGCCGTATGTCGCAGAAGTTTTTACAAGGTACTCCATGGATTTTTTGGGCTGACATCAGGTCTGAGGGTGGTGGAGGAGAAAAGGCATACATTTACATGCTTGAGTGGTGTAATCTTCATGAAATACCGGTAAATAGGGAGAGGAAGCCTGGTGGAGCCGTAGATTAATGCTGCTATCAAATGGCCTGGGACAAAGAAGGGGAAGGCTAATGAGCTGGAAAAGGCAGGGCTGTTCGCAGCATTAAGTGGTGCCGTAGCACCATCTCCCCACTGGCCACCGCGCTGCTATGTTCAAACACCGAGGCTTTGTTAGGAGCAACATAGGACAAATATTGGAAAATGTCATTAAAACATGATCTTATACACCACCTGTTTCATACACCTTGAGAATAGCTTTAATTAAAGGCAGACTTTGGGAGCACAAATACAGATTTTCAGTGAATATCTTTGTCATATGCCTTTTGTCCCTGGTCAGTAAAATTTGGAGGGGCCATTTGTTTCTTTATAATGCAAGAAATTGCAATCACGCCTGATCTGTTCGCCCTCTTCTTCTCTCCATGACTGAAACCCTCTCACTTGCTTAGACTCGTCCCTGTCTCTATATTTGCACTCCCACAGCTCATATAATGAGAAACACTGTTCTGTTCCTTGTCCATCACTTTCCTGTGGTATCATCTCAAACATGCTTGTAACCTCCCATAATTGTTGCCTAGGTGACAAGACCAACCGGATGTACTCTTGGGCCTAGATAAATTTCTTGGTCTGTCCTGTGGAGGCTGTATCAATTTTTGATGCTGCGCGCGCACACACACACACACTTGCAGGTATTGCTTTATATTTTATTAAGGCGCATTGGTTAAAGTTTCAGTAGGCTGTTGCCCTGAAAGAACCTGGACACACTCACAAAACACCACATTGTGGAAAAATCTAGCCATTTATCCAGCGTCCAGAAACTTTACGTTTATATATGAAGTATTACAATTTATCTAGCATATAAAGAGAAAAACGATTCAATAAAATCTGAAAATTTAAAACAAACTTCAAGTGTAGAAAACAGAAACAGTTATTGCCTCATTCGAACTTTATTAAGCAGAACCTCATTTAATTGAGGCGATTCTTCATTGGCATCGGAGCAGCACTGGTCCTCCCGAACATCCAGCACTGGTCGCGCTCACAACTACAAAAATTACAAAGGAAATGAGGTAGAAAGTAAGAGATCAACACCTCTTTGACCAACGTGACCTGGCCAACAAAGGCAGCCGCACACGAGACAGACAGACAACAATAACAAACACCCTACATTCAACCAGCAACTTGTTCAATAAAGTGCTAGCGTTATTGTTATAGCACAATTTAAACATTTAAGACTCTTTACACTTTAAAAACCCAATCTGTGGGCATTTTAAAGTCTCTGGGTGGTTGTTAATCGAATATTTTGACTTGTCAAACACAGAGGATGACTCCTTTTTATTAAAGCCATGTTTTTTCTTGGTGTTACATGGACCCAAATATTTAAGAGGAGATAAGGTCAAATACGTTTTATAATGTCTTCTAATTCCAGAATCTTTTAGGGATGCTGTGTGTCACATAACTAGCATCACTCGGCAGAATCAAGGGAATGAAGGCACCATCAAATAAAAGTAACAGAAAGAAATGCAGGCCAACCATCTCACCAGTCTGAAAACAGTCAGACAAGAGCGTGCTCTAACCACTTGAGGCGTTGACATATTTATCTTACTTGAGCCAAGTGACAGTTGTCTCTGCAGTCATTTCATTTTACACGCCAGCATGAAAAAGAGGAGGGAAAACTGAATTAATCGAATGTGGAGGGGCATGTGAAGGAATGGGAGTTTGAGTATGCAAGGAGGAGCGGTTGCTGCATATCCCCAAGTAAAATACTCTGAATCAGAAGGGGTGGGCAAATAAATAAATGTGTTATGTATGACCAAGTGCACAGACAGGGCTTTGGGGCTGCTAGCTGGTCCATCCGTGATGCATTTAGACAAGTGAATAAATCAGCACACAATTAGGGCTTGTGATTTCATTTACGGTACCTACGAGCGCTCCAGTGGCAGATTCTGGCAGATGTCATTTCTGGCCAATTGATTTTGCTGCTGTCCCGAGGCCTGTGCAGTCAAGGGCCCTCTATCCAGATTACAAATGAATGGTAAACACGAGCCAAATGGCTGTCCGTGGAATTTCTGCATGATAGGAATACAAGAATGTAAGAGATCACTCTGGCACCACGGAAACAAAGACATGGAAGAGGCGCTGATTAATCTAGAGTTGCCATTTAAAGAAATTCCACTAAGAACAACTGCGCATTTATTTGTTACGCACTATCCCCCCTTAAATTAGCATTTTGTGTTTAAGTTTATTCTGCAAGCACTGTTACAGCCAATGACGCGCTGCTCAGAATCATTCATGATGGCATTTTATGAAAATCCTTCAGCAGGAACAGAGGAAAATTTGGTTCCAAGCCAGGATGAAAAGCGCCCTGTGTTTATGCATGTGCGGCGTCTCGCTCACCGTCACGTCGCAGATACACTCCGACGCAATCACCGCACACTGAGTATTTGTCATCCCCATCATGGGGAGGAAACACTTGACCGATTGCAATGCAGATTGAGAAATCAAAGCTGAAGTGAATGAAGAACTTGCCCTTGGTCTGCAGCAGTTCATCAATCTGCCACCTGTGATGCATCCTTTCTCTGCCTGCTCGCAACAGATCCACCCCCCCCACTTCCTTTAAATGTAACTAATTGTTTGCGTTCTCATTTGAACCTGAGCGAGATTACACTCACTGATTATCACTCACTGATATCAGCCCTGCATGATGCTGATTATGAAGTTACAGCTTGTAACTTTTTTTGTATTGTCAAAATCGGTGTTATCGACCAGAATGTGTAAAGTTAACTCAAAGTCTTCAATGTTTGCTTGTTTTGACTGAGCTGGCATCGCTGTTAAGGTGGACTTGGGTGCGTACATATGGAGACGTGAAGAAAATCTGCTGGATGAGAAGAAAAAAGACGGCCCAAATCTCTGTGTGACTCTGCTTTTCAACGCTAAAATCTACACACAAAAGAAAAGACTTCAGAGGGGAAGGACTTTATATTTGATGCTGGCATGTGTGGGTTTACCTTTACTTTCACAACTTCCACAACAACAAACTTTACAACCCTTTTCATAACAGCCATCCAAGTTTTGGAGCATACATCTACTTTGAAGGATGTTTAGGGAGGCCAACAACCAAATAAAATGTTCTCACCTGGAAATGCTTTAGGGGCCCCCGACATGATGAATACTGACTTGGCAATAGAGGCTAAACAAGCACCACTGACTCAGAGGGTCAATAAAATGAGAAAGTTTCTTCAAACAACTTTTTATCACTGCGTGGTAGATTTTACACCTTAAGATAAACCATATAGGCACAACTCCAAATCACTTAATTGTTCAATCAACATTCATGATATTGTGAATTTCTAAATTTATACATTGCTAATAATCCAATAATGCACTCTAAATAAATAGGTGAACAACATTTTTTTTTTTGGGGGGGGGGATTATTTTCCATCAAGATAATACACCAAGTAAGCATCCAGAGTAAAATCCATAGTAATCTAGTCCAACCTCAAAGCCTCTTAATCTAATAGATTTAAAACTGGTTGTTTGTGCTTCCTATCTTTTCTGTAATCTTGTAGAATATCTACACGATAAGCAACAGCAAAAAATGGGAAACTGATGCTCTGTTCCATTATTGTTAGGATGGCCTTGGCTTTCTCCACTGACATGAAGTGAAAGTCATGGTTACAGTGGCTGACAGGCGCAGAAAAGCCCTTTGTTCAATCTAAAGACTTCCTATTTCACTTTCACTCCCTTCACGTTTACAGAGACTTTTGGACTTTGCAGCAGGGTTTTATCAAAACTGCGAGATATTTTCACAAATGTAGAGTTACTGCATACGATACGCTAATATAGAAGTAGGTAGTGTGCATGTGTATGCACATTGATAAACATTTTTATGATATATAAAAAAGGGGGGTTATTTATTTGATACTATGGTTCGACATTTTGATGGTTTTTGTGCTTTTTGACTCAACAGCCGTCTTTGCTTCAGGCGACAGCTGCAGCAGCTGAGGGGAGCACAGAGCAGACGCGTCACTGCCCAGACACTAAAATGACAGCCATAACTTTCTTTTGGTTAAATAGAGTCAGGTTTCACACCCCAGGACTCTATAGTATGGCTGTTTTGTAGTTTCAAGTCATGAACTTGGGCTCTACACATTAAAATTTCATTTCCTTTGCAGATGGAAGACTGGACAACCACGCAGGAAGACACCTGCTCATCAGGAGAAATAATTGATCAGGCACATTCACACACCAAAGACGCACCCTCGGGAGACTCGGACGTTCCGTTTTTTGCCGAAGGACATTTCAAGATGTAAACCAGAGATCGAACCGCTGACCTTCGCATCGTTACGCCGACCACTCTCCCTCTTCTCCCTCATCTATATTTCATGTCGCAACACTGGATCAATCAATCAATTGATGGATTAAGTGATTTCCATTAACTTCATAACTTGATGAACATTTCTCTACTCCAATAAAGCATAATGAGTCCATTGACATTGATGCAATTTGACAAAGTCTGTTCTCTCACATTACAAAATGAATATAATCAGTTTAGCTTCTGTGGAGAGATTACTTTATTAATAATATGATAGGTATTGGTGCAGTATATTTAAGTAACATGAAGTATTTGAACATTTTCAGTCGTGGACCGTGTCTGTCATTATCAGGAAATGATTTCTCTTTTTTCTCCAACATAGTTAAGAGTATTTGAAAATGCTTCAGGCATTTTTGAATGAATTTTTCAGGAGTTATAGATGAAAGAAGCTGTGACTTCCATATAGGCGAGCAGCCTCACTATGGGGAGTTCATTTTAAAATCCCTTAATTACTATGAATTATTTCATAATAAACCTAATAGAAATGCTTCCCACTATATTGGATTATTACCTTTTCCCTTCACCCTAATGGAGATTAAGACAGCAAATGCATCAAAGGAATTTTTGATACATTTTATAGAACATATTTCAAAGCACAACAAAAAATTCATAGACTTTTATTTTGCAGACAGGCTGCTCTGATTCATGGTGGCAGCAGTAACCTCATCGTAAAAGAGCAAAACCTCCAAGTTGACAAAAGTCACTGCCATCATCTTGAACACTTTTCCCCGTCCTTTATATTTAAGAAAACCTCTCTGTTACCCTCTACGCATAGAACAGCATTTATTGTGCACTGAGCAGGACACGGCTGCACCTTTTCACTTTCATCTAAAATCCAGGGAAAAGGCAGACTGAACTGGTATTTACTTCCAAACCCTGCTGGGGTCTACTTGGATACTCAACGTAAGACTCCTTTAAGGCTTTTTTCTCTCTGTGGTGCACCTTTAAACACCGTCTCTGTGAAGTGTTTAAAGGGGCTAAATGGAAATAAAACAAAAAAAAACAAGCTTGAAGAAGCTGCAGGAGCCATTATACAAGGAAAAATACCATCATCACACAGTAAAACTGCTAATGCTAAGAAGTTGCCCACTGTTGGACACAACAAGAATTGGGAGCCTCAGACTGAAGAAGGCATTACAAATGTGATCCTGGTTTTAATAATGCACGCGGGGCAGGCATAGTGGTCAGCTGCTGTGGGCAGTGACATTTACAGTTGGGGATGAGAAACTGTATGAGGTTAACCACCCACAAGGGTTCTGCTCACAGCATGGAGATGAGCTATGAGGCTTCCTGGTGACTGGGTCAAGAACATACTGGGGGGTTCATATGCAGTGGTGCTTGAAAGACTGTGAACCTGCTGTTTGGAAAATGGAGAACTATGGAAAAAGTTACTCTATATTAATAAGTAGCCTCACTGCACATAGGCCACCCCGAGAGAAATGTTAGCAAGCTAAGCTAACATGAGGGCTTGGGGACAGAAAAATAGCTTCTGTTGAGATATTTTTCATTATTTTCAGCGCAAGCTTTTTCACATCAACAGCATGACCCAGTTACAACCTAGATGTGTGTTAATTTTCCTATCCAAAAGTTAGTATCTGGCCCCATGTACTACATTTGTATTTGCACTTAAACTTTGAGATAGAACTGCGTATATGTGATTCGGCAAAGAGCAAGAGAGCTTAACCTGTTTAAACATTAAAATTTTGCGTGTACGAACCTCATACTTTACCGCAGGCAGCCATTCCGAGGTCAGAACACCACATTAAAAAAATAGAAAAAAGACAAACTTACGATGGAAACAAAAAGCTTATATTTTATTAACAAGTTATCATTAAAATAAGTTAGTGAGCACTAGCTTATGTTAATGCTATTGCAAAACACTCAGATGATTCCCTAACATGTTATTTTTACTTAAGTCCTAGAACTGAATAGTAGTTGCATTTTTGGTTGTATAATTCTAAATAGTTAAACCAAATGTTTGCTTTTGTTGTCATTCGAAACATCTTTCGCCTTTTTTTTGTTTTGTTTGATTTTGACAATCGATACTGGCAGGTGATCTGAAAGAAGGCAGAAGGCGAAACACAAAATTATTATCGGGCAGTAATTCTTCCGTTTCTACAAAGCCACGATTGAAGATTAGAACTCTCCGCTTATTCACTGGCCACATCCTGTATGTAATCAAGATTTTGGAGACAGCACAGTCAGACCAATTTATACCACAGTACCAACTGGGATTTCATATAAACCATTAAAAGTATTCCAGAATGTTCCGAGGAGAGCTCTATAGGTGGTTGTCTCCTACAAATGCTCAGGTTGAAAAACCCTTGTGGTTTTGAATTTCCCCCCAGTCGTGCTCACTTTGTCCAATCCGATTAATTCCACACATGATAACTGTCCACCAAAACCAAACACATGGATTCACATTTTTAACCTTTAAAAGACAGGAACACAACCAATCGATTCCAGCTCTCTTACTCTCAAACATCTACACGGTTCTGTATCTTTGGGTCCCCCTAAAACATCTGGTGCTTGCTTACACATGCGCTGTATATTAGTACATCAGTGAATCACATAAATATTTGAATGACCAGTGTGTCAAAATGGGCTCATGTCAGCATCATTATTTCCCCGCACGAAGGAAGATGTGGGTTTAGAAACGCAACCACAGCCCAGTTGGGCCTGCAAGCTGAGGTCCCCAGTGTGTTGCATCACCCAAAAGCCCTCTAGGTATCTCTCCTGTTCCAACGGCCTCAACAAAATCGGTGATGATGCATTTCTTGCAGGCCATTTCTGTGCACTCATACAAACTGGCTGCAAAATCTACTTTTATATTGAATATGTGACCAGAAAACAGATGGATTCTTTGACCTTCCAAGCAAATCAGCCTCATTTTGATGAACTGTATATTTGTTTCGGTATCGACCCGTTCCTACCTCCGCACTGTCCTTCCTAAAATAGTCCCAACGTTACAGGAGGATGAGGGCAATTCTCTTTCACCCAGCCAGATCTACTACACTGCTCACAACATACATTTTACACTCTCTGGCCTTCAAACCACCTTTAGGTCATTGCAGGAAACTTATATCTGGACCATTAGACTCACGCTACGGCGGCGTGCCCTCACCAATGTGAGCTTTGTCTAATTTCTAAAGGCGGAATTAGATTTCAAACAGCGAGGCTAAATATTACTCTGATTCCAGCAAGGGCCTGATTAGTGCCTCTAAAATACTGCAACCTTTAATGGAGGCTTATCGTTCGAGCCCTACAAGGATTCCGTGTAATACTGCTGTTTGCTCACAATCAGCACTGTGTTTAATAAATGTGGCTGAATATGAACTAATCTTTTGATCTTGCTTTCATTAGGCCAAACCAAGTGGGGAGGGCTCTTCTTGGCAAATAAGCCCCCCATCATCGCCGCCCACAACCCTTGCTTCCTATTCTCATGGGAGAAATGAGCAAGGACACAAATGCTCTTATTTAAAGATAACTGGTAAACTGCTTTAATTAGCCCTTGTTTTCAAAGTACTCAACTTTCTTTGGGAATAATGTTATTATGATCTCCATAGTGGTTGCCAGGCATTCAGCTCCTTTTACACACCCACACACAACCACACAACTGCACACACACATCCTTGTATGTCTCTTTGTGAGGACTTTCATAGACGTCATGTATTAGCCAGCCCTTAACGCAACCATCACAACTAACTCACTCTGACCCTGACCTAAGCCCAGCTCTGACCTCAACCTTAAATCCAGGTCATAACCCTCAAGCAGACTATTGAAGATTTGAGTACCAGCCAAAATCTCACCACATCCCAAAAATGTCCCCACTTTGCTAGTAGAATGCAGACTGTTGTAGCAAGTACAAGAACACACACAAAGTCACACTGTGTCAGATTTACTCCTGTAGTATTTTAGATGGTGTCTTGCAGGACAGGATTGCTTCTGCCTTAGGGAGCAGTATTTCATCCAGGGGTGACATGTGCCCAATTATTAGGTCCTCCATACAACCTTAAATGATTCCCAGACCACCTATGTCTCATCGTAAACAATCCACAGCACCACGCTACAGGATGATCAACGACTTTCCTCCGAAGTCCAATAACACAACCCATTGTTAGTTACAGTCTTATTACAGAAGCACTTGTGTTACTGTCACAAACATGTGCAAACCTACAGTGTGTGTTGTTCTACAGGACTTATCTGTCAATCTGAATCCGTACCGTGATAAAAAGGCATTTTTTATGCTTCTATTGGGGTGATTCTGTTGCCACAGCTACATTTCCTGGCAACATTATCATATCTCTATCAAAGTATTATGAGGACACATTTAGGTCATAACTAATCAACTTTTATTCTCTTGCCTCATTATAGTATACCCTTAGCTCATAAACAAAGGAGTGAATACACACTCACCTGTTCACTCCCCCATTAGGTCTGCATAATACCTACTAATTATGTTTGCTCATCTATAAGCCTTAATTATGCTGGGAGCTGATAATTAGCTGAGCTAGAATTAGTGTTTTTTCTTTTTAACCTGGCAGTAATAATGGTTGTTCTCATCTCAAAGGAGACCACTGATTTTTACATAAATAACAGTTTTTAAATTCACTTCAGTACCTACAGTCATAATTCTGCAAAAAAGTCTGATTATGCAGTCACTGCATTCTGTAAAATATTAAAATGGCAATTTTTGTGCTTCCATTAAAACATAAAGCCTAAAATAAGACCTATTGATGGAATCGCCCGAAACATTTAGGAGGAAATGAGTGTATCGTTCTCCAGAAACAAAGTAAACTTTTTATGTTGATATAGTGTAATTGAATATTATTAGAATTATAAACCTTATGTTAATCAACGATTGTTCCAAACTTACACTTGTGGCATTACCTGCCTGTAACACTGTCAGGGTTTCATAAGGAAAGGTACTTCATAAAAGTGAAGACAACATAAATGAGATTGTTTTAACAAATTAAAAAGCGTTATTTGGTTTGTTTGAAAGACTGATGAAAGAAATTTGTGATTTTTAACATCTGGATGATTTCATTATCAGGTACATCGTTTAAGAGTCTATAAGAGACTAAGTATGGCTCACAACCGTTAGTTATTTGAGAGGAAAATAAGACAGACAGAGAAAAAAGACACAGTTGGGCTGTGTTGGACATTGAGATGAATCAAGGAAGAGCCTACGCCTGTGTTCCATCTACTCAGGTGTAAATGCGATAAACCTGCGCTGGAACTTTGATTTTCCGATGTATTATTTTACTGAGGTGCTGCTCACTGTGACAGAGGGTAATGAGAAGGAAGAGGAGATATTCTAGAGGACCCAGATTCTCTGTGGGATATCATCAGCAGAGAAAATAGCTAACATCAATAAATCCTACGCATGGCTACAGAAGACCAGCCTTCGCTAAGGTCATGATAAAGACGGCACTAAATCGGGTCTCTTGCACCTGCTCCAGGGGGGGTCTATTGTGCAAGATGCAGGCGAAGCTAAAATGCCCTTGGAAAAACACAGAACACAGACAACACAGAAGAGATGTGAGCTGGACCAGGCTACACTGAGGGATAACCACTGGCTGGGACTTGGACAGGGACACCTGGGCTTAGTATGGATTTGAAGTCCCAAGGGGACACATTTTTCAAAGTACTTGAGAACAATAAATCTAAGATCCTGTGGGAATTCAAGCAGCAGCTGCCTGACCAGCCAGACACAGCAGTAGTGGTCAAAAAGCAAAAAAGGGTATTTGTAATAGAAGTGACATTTTTTCACATTTGTGCTAAGATGTAGCACGCTCGTTTGCATTTTCATCCTTAAAAATCAAAACCACGCTTGATTTGTGTAGAAGCTGCCACATTGTGGTGCAGCGTAGTCAGGTTCTGGTCCCTCAGCTGATTATGCAGTTTCTTAGACAGCTGCACATTTTGAATTTCTGCAGGTCATCCCACCAAAAAGAATATGTTGTATATGTTAAAACATTTGCGCCACCGTTATATAGGAACAAGCATCAGTTAATCAGTGTCACCTTTCAAAAGCTACAAGGTTTAGATGGAATTGAGATACTTCCTGTCCACCCTCTTCACAGGAGGACAGCTGCATAAGCTTCTGCCAGAGACAAACACTGACACCATCATCTGCAGTAGAACCCCCCATACCCCCTTCCCTCCCAGCCCTCTGCTGCACAGGGTTTCCTGGCTAAGAGTCGTCTCCTCTGGGCTCAGCACCCCTGGGACAGACAGGGTGGCTGGCGACAGCTTTAGGTCATTATTTAGGCGTGTGTGTTTTGGTTGTCGGGTTTGGAGACGGACACAGACATGGTTATGAAATGCCAGCAGACAAAACTGGCAAATGAAATAACAACAAATGTCATCCAGTGGGAACGTGGTCAGATTCCATCTGCTGTTTAACCGGCAGCACATATATAAAACCCTGTGTTCGGCCAGAGGAGAGGGCTGCACTACAAACAAGTAAAGGTCAAAGGGGGAGAAAGCCAAGATGAATCCTTGGAAAATCATTAATCATATAATCACAAACACTGTTGCCAAAGATACTAAAGAAAACAACAACAAAAAAAACCAAAACAAACAAGCCTGCCTGAAGACATTTTTCTCAAAATGTGAGACTATTTCCTCCAGTGCTCTTCTGTCTTTCCCTATTTAGTGAACTAAAACACAGGCTGATGCTGTTGTTGGGTCTGCTAATTACTAAACAATTAAAAAGTTAACTGTGACTTTTAACCCTGGGGTTGAAATTTATCATGTTTTCCATTAATCCGCTCTGCCAGTTGTCCAGCTGGATATGTTTTTTAAGCCTCACCGATGAAACTGGACGCACGCAGAGTAAGAGCATCATAAGAAGCCTTTACTGCAGTGTGGCCACAAAGGAGGACACACATAAAACACTTAGAAACTAAGGGAATTTGATCCTACCAAGACCAAAGAAAAGGTGAGAAATCAAGTTCACCATTTTGGCCTAGCATTGTTTTGCTTTCAGAGTATATATCTGCAAAGATTCTATCTGTAAAAGCATTTTAAACATGTCCATTCCCCCTCTTGAAGTTGCTACTTGGTATATACCAGAGCTCTTTGAGGCATCACAAAAGCTGTAGTGGGTCTACGACATCGGAGGTTGCCTATCCAAATGGGGTGTTTTTGTTCACTCACTCGTACTTTTTATTTACATGTTGTTCTCCCAATATAAGTCAAACCACGCAGGCATTCCAGTCTGTACACAAGATTGATACAATTTATATTTGATGTGATATAATACCTGAAATCTGAAGTAACATCTGGGCATAGCTCTGGGGTAGAGCAGTTCTAGACTTTGTATGGTCCGTCTTTCATGTCTATTTAAATTCAGAAGTGTGCTCCAATCTACTGATAACCACCCAATCTATATTGGCCTTATAGAGGACAAAACATATCAGCCCTGATGAAAGCCCGTGGCCACAACGTGTTGGCAAGTCTTTAATTTTCATGGCCATGCTGTAAAGAAGGCTTTTTATTTTTCCTCCAACTCTGAGTGCTTCAGTTTATGCAACCACCTAGATTTGGGATCCTCACACTGAAGAGCACCAGAGGTAGAGACGAAGACACTAACGAATCAACAACTGATACCCATGTAGCACTACAGGCATGTTTGCAGATTACGAACTGAGAGTACTTTGGACACTGGACACATTACACACAAACCCTAGAAATGTGCCCTGATGAAAACAAAAAGCATTATATTTGCTTGGGGTTTTCAAAATAATGTTCTGTTTTCTTTAACAACAAGTTCTAGATGGAAGCTCTGGCACCTGGTCAGATCCATACTGGAGCTGGCTAGATCTCTTTTCTAAATCCACTCTCTGGAATCTGCTCCTCCCAGAAGGCCACACATACACTCGACATATACGCTTATTTTTTCATTTAAAAAAAGTCATGTTTTGCTGTATTTTTCTCTGCATTATTGACACTAATGTGGAATGTTGAAGGCAATAAAGAGGGATTTTGATGTGTTCTATTAAACCTAGCTTTAAAACACATTAGCAATAAAAATAAACAGTTTCTTTGCCTGATGGAAACTTTGGTGATAATTGTAAAGTAAAGTTCAGTACACCCCAGCAAAGCTCAAGCACCCGCCACACTTATGTAACCAAACTATTGATCCGTGGAAGTTGCAATGTTTTACAGTGTTAGCCCCACATCACATATAACAGCAGTACCGAACCAACCACCATGTCACGTGAAAAAGGAATTTGTTTCAACCTGACATTGTATTAAGTTTGAAGTCAGAAATTTACTTTATTTGACCGCCTCTGGCAGATACTCGTGCCTGTGCCCAGTGAGTGGATGAGGCCTATCAATAATGTTCTTTTTTTTCTGATTGAGCTTATATGGAAACATGGACACAGAATAAATGAAAACAAATAAATAACTAAATGCTTTTCTAATGTGCTCATTTCAGATGTGACTTCATTTGTTTTCCTGCAATCTGGAAGTCTGTCGCTTCTATCCTCGTTTGGCACTTCCTCTGTGTCTCCTGTGTTTGTCCCTCCTGTTTCAGTTCTTTGTTTAGTTTAGTTTGTAAGTTTAGCTGCTGCTCATGCGCAGCTCTTTAAATGCAGCCAGCAAATTCTAGTCAAGTGTGGCCTTGGGTATTGTTGTAACCCTCGGTGTGACCTTCTGGTCTAGAATGAAATGGGCAATGGTTTGAGGAGTTAGTAATGTTCCAACTAGCATAGCCTTGTCCATCTTGTCGCAACCACTCATCTTCACTTCAGATTTCTTTGTGTTGTATCTTGTGCAATTAAATCATCTCCAGGTTGTTTCCTTGACAGGATCTCAAGGTCAAGAGGGGCAAAGGAAAGAATCCCTTCTGCAACACCGTGTGTTAACGTTTTGAGGAAGGTATGAATCTGAAACGAGCAGGGTCAGTGAGGTCACTGGAGAGGTTATTTGCACAACATTCCATTTGAAAACATTCAATGTTGAAGTAATTGACAGGAACTGTCTTACTCTAGTCTTACATGTGTCACATGGGTCTTGAGCCTTTTTACCCAGTCAAATCTATCCTCCAACATTACTAAACATACAGTTACCCCAGAGACACCTTCCTCCCATACCGTACTCACCACCCCACTTTTTTACACGTTAACTTTAAGTCAGAGCAGCGTCTTTGATCAACGGGATCACATCTCAGAGGGGAACGTAATTAAAAGTGACATTCTGAATGCCGCGGAATCCCGGCAGCGGGGCGGATTTTCCACGCAGTGCGAAGTCGTAAGCTCATAAAAGACATGCACCAGTGACTCAAAACACATGTAGCTCAAGCACAACGTTAATGCAGATCTCGCTCTTGCTCTCCTCGTCTTTCTCCTGCGCTTTTTTTACTCTTATATTGCGTTTTTAGATTTCTTTAGTTCCGCACTGGTTGAATATGCGCTTTGCTGTGTGACTTTCAAATGCTTCTTGTTCCAGTTTCTTACATTTATGCTAATTGGAATGCAAATATTAAAGATCCAGTTTAAGCCACTGGTTTAAGGAGAGCATGTGGGGATGACTGCGTATTGACAACCTCGGGCCTCGTGTCAGAAATTGCGTTCCAGGCACGAGGAGTCGCCAGTGCAATGGACAAGTATTGTGTTTTGGTTCTCATCTTGACTGAATATCATTTCGAACTGTTCTATTTTTTAAGCTTGAACTACTCTGTATGCTTGAGTCTGGAGCCTGTAAAAGGCTCTTTGACAGTTGGCACAGGAGTCTGATCTCCGAGTCTCAGAGGAAGATGAGAGGAGCCTCAGAGGTACCAAGTTAAGGCTGCACACAAGGCAAACGCACATATACCTGGGCTGTGAGGACGCGTAAAGTTTATTGTTAGTGGCATGATTTTAGTAAAAGGTGTGTGTGTGGGAGGGGGTGTTCACCTATGCTGCACTCAGCCACCAGAGCACACCAGACTTTTTCACTGTGACCAGTTCATTTCCAAGAAATGAAAAGGCTTGTGAAGTTCTTAGAGAATTTGTTATTTTTAGCTAATCTTTTTTTTTATTATTATTATTAGCCATAAGCATAATTGAACATAAATTATTGAAATAGTTTAAGTAAGAAGAGTGTGTGTAACTGGAATGTCATATTAATGTTCCAGTTTGGGCTGTGTAGATATATTTAGGACCACTGAGGTGACCAATGGTGGCCTAAAACAATAATATCCTCAAAAACATATCGGCCCAATGGGTCAAGTTCTGTAAAACAGAAAAGCTTTTTTTTTTTTTTCTCAAGGATAAGGTGAAAGTAAAATCAATCTTAAGAAATTATCTCATACAGGCCGTGGCCCGGTCATAAAATATGTATCCATTTATAACCTCCACCGGGCACAACCCTGGAAGGGATAGTGCATATCTGTCTGCAGCAAATCTTCAGTTTGACACTTTAGGACTTAACTTTTATTAGCACTACTTCCTCCTTTCTGGCATTATAGCTGAATGATGTAAATGCATATACTGTATAAAATGTAAGAATACAGAAGTAAGGTCATTTTTAATGTTAACTCTAAATCTTAAGAGAACTAAAGCAGTGAATCATGGAGAAATGTGAAACCAGAGGTGATTGCAACAATTTAATAATGGAAAATGAATCACTGGAAGTTAATCTGCAATCATTTAAAATGGTTCTAAATCCAAAACTGAAGAAGTCTTCCATTTAAAACACATTTCGGGATAGCCAGGATGCAAAATTCAGAGCCAGAAAGCTTTTAGAAGGTCCTCCTTCTTAACCACTGCCTGACTTTGCGCCAGTTCCTTGTTTTTGCACCACTGAATCATCTGCCCAACCACTTCCAAACTGGTTCCAAACAGGGTCCAGGCAAGCACTAACCTCAAACTGGGCTAAACGGGGTCAGCGCTAAGAACCGAAAACAGGAACCAATTGCTGGTCGAAGCTACAGACCAAAACACGCAAAAGTGAAATAGTCGATTTTAGAGATTAAAGGGAGCTACAAACATTATGAGAGTTAATTCTGCAGCTAGTGGTATGCTAACTACAAGCTAGCATTAACATATACCGACCGTGAGTATTATGGTTTCCAAAACAACATTTACTCAGTGGGATCATAAAAGGCAGAACCGAACCAAGTTGTTAAATTATCCGTGTTACTGAGTTATCGTCGACATTGGGGAGAACATATAAAGTTAAAGCACTGTTGCTTAAGCAAGCGTCTCACACACCCGCGCTAGATCCACTTCCAGACATACGGTCGCATGATCACGTTTTATGCTGATGTCATGACGTTGGCCTGCTTTAGCTCTTGGCCTGTGGAAGAGCAAGGAGGCACCAAGTTGGAACCAGTTGGGCTCTAGCACCAGCACAGAACTGGCACACGGTTGTTTTTGCTGGAAATGGGGCAACTGTAACATGCTTGGAAATCAAGTTTAGCATACACCCAATTTCATATGAACGACAGGCTATTAGAACACATTTATCAAGTCACAGAGTACAGCTGAGAACAGACATAAAGCTCTAATTCGACAAACAAGCGCGTGATGAATCTGAGAAGAAAAATAGATTTCACTGTTCATAGATATTTACAAAATGTTCCATGTCTCTCATGCTTGACATTGTACTGCAGCTTCATATGTCCTTGTTTTTTTTTGTGATTAGAGCAGCAATGAAGACACAGTACAGCAGGCCTGGCAAGCATTTCTGAATTTTTGACATTTCCAAAACACCGTTTGACTGTGGGTTTAACTGTTAAGGTGTCACAGCTCTGTTTTACAATACACTATTTGACTTAAACTTGAGCTTAGACTAGACTTTATTGATCCCTTGGGATGACTCCCAAATGACTACCAATTTGTAATTCCAGCAGCAAATTATAAGAACAAAAGAGCATAAAAAGAAGAAGCACACAATAAATGAATATCAACATATGAGTTAAACAATATAAAAACTATAAAGATAAAATGCAATTTTCCATTTCTGTGTAGTGTACTCTATGTCCCCCCAGTTGAGGAGTTGTAGAGTACGATGGCATGGTGGACAAAAGAGTTCTTGAGCCTGTTGGTCCAACACTTAGGAAGGAGCGGCCTATCACTGAACACGCTCCTCTGGTTGCCGATGACTGTGGCATTGTCCATAATATCCAGCAGTTTGTCGAGTGTCCTCATCTCTGCCACCTTCACCAACTTCATGCCGACCACAGATCCGGCCCGTCCGATCAGTTTGTCCAGTCTGGAAGTGTCCTTTTTGGAAATGCTGCCCCCTCCAACAGTGTAAAAGAGGACACTGGCAACCACAGGCTGGTAAAACGTCCGCAGGAGTTTGCTGCAGATGTTGAAGGACCACAGTCTCCTCAGGAAGTACATCAATTAAATATTATTGATTGAACAGAAGAAATGTATGCTTTCTTCCAAGTCTCTATTTCCATTTGTCCACATACCTTAACATTTAAACTGGGTAATACAGTTCTTGGAAGTCTGTTTTGGTCTTAAGATGACACAAAGAACTTCAGCGCCTGGCGTGTGTGATTCAGAATTTCTGCGGGCGCCACTGCCCCAGGGCACTTTATCACGCTTTATCTACCGACCCATGAGGGCATTGTGCCGAAGTTTTTCAAGCATGTACAGACTAGAGAGGCAATTTCTCCCACTGAGCCCATTATTGATTTTAGTAGTTTAAAAGAATGCTGATTTCCTTTTAGTTTATAAAGCTGGCGATGTAAAATTGATAAGCGTGGCCTGATTTACCCTTTTTTCACCACTTATTTTCATCATTTCATGTAGAGTTTTACAAAGCGGGTACGCACACTTCGGTTATTGTTTCTGAGCTCCACAAGAATGAGGTTTGTATCAGGTCATTAGGACTTGTCGGTTTACAGGATGCCATTTTTCAGCCGAGGGTATAGAAGCAAAGACAGCGATATCTGTCACCCTGCAGCACTTCTTAAACTGACTCAAGGCTGTGATGAAAGGTCAGCGGTGGACTAACAAAAGCAGGGGTGAGAAGGGAGGGGGGGGAGCATGAATCAAGCATTACAGACCCTAGGCTGTGTGATCACACACAGATTTAATAACAGTCCACCAAGCACAAAGGCAGCCTGGCTGCAGGGGAGAGGAAAGAGGGAAAGAAAAGGAAAGAAAACTCACACATGCTCGTGGTTATTTTCAAAGAGGACCACATCATCTTAAATCGTGTTAGTTTAGCTCCATCCTTCCTCGTGGCTTCATCTGCTGGCGGGCCATCATGCTAATGTTAACAAATTAAAGGGGCGATTTCTGACCTTTTCGCAAATCCAGATGTCAAATTGGGAAAAGGCAAAAAAAATTACATTGGTGCGTTAATGCTCATGTCACTTGTTTTCTTCTGTTGGTTTTAGGTAGAAAATGTTAGTTTCATTTATTCTCACCAAAAAAGTAGAGCTGTAATTATGCCCAACCCAGGAAGACCCATGCACCAGAGGCGAGGACACGGTTCACTGTGGCTGCACAAAAATTCCAAACTCTACATTTCCACGTGTGAGGGAATAATATCAAATCAAGATGGATGAACCACTGCTATTTCTTCGTGACAAAGGTGAAGCCACCGAAGCACAGAATCCACTATCTTACACCGATGATGTCATCGTCAGGGCAACCTTGAAATTAAAGCCACATTCGCAGAACATTAAATTGTCAAAGGCAAAGACATTGTAATGGTGTGACTGAGAATGGAAACAATTTCAGTTAGATTTTTAACGTCTTTATTATTTTGTGTGTCATATTTCAGCCCTGTTCCTAAGGTAACGGTGTTTGATTCTAAACTCAAAGTTTTCCAATGTTACCAAATATAACAATGTTTTCTGTTTGTAAATATATCCGTCTTTTCTTGAGCGTCAAATAGCACCAACCGTTTACTGTGTTGGCAGCAGTTATATAATAAGTTGAATGAAAATGCATTTCTTATATATAAATGTAAACTCATTCACTCTGAGTTTCATTTTTTTATTTTTGTTTTTTACTTCTAGTCAAACACAAAACTTTAACTTTACATACTTGTATCAGTAGAGGCATTAATGAACTGCTCCTTCTATTAAGTTATATATGGAAAAGTCGCTTCTTAAGCCTCCGTCTCTCAGGCATTAGACAATTATGGACACCTGTTATTGTGTTAATTGCCACAGTAACTCATCCATCATTAAAATAAAATAGGTCACCTAAATTGCTGCTTATTTTCACCAAAGTCTGAGATGTTAGTGCACAGGTGTTTCTTTATTATGAGCAGTACTATTAAAGCATGAGAAAAGATATCCTATCTGAATAGAATCACATATCTATATGATTTTTTAAATCAAGATATGACCTGGTAGGAAAGGTTCTTTGAATGAAAACCTGATGTGTAATGGATTTCACTTGCTGGGCGGCTTCAACCGGTTTCAAAGACTCTTGGCCTTTTCGCCGCTGTAACCTTGATTGAATGTAAACGGGGGAAGGAGGGATGCTGCGTGTGTCATGCTTTGCCAGGCAGCATGGGGCTTTGTCAAGAAGTAAAAAGGAGACAAAAATGCATCTTATCTGTGAGGAGGTGAAGTTTTCTGCTGCTCCTCGTCCCCCAACTAATTACCTGTGGAAATTTACCCTGGCAAGGAAATTACATCTTTGCTGAAGAGGGATATATAGATCTGTTTTAAATAAACCTGTTAACCAGTTTACAGACACCCCCCCCCCCCCCACACACACACACACACACACACACACACACACACACATCCTTGTACTTGTATCTAATTGAGGGCTTTCTTAGACAGAACAGATTACCCAGCTCCTAGCCCTAACTTGAACATCCCAACGAGCTGCTCTAACCAACTCTTACCCTAACCCGAACCCTGAACCATCTAACAGTAACATTAGGGGAAAATTTCTAAGTGAGGACTTTCATAGACATAATAGATTACCCAACTCCCAACCCTAACCCAATTCACTGCTTTACCCTAACAATAATCCTAATCCAAACCCTAATCCTAACCCCTAACCCTTTCTGATTGCCTGTGGAAAAGTACCCTGTCAGGGAAATTACATCTTTGCTGAAGAGGGTTATATAGATCTGTTTGAAATGAACACATTAAGCGATTGGCAGACACTTACACCCCTGTACTTGTATCTAAGTGAGGACTTTCATAGACAGAACAGATTACCCAGCTCCCAAACCGGCGAGTAGGGGCAATTTTTACATTTTGAGGGATTGCTTTTTGAATGACCCTGTTTTTATGCATTTTTGTCATGGTTTAATAGCACTTTTATTTAGAAATTTGTCACTACTGCCCCCTACCTATGGACTCTTTTGTTGTGCTCTTACCCCTTTAATTTAATCTTAAACCTCCTCTTTCCTCTCCCTTCCCTTTTTTAAATAAAATGTTTTGGGTTTTTTTTACCTTAAGCCTTTCTTCTTATATTGTTACTTATTTATTCAATTAAATTTAATTTATATCATTGTGGCTAGAGGACTTTGCCAGCTTCTCATCTTGTCCAGTCCTGGTCTTGAATCCAGACCCCCTTGTGGGCTGCAACCTTCCCACTTGTCTACACCTCTTAGCCACACCCTGCTGATCATTGGGCCAATGCAACAAATTTAATGCAAAAAACCCCTTAAACACTAATCTTAAACCTTAACCCTAACCCTAAACCCCAACCCTTACCTTACCTCTAATCCCTAAACTGCAACCCTAACTCCGATCCTTCACCCTAAACCCCAACCCTAACCTTACCTCAGAGCCTTAACCCTAAACCCCAACCCTTACCTTACCTCTTATCCCTAAACCCTAACCCTACCTCTGAACCCTAAACCCCAACCCCTACTTTACCTCTAATCTCTAATCCCTTACCCTAATTCCAACCTAATTCTAATCTCAACAGTCCTATGAAGTTGTGAGGACCAGTCCTTGTTTCCCAAAACTGTCCTCACTTGGTAAAATGGAATTAATGAATGTAATGTATTTTGTATTATCCTGTATTTTGCGAACAAAAGAGCAAAACACACACACAAGATATTGTATTTTGATGGTAAAAAGCTGCATTTTCTCGATATGTTTTGTTTCCGAAACTACAAAATCAGTGACATTAATTTGACAGTGTGGACAGCATAAAATATAACAAAGAAAGAAATTAAAGGAGAGGTTGTGTTATTGCTTGTTATGTGAACAGAAGAACAAGAGGGAAGAGATCAGCAGAAGAGAGGTGAACAACGAGTGTTTATTAGAAGCTGTATACACTTGACAATGCTCTAATTATAACCATGACAATCATAATTATTATCCATAAAGGCCATGCGAGGTAGCACCAGTGTCTATCTGTCGCAACTGTGCCTGACTACAGATGGGAGTCATCTGTTTTAATAATAAAATATTCTTTTACAGGAAGCTGGGGATGTTTTCGTGAGTCCAAATAAATCACAAAAACATTAAAATGAAGCATTGTAATATGACAATAGTTTCAGCTCACAGTGGGGACACTGCTGACAGAGCCTGAGCTATTTCTGGTGGCAATAAGAAAACAGCTCCACCTACTGTCAGGAGGGAGACCGACCGATCTGCTTTAAAGAGGCCAAATTCAATTGAGTACACTGAATCTGAACCATGTGTGCAAAAAAACATTTAAACACAGAATGTTTGGAGTAATAGAATTCAAATATTTCCATAATTAATTGGGCAGAAACACTATACAACTCCCCAATAGGCTACTGGAAAAGATGAACGAGTAGATGCACCTTTTGCCCCAGATTTGAATGTGCACAAAGCAGCGTGAATATATTTCAAACAGGATGAGTATATTTTAAATACAGTAAGACAGAGAATGGCTGTCTTGTTGTAATATTCCATTTTTAGTATTGCAGAACCTCATATACTCCCATGAGCCTGGGACGGTCTCTTTTGGGACGAGGTGTTCTACATTTTCAGATGGGCTGAAAGGCCAAATTCTCCCACAGAAATTATTTGTATTGTAGGAATTATTACCATTACAAATGAAATTTAATTTTTCATATTTATCCATGCCAGAATATTTTTTCCAGCAACTGAATATTTATAATAGAAATCAGCCTTTCGGACCCTGACTAATTATAAACACAGCAGAATGTACTGCTGCTCGGGTGGAAACTCTTCTGGTCTTGGGACTGATTACAGTTTAAATCCGAGGAAATGTGCATGATTTTACATTCTTCTGTAAAGAGGAGTCTTTTCAGTAGGGACACATTACTGATATGAACAATTATTTTCCGATTCGTTGCTACTGCTTTGAAAAAGAGTAAACTCAAATATGAAAATTTCCCTTGTTTCCACCTATTAAATGAATTCACAGTTGTGCCATTTTAATCTGGCTTTATGAGACCATAAAAAAGAAAGACAGAAGAAAAACATCTCAGGTGTAATATAAAACCAAATGCATTAGTTGACAGGGTGCTGATGAATGTCAAATCCATCACGCAGGGCGAAGTAGGGGGGAATTGATCTCTTTCCATTTGGAGCTATTTTTCTTTTTTTTATTCTTCTGTGGAGCAATTCAGCAGCCGCCTCTGCCGCCTGCCCCCATTACAAATGCACTGGCGTGCTCCATAATACCCGTGTCCGCTATTCCCAAATGCAGCCCCCAAAGTCAACTGAAGGTTGTCAGAGGCTCATGTAAATGAAGCTTGATTGTAATAGTTTTAAGTGGATTCCGCCCACACGACGCTGTCACATTTGCTCACTGTTATCTCACCTCTGTAACACACACACACCCATCAGGGGTTAAGCCGTAAATAATAAAAGTTGTGTTACTTCGCAAATTACCCAAACAGCTTATCACTTATTCATTGTAGTGTATCACAACAAGTCCTCGGTGTGTGCGGAAGCCACATGGAGTCGCACAAGCTTTTGTTAATGAACTTGGAAGATTACCAGATCTAAAAATTAACTGACAGCATTGCTGGTTCCTTTTCTCCCTCAACTGAATACACACACGCATACACACACAAAGCACACAGTTGTGTTATGATGTCTTGTCTGTTTCTTTTCAGCTTGAATACAGTGTTGTTAAATGTCACCACTACCCTTGGAGGATACCAGTTAGACACAAAACCAGGAAAGGGAACATTGTTAGTCACAGGGTACCTTTATCACATCCTTGTACTGAGTTTTATTAAATTTTTAAAGAAGACAGGAAAAATATTGAATCAGAAATGATTTCCAACATAGTATTTACCTGTTTGGGTTGATGTAGAAGTGTGATGAACAAGTGTGTTGGGAATCTAGCCTCTATGGTGGTCATGTTTGTAGTCCTGCCCTCTCAAATCAAGGTAAATGCAAGCAAAACAACTTCCCATCTCTCCACCGAGGAACCAAATATTGTTGGAGACACAATATTTCTGACATTGGAAATAGATGTCCCTAGATGCCAGCAACATTTAGGTGAACTATTTGTCCGGCCAACAGGTTCAGGGTTTAAAGGGTTAAGATGAACTCTCTCAGTACTTTCAATTTGTATGTTTTGTTTTTGCAGATCTTGTAGATAAATTAGATTTTTGCCTGTGTGTGTGTGTGTGTGTGTGTGTGCGCACGCACACACAGTTATGTGTGTGTAACTGTGGATGGATGGATGGCTGTATCGAACTCATGTGAGTGTCTACATATAGCTCGGCATGTAATTGGCTCCACCAAATCTCAAATAACGTCAGAACAGCAATTTTGAATCCATCATAGACACCGATGCCGGTCAGTATGGGCAGCAGCGATGATACAAATTTAGCCATCCGGCAGTTGAATTTTTAAGGCCCACTTGAAAATGATCTTCTGCTTTTCATTCTCTGCTGCCTGCATTGGCCCTGTAGCCATTTTCTGCCTGACTGCCCTTAATTCTGTCATGCACTCTCCTAACTCATAGACTACAGAGAGGTACAGAGATGGGATATTCCCAGGGCAGTCACAGATAAAGACGGATTGATATCACAGATATGAGGAAACTGCAGAACTTTAATGTAAAACGTGTAGTGACCGAGAAACAGAATCCAGCCCAACTTTAACATAACTTTGTTGGTTGCCCTTCTTTGCTCTTATTCATCCCTTAAATGCAACTGTAAATCTATCAGTCCTCTGTGAACGACCCCCTCTGGCCATGATTAGCTTTCAAGGACTTGTGGACTTTTTGACAGGTACCCTAAAATAAAGCTCTCTGTGGTGGGTTAAATTCCTGGAGTATTGGAGTCATTATTTAATCCCATATCAACTATATACCCCCCCCCCCCATCCCCAATGGTTGTGTTGTGTAGATTTTTCTTCCATTTTGTGATAAAAGGAATAAAATGGAGAAATTCAGTTAGATTACTCTAAAGTTTGAGGTTAACACACTGCTCTTATGTGAAATAATTAAAATTTGTACCAACGTTTCACTTATTCACTTCACAAATCTTTTCTCCCAAACTCTGGTAATTGTAGGCTGCGTACCATCCATAAAATCTCCCAGAAACAAACAAGATGTTGTGGACCTACCTGCTCCTAAAACAACAAAGTGTTCCCCACGCTCAGAGGGCAGGAGTGGGTGTACTGTGCCAGTTCTGTACTCGTACACCACAAGTAGATAAGATCGAGCCGATAACAAAAAAGTGGGCAGTTCATCTACTACTCCAGGTTCAGGTGGAAGCCAAACCTAAACAGAGATGCTCAGATGACAACGGAACAGGCTACCGGCCTCAAGTAGGCAAAAATCCCCAATTAATATTGGCAAGCCAGATGAGTGTGGAAGAGAAGTCCTGGAGTTGAAAGGTTTCCATTCTGATGCCCAGGTCAGATTCATCAATGAATGTAAAATCCTTAAACAGAAATCTTCAGCCAAACTAGAAAATGAAGTAACCCTGAAGCCATGTGCTGAGCACAGAGGAATGTAGAGGGTTCAAAAAACGTCAATTATGGCCATGTTTTTGCTGTACAAAGCAGTCAGACCAAAAAAAAAAAAAAATTTTGCCGCACGCCAAAATTAATTACAAATCAAATCAGGGAGAGAAACGCAAAACTTTATCAGAGGAACAGAGGTGGTTGCAGTCAGCAAAGCTAAACCGAAGAAATCTTCACAGCATTTTAATTGCTCCGGTGCAGTTCTGGACAGGTAACTGCGGCTCCGTTTTGTTTCGAATATTTCAGCTGTCAACAGCAACGTCACGTCGCTGATACGGCCTTCAAGGCTGACATTTCACGCTGACACGTCCCTCGTCTCAACAAACCTCAACAGTTAAATTTAAATTTAAATGACTCCAAGGCTCCAGTCGACCTAACGTGCGTCCATTTAGTAGGAGGGAGAGAAGCCCGGACAACCACGGAGAGAACACGCAAACTGTGGAAAGACCCGAGCCGGGATCCATCTGAGCTGGCAAACCAAATGTTGTGAAACGAGACAAAGAGGCAACATCTTTTCTGCCTAATTTAATGAATGGCTGCTTAGGTTCAGTTGAATAATTATTACATTTTTATAGCACTCAAAGAGAAATTAACTGTAACTAAATCCAGCTCTAATTTGTACATTTAAATAAGCAACTTATTCCTTGAATGTTTTTGAATGTGTCATTAGGGGAGACGGGTTTAGACCCAAACTCATTTCGACTCATCAAATTAAGAATGGTTTAAAGCCAAAGCACTTCTTTTTCTCCTGTTCACCTTCCTCCCTCCTCCTCGCAGACACACAGACGTTTCATAACCCCAGGAGAAGGCCGGGATCCTGCCGTCAAGGGATTATTCAGGTTTAGGGAATAATGCCCCCCTTATCTCGCAGGCTTTCTGCCGAGGCTTCTCTTGGGTCCTGTCAGTTCAAACTTCAAATGCTTCTATGAATGGCGATCCCTCCCTCACCATTACACACACTCTCATCTCACTTTACCCACCTCATGACTTTTTCCAGCTGATATCTTATTGTGGAAAATATAAAAAGACTGAAAGTTATCACAGTTTGACCCGAGGTCAACGTTTGAAGGGTAGACGTCATTTTTTAAATCGATGAATTTAAATTTGCTTCCTATCTGTGGACCTGTCCTTATGCCCCTCTCGCTCTCTCTTTGGTGTGTTATAATAGACTTCCGTTATTAAACAAGACCTAATTTTGCCCATTTTCTTCCACCCTGGATCTAAAAATGCATTTCCTCTTAATGCTCCTGCAATGTCAAACAAAGTTAATTGTTCCTTGACTTCTTGAACTCTTGAATTTCAAATAAAGGGATTTTTCAGATTGTGAACCCAGGCTAGAGGAAAAGAAAACACATCCTCAGATGATCGGTGGCTGGTACAAAAAGGTTAGTTTAGTTATGTATTTGCAAGAATATGTAGTCCCAAAAAAATGGTAGACTGGATGGTAGACTGGAACCTAAACGGTTTTCTCCTCCGTCACATTCATGATTTATTACAGAATATAATCTGCACATAAACATAACGTCGCACATGTGTCCTCCTAAATATGGGAAATTTTCAGGCTTCTGTTGACACATCAGCCATTGGAAGAGAACATCCACCACAGCTGTGTACGGTCGTACTCTTGACTGGTCTGGATCATCCCACAAATGACCGTTTGCATATTAAAATCCTTTAGAACCGCAGATAGTGGCCAACATTTTTTTCTTCTTTGTCTCCTTCGCAGCAGTTTTTATTGCCTCAGTGTTTCCACCTAATTCTTTTTAAATGCTTAGGTCGTTCCGTTTCAGATGACAAGCTGGATTTGGACTTACCTTTAGCGTGAAATTAACGTTGCTCTCAAAATTCCGCCAGAGGATGATATACGGCCGCACGCACAAATACAAGCATGGAGAACGACAAAGAAACTTTTTTAAATTCTGGGTTTTTTGAGGTTAGGGCTTGCTCCGTTGTCATTCACGGCCAGCGAAACTTTTAACTGTGAGCCAGTTGGTATGCTGTGTGATGATCTGAGCGGGAGAATCACATGTCAGCACACACATCCACGCTTCCACCGCGGCCCGCTCCAAGCGTTGACACCTATCACCAAACCTAATAACACTCCTCTCCACATACATCATTCCTGAATTTGATTACACATCTGATTTATTTATTTGTTTAGTGATGGAACCTCACTGTCATTATTTTCTCTTGTAAATAATTCAATAAAAATGTCAACCACTGCCCTGCTCTACATTAATATTATGTGTAATAAAGCTAGTGGGAGGGAGCAGGTGTGTACAGGTACAATGGGGAGAGGCAGACGTGTAAACACACAACCATCACAACAACCAAACACAATATAGGCAGATTTGAAGATTAAGCCCCAGCATCATAATTTACTGTCAAATTACAGTTGATATTTGATTTACCAAACATGCAGACATCATCACTCTGGTCCTAACATTTACGTGGAGAGAAGCATAAATGCTACTGAGCATATTGTCGCCATATTTCATGCTCAGTTATGGGATGAACTTTGACTATGACATCATATTTGTTTCTTTTTTTTTTTTTTTAATCCAACCCGCAAAAAATTAATCTTAACGAGTAACCTTGAACGTATCAGAGCAGCTAGATGGTACCAGACTTGTCTCATCTCGTCTCGTCTCTTAACCGCTGCCAGATGCGCTCAAAGTTAAATCATTATCTGGTGATATTTGATCTTATTAGTAGCACAGTCATTATTTAACACCGACCCATTGTTGCTATCTCCTCATCAAATGGCTGTGATGCAAATAGAAACAAAGAAATGCAGTAGCCTTTTCTCATTAACATTGAGAATGCTTCTGAGATGCTTTGAGACACAAAACAACATCAGGGCAATACATTCCACATTTAAATACTCAATGAACAGCGAAGCCTGAAATCCATGAATGCCGTGACAAAAGACAAACTGGAGCTCTTCACATTCCTAGATTCTGACTGCAGTGGTTCGACAGTGTAGGAATCCATCTGGAGGTCACCGTGTGTGTGTGTGTGTGTGGGGGGGGGGGTGAGCTGAGAGAAAGAGAGAGCAAAATCTATGGCCATTGTGAGCTAATGCAGTCCTGCTGCACATGAGACCTGAGCTAATCAATACTCTGTCAGACACACTTAGAGCACCTTGGTGTTAAAGCTGCTGTGAGGAGGGTCTCCTCCATCTCGGACAGAGATGAAACCGCCAGCCTCACTTGGGGCCCAGCCAAAAGAGCTGTCCCTTCTGAAGACCCATTCAGCTCTAATTGTCTTTAGCTTTGGAGACGTGTGCTTCGGGAAACAAACATATACCAATCTTGCCTGAGAGTGGCTGCTGCTCCAACAAATGAGGAATATGGCAATCCAAGAGGGCTAATTGATTTTCACTTAGTGTTTAGCTCATGTTTGAACATGAGATGGTTAAGAGAAAAACAGGCACGAGCCTTGTCTGGTGTATTAAATCATGTATTTTGGGGCTAATGCTGGCAGATATCCTCAGCTTAATCCTCGGTGGCAGGGAGTGCTGGAGACCATCGCAGCGGTCAAAGGCACACTATATCACGTCACTGCAGAGCGCACGCACCGAGAAATCTCCTGGCAAGAACATCCAAACAGGCTGGAATTAAACTCGGAACCTCCTTCCATTGAGTTGACTGTGCTAACCATTGCGCCGCCACCCTATTCTACGGTGAGGTGGGGGATAGGGGAAGCAGGTTTTCCTTTGAAATGATGAGCCGAGTCTTGCTGTGAATGCCAGACTGCGGGACTCTCGTCTCAGCTCTGCAATTGTGAGTAAATCCCAAACACAGGGCTTCCTCATTTCAATCTATAAACCATTGTCAGGATTTTTCACCTCTTTAGCAGAGACGGGTCTTCTTCACTCGGGCCTCCCATCTCATGGTTTCTATATAGCACGTGCTTCATTATTGGGTTTCATCTCCTGCCATATTTTCCCCTATGGGAAATCCATTGTTTCAGTATAAAAGGCATCTCATTTCATTCTGTGATTTGTTTACTTGCCTAATAGGACCGCGGTGTCCTTTGTGGAGCCTTTGTAGAGCGTGACAGAGCTAATACTGTATTGTGGAGGGAGAGTTTGGCTCGAAAACTCTGAATCTCACATTTGATATCAGCAAGGCTTTCATGCGAGATTTAATGACTCTTCACAAGCTGACATAATTGCACTTTTAGATTTTTAATAAGAATTTTGACATAATAGGGGAGGCACTGTGCAGTGTCGTGAGCACCACTTTTTACAAATGTGTTCCTTTTTAACTGTGATAATAATAGTAATTAGAAAGATAATATGCCCTAATTGCCAGGAGGGGATTAATGACTTCTTTCCCTTAATCCCATATCTGCTAGCAGCCGTCTCCTGCTCGCATTGTCTCGTCTTGCAACAGGTTGCATCAGACATTAAAGGAATATTTTACCATACAAACAAGCTGCAGCTCTTACACGATATTAGTGGTTCTGTATATCTCAAGTCAAGCTGTGAAAATCTATGATGTGTGTCTCAGGGACATGACTGACTCTGTAAATCATACAGCGTGCAGGTGAAAATCCACCCAGATTTATGATTCCTGTGATTTAGTTGTCCTAATAATCATAATTCTGTGGGCTGTTTTGGTTTGCTCACATCTATCATCACACTATAAGCCAAATGTCTCTACATTATTGAGCAAATCCATTTAATTCCCTTCATATTTTTATTCATGCAGTGGCAGCAACATCCTTTCATTCTTTACAATGATCAAGACTGATTGATGTCGGGTTTTCCGGGTTTCCAGGTTGCCTCTTGACCTTGACATTTGACCCAGCCTTTCAGAATCTTTGCTGCCATTTTTTGTCAGATACAGACAAAACTCAGCAATGGTATGACACATCCTGCTGCAAAGAACGGGCGAAGCTGACTGAAAAAAAGGAAACAGTTGGCTCTTATGGCAAAATACAGCGCTAACACAGAATAGTATAGCAGCTCAATTAGGTTATGTTGAAACAAAATAAAATAAAAATGACTTATCTGTATTTACGAGCATTTGATCTTAAGTTTAGGTCACAGATCTCCTTTTCCTTAACTACAGAGGTGAGTCTACATCAACAAAACCTTATTTCCTCAACACAATTGATGTAGCTATTATCTAAAAGGCAACATTCTGATTGCTGTTTGGATATTTCAATTAAATCTCAACCATTAGGAGGTTAAAACGCAAGTGAATGTAACTAGTTATTGATCACATTAAATACTGCTACTTCTTAAAGAAAACCTTACAACTGTGTGTGTGTGTGTGTGTGTGTGTAAAACAATTCTTACCATTCAAACTATTCACAGAGGGGATTGATGGAAAAACCGTAAAAATGTTGAGAGAAAGTTGAATTTGTATGTGGAGAGAAAACACAAAACTTCGAAAAGTCTGCAAAGTTGCCGAAACCAGACTGAATAGCAACTGGAGGTGGGTTTTCCCATGTTTTCCAGAAGGCAGACAGAACCAAATGTGCTGTCATGACATCACAACACACTCCGCGTGCTGGTAAACGGTGATGCCAGCTTGGCGCAGCCCGTCTTTGGCTGGTACTGACAGAAAGCGGCACCATCTGAGGCGCTGCAGAGTCGAAAATGATGCTTGTGTTATTTTCCCTGCATCTCTGAGTCCTCGGGCGATCACGGAGTGGCTGCTGATTTGTTTAGACAATATGAAAGGTGCTGGCGCCTTAATCTCAATAAAGACGGTCATTGGACTGAATTATCTGTATGATTGCCCTTTAGAATTGCTGTCAATGCTTTTCTCCTTATCCTGCTTCTCAAAGAGCCTCTCCCCTGCAAGAAGTCTATGTGAGGCGAATACAATGCAGCCAGTTGACTCACCACGAAAGGGCATTGCATTAGAAAGCCATACCTCTGCTGGGTGACCTTTGGCTATGTGGGGAGCTCAGTTGAATCCCTGTGGGCACCCAGTCAGATCCAGTCTGGGGAACAGAATGGATTCTAAAAGTGTGGTTGGAGGTGTGCACATCAGCGAACACCCAAGCAAATGGCACCTCACTGTTTTCTCTATTTGCACTTCTGAATGTCTGCGTGAGTAGGAGCAATGCCGACCTCTGCGTTCAGCTGGGACCAGAACATTCTACCGGATCTGATGGAAAAGAGTAAATGTTTCTACTGAATTTCTTTGTATTCTGTTCCTATGAGGGAGTTTTAACACATGGATCATTTTGCTCAGTGTGGTTTTTTTAGATAAGCGCTTTACAAAAATCTATTTGCAGAGTTCTCTACATTAAAGGGTCCCCCGTTTAGATTCTCTCTTAAAAAAACGAGGATTATACAACCTTTTGAGTAAACTTTGCGTCACATGTGTAAAAATGGAAGAGAGCAGCCGATACGTGTATAAAGAAAGAGTTCGGTTTCTAAAGCCTTGAGTCATAGTGGACTAAAAAGACACACGTATACCCCTGGAGAGATGAAACGAGGGGATTGTAAAAGCCTAAAATGGGATCATCTTTGCTGAGGTTTCTTTTTTTTTTTTAAGCAGAATGGGGTAGCAGTGCAAAAATGCCCAGGTAAAGAATGCTGCCTGGATTTATAATGGCCTTGGGTTTGCCTCATTTGACAACATTAAATTACCGAATGACATTTTGAAAATACACCTTTTTCGTGCCTTGTTCTCTAACATTGCTCCGTGGAGAACACAGGAATGCTTTGTAAAAGGCAAACCCCTCAAGCTTGATTATTTTATGGTAACTACTGGCTAGTCCCTGGGTTCTTTTCTGGTGAAAGCTATTTAAAAAGATCATCAAATAGTCTGAAATGAGAGGACAGATGTCTTGCTCCAAGCTGTTGCTTGCAGTGTTCATTAACAGTGCCATTATCATTAACACACTTCTTTTTCAACAATTTTTGTACAAATCAGCAAATTACAAAACACAAAATAGTTCATTAAACAAGTTAACAAATCACGACTAATTACTTAACAAGCCTTAGCTGCTGATTTGCTTTTTTTAAAAGCTCAGCAAATAGTTTTTTTTTTTTTTAAATGACTATCCAAATTCATATTCTGCACAGTCTGTTTCAGATTAACTAAAATCACCTCACTAGTGGCCATATGGCACCATACAGAAGTTTAATGGTGATTTGGGGCGTTTTTGTGTCCTTCAAGGGTGAAGTGGTTCGTTTCAGCCTTAATTTACACTCATATCCCTTGTGATCGATCATCTTGTTGGTGTTCTGCTGCTCATTAGAAGACGATTCTGATCAGATTCCAGTAGAAATTCTTCTTTAACTTGTATTTCCTTAATGAACTCTCCAAATCCACAATGACTGTGACAAACTGTCAGAAAATGTAATCGTGTGCTGTTGTTTGGTGTCCAAACTGCGGTTCTGTGCGGTGAACGGTGGCGATGCCTCCAGGCAGAAGCGAGAAACTCCCAACTTATCTCAGTCAGACTCGCTCTTCTGTTCATTTGTAATGAAGACAATTGGGGGTGGCGGCAGCTGGCTGCCGAGATGCACGGAACATGTTGTTTTATTAAAAATGAATACTGTCGCTGCTAATCACTGAAATGCATTCTTCAGCCGCCACGCCTCCTTTTTGTTAATGCATGTAAACAATATTGCATCTTCCCGCTATAACAGATTGTTCCACCTTCATTAGGACACGGAACACATTTCTGACTTTTACATTTTCATTTATTTGTAGTTTATTTGTTGTCAATTTGTATTAGTAAGTTATTGAGCAATTAGTAGCTATTAGACGGCTTTTATGTTGAGTTTTGGGTTTGGTTTGAGTTTATTCTGTCCAAAGATGCTCTGGGGTTTGTCACCCCCCTTTTCTTCTACTTATTTGAGCTAACCTGTTTCCTCCTTTGCTAACTCATCTTGTTCCTCTGTCAGCACTCCAGCCTTCTACCTTAGTGTTGGACCTGTTTGTGGATTCTGTGTGTGATTCCGTTGAAGATTTCGGGCTACTTTGCACAGGTGTGATCAGCCCTTCAGATCTGCTTTTTTGTGTCAGGGCCCCTGAATACGCGTCAACATTGCCAGCAGAGACATCCTGTCCTGTTGCAAAGCTTTTAAATATTCTATTATCTTAGTAGCTAAATCATAAAGTGACTTTAGAGGCATCGTCAATTACTGGAAGACTTCATAATCTGATTGAGGAGTGTGAAAAATGGACCATCTTGCTTTATTAAAATGCTCTGGCGCAGATCTGTAAATATATTTGTGATTGACAAGTGATGCTATCAAGATAGATAGATAGATAGATAGATAGATAGATAGATAGATAGATAGATAGATAGATAGATAGATAGATAGATAGATAGATAGATAGATAGATAGATAGATAGATAGATAGATAGATAGATAGATAGATAGAAAAAGACATGAGACCCTTTTTGAAGCTACAACACTGGGCAAATTATGGTGCGGCGAAGACAGGAAGGAACAAAATAAAAGCCCATGTAATTTCAAGCAAGGTCCACTTGTCAGTCTTGACAATTTTATCTTTTTTCCTTACCCGCGATCAAATCTTCAAAAACATAATGATTGCATTTGTCCACTGTGATGAAAGACAGACACTTTATGCTCTGCACGGTAGCAGTGTTTGAGCTTTAAATATTTGTGGGCAGAAATGTGTAGATACAGAGAAGTAGGCCTTCCGGTTGAGGAAGGAGTTCCACCTAGTTGTATGAATAAAATCTGGAAATGACTTGCAACATGCCAGATTCTGCCATCATCTGAAATCATGTCATGCGTGGATGGACAGAAGATGCCCAAGGATGTTCCAGTGGCAGCAGTTTGTAGTAAAACAGTGTTTTTGGTCCACTGTTGGTGCTCACGTCACCTTCAGGAAGAAAAACTGCCAAATTGCATGTAAAGAATCATCAAATCGTTGGTTTCTTTCTCGGGTGTGGACATAGATTTTGAAAGAATTTTGAAATTGGTTGTAATGAGCAGCTACAGGAGAGGCAAAGATGTGAGATTTGTGTGTGCTTCAGTTTTAGCTACAAATGGCCGAGTTGATGGAGGGGAGGTCATCCTAGAGGGCAGCAGCCGGGGAAAACATCTGGTCTTCATCAGGGGTACGGGCCAAAAGCAAGCTGGCAGATGGTGGTGAAGTCTCTATACAATAGGAGAAGCCCAATCCCCCCGAACATCAGCACCTCACACACACACCAACAAACACACACACACACACACAGCCTGTGTAAGGTATGCTTTAAACACCAGCAATGCAATATTTCACAACATGGACATTTTATAGGAAAGCGCAGCAGCACTAAAGTGCATCATGTCTCCGTGTTGCATCCAAATAGTTTTTGATTAACGATCTCTATGGTTTATAGTTGCACATATAAACTGCTGAGAGGATTTATCTTCAGAAACAATTCAAAAAACACTTCAATAATGAGCATGGAGCACGGACATGAAGCTTACTATATCCACAGGTGTTCATTCGTTAATTTAGACAACTAAATTCCTCTCGCAGGAGTGAAAATGTTGACAACGCAGCTGTAAAAGCAGTTTGTTGTTGTTGTTTCTTGTATATGAAGACATTATAATTCAGTTCAATGTACTACTTTTCTTCCTTTCTTCACCACTTGTCCATCTAAATGAAGCAACTCTAATGGAGTGTACTGGATGTGCAGTCAGTCCTGTGATTTTAATCAGCGTCCTAGCTTCAGTTTTCCCAAATCAAGACTAATCTGGCTTGAGTGTAAGCAGCAGTGACCCCTTTAATATTCTTGCTATCTGTATTCTGTCATTTGTGATTACCGATTTGCTGATTACTGACCTACACGATCTTTCGTAGTCAGATTAGTGAGAGTGCTTCAAAATGGTGAGAGGGCAGAAAATTATTGACAAATTGTTTTCAGGCTAATCCGTGAGTGATTACATCCCTAATGATGGAACCCAGCCATATTGTTCTGACCTGGAGGAGAGCCTCTATCTTTTCTTTGAAATTGCTTGTGGACTGTTATTGGTTCAGTTGCCTCAAGACCTCTTTTGAGTGTGTAGACACCATTTATGAGAAGATGAAAAATGCATCAACTGACAGCATCGGCAGCTGCAATAAAACCACCCGAGCTGTTGGTAACAGCACTTAAGAAAAGGTCCAATATCTTTTTGTTGTTAAATTTAAAGCGGCAAACCCGCCCGCTTGTTCAATCAGCTTCCATGTCTGCTACCTGTTTCACTGTATAAAATTTAGATGTATAGATTTGGCTTTTTTTAACAACAGTCATACTTTTTGGTCATTTTAGAAAATGTAAAATTGATTTTGATGATAATTGTGTAAAGGCTGTTTTTCAGGCTCTAGACTAAACTCAATTTTCTATCAAAATAGTTCTGTGATGTTATCATAGTTGAAAAATTGTAAACACTGTAAACGCTTGATGTCTATACTTGACAAGATGAAAATGAAACGAGATGCAGCAAACTGACAAAATGGAAACTCCCGCTTTGAAAATTGAGCAGGGTTAATATTTGCCTAATTTGATGTTGGCTCAGATGCAGTAGCGTTGATGACTGAGGTCAGGCTGCCGGATCAGCGGTGTGCTAAAAGGTGGGTGTCGGATAGGTGGGAATCATCTGTCAACAACCTCCGGTGTTTACCTGAATCTCTTTGCCTGCTGCCAGACTTTACATTTGTGCTGCTGTGAGGTGATTGATGACAGGTCAGCCACCAAAGGCCTTGCAAAATTTCCAATTTTTCCACAGGGAAATTGCTCATTTCTTCACAAGTCTATTTCAATTTTTTTTCTCGAGGACGATGTGTTGAGTTTATGCATTATGTTGGCAACCAGGCACAGAATTGTGATGAATTACACCATAGATTGCTGAAAGCAGAGGAAAAAATCTATATATTAATTAGGGCTACTTTATTATTGCTTTCTTGCTTTCCATTGCTTTTCGAGAGGGTATAGTTGCAGGTTAATATAAAAGTAAGTAGGTTTGACACTCTTATTTAGATAACCACCTCGCTCTTTCTCTCTTTTTCAGCTTCTACACGACTAAAGCTGCCACTGTGACATTGTGGAGAGCTCTTTTTTAAGTTGCCTTGCCTTTTTATAGTACTGAAATGGTATCCTATTTGTTGCGGTACTGGCTTCAAAGAGGTTATTTGTCATCACGCAGATTTATGCTGTCATTCAGGGACATTTATATCACTTTAAGCTCTTTGGGTGTTCTAGCTCTGGTGCTGGGCAGACAATTCCTGCTGGGACCAAGCTTCTCTCCATTCCATTTTCCTCCCTATATGAATTTCTCCAGCCATCACTACAGAGGATCGAAACTGCGATGATTTTTTTTTTTTTTTTTTTTTTTACTGCTTCAAAGGCCGCACCTTTAAATGGGGTTGGTGAGTCAACTTTAACTAGTGACAGAAGTGATTTGATATCAACTTATTACATCATGATGTATAAAGAATTAATTGTTGGTTTTATGAATGCATCTTTGTAGGCCTGAAAGCCAAAGTCACTTTTACACAATTGTTCAGTCTGGTTTCCTTCGTAAGCATGTGGATCTGAATGGATCCTGAGCCTTGATTCCACTGAAGCTGATGGTGCCAAATCAATTTCTGACAGTCTGGCAGTAGAAATCTTGTCTTTCACATCAGCTGCCCGACAGCTAGAAAACATGGCAGCCAGAACAGCTAAATTTCCACGGAGTGAAATGAGAACTTATCACAAAGCAAAGACTCTTTTCTTGTATTAACACCCTCTATGTGCTGCATTGTATTCTGTTTACGTATATTTTCCATGTGATAGTTTAGTTTATGTGCGTATAAATCCGTTATCTTATCGGTTCTCCTGGCAGCTCTAATTTCAACCCAGAGCAATCTCTGTTATGTCTGTTTGCTAGCACATCATCATCAGCCATCTTTCCAAGTTGTCTTGCTCTAGTTAATATTTCAGGGCTTATATCAATAATTCAATCATAAAATACTTTATTTGAAACGTATGAGCCAAGAAATACTTGGTATTAAGTATTTAAATCAATGAGCTTAAAATATTTGTTGTGTCAAAGTCAGCTACAGCTGTTATTGCTTGTCAGATTCGCTGTTCAGTGCTGCGGTTAACCACAGGGGATGAGTGCAGATTTGATAGCAAGATTAATGTTGGAGGAAGGATGCAGCCACTAAAAACAGTATTTTAAAAGTGACGCAGGCTGCAGGTGAAGGCAGTAATAGAGTCATATGGGGTGAGACAAGTTCCACTCCAGCATTTATTTGTCTGGAACGACCACAGAGTTCATTCATTTCATGTTCACATCACTCCACTAACATCGCTGATCTAACAATCTCCCAACAACAATGTAAAACAGATCAATAACGTCACAGTTTACAAAATGTTGGTCCCGGAATATTATTTATCCCTGCTGCAAAGGTCAGTCTGTGACACCACCTAACTGTGCCATAATGAGAGGCTTTTCATCCAAACCCGAGTTCTAATCCCTGAGGATTCATTACAAGACATTAGTGAATCACAGTAATAGCAGGAATACTTTATGCATATTTGGGAATGAACAAACATTTATTCAAAGAGTAAATACCTTTTGGTGATGAGCCACAGTGATACCAACTGTGCAATCAGACAGTATTTCATTGTAAAAGGTAGAGGAAGCTGGATTAGCCCCGTGACATTTTCTGACTAGGAATAAAATGAAAGGACAGAAGCACTATTCAGAATATTCAAGCGCTGGGGAAATAAATGGATGACTTACTGTTGGCATTTGTGGCTGGTTCAAGGTGTTACCCAGAGTAAAATACATCATTAGCCCTCTATCCCAGTTAAAATGCCAAAGTGAATGTCTATTTTATTTTTATGTCCTAGTCTGGAAATGGAAATACAGCATTTTTTTTCTAGGAGAGTAGCACAGTTGCCATGATAAGACAAGATCTTTGAATAGTTAAAATGTAGTATTAGCTAGTGAATATAAAATGTGATAACATCCCAAATAATAATAAAACAAAATTCCTAATAAAATCACATTTTATTCAGAATAACATATTGAGAGGATAGACAACCAGTATCCTAGCTGGGCTGTAGTGCAAATATTTTGAGCCTCCTCTAATTTTTCACATTAGTTTTTTATCCTTGATGTTTTTGTATTTTGGACAATGCTGTAAAAATATTGTCATATTCTACCAAAGATTGGATATTTTCCCTGAGGTCTTCGTAAACTTACAAAGAAGCAGGTCATAATTTGACTTATCATGGTCAGTATAATCTGAGGCTTTTAATGTATGCAAAGCGAGACGGCACATGCCGATGGTGTGAGAAATATTTAGCTTTAGATATATTTGCGAATCACATGTTATTTCAGCGTCCATCCATGAATGACCGAGAGGCGGGAGACACCCTGGATGAGCTCATCGCAGGGCCTGATCGTTCTTTTAATGGCCTCCACGTTGTCAGCTGTATTTCTTTCATTTCATTATTATTAGTAGTAGAAGTAGTAATAATAGTAGTAGTAGTATTCAATGTCATCTTACAACTAAAATAAACTTAAATTGATCCCAAACAATTTCTGAAACTGGTTTAAATGACGACTGCTGTTTAGTCTTGCTTTCCTACTCATGGAAATGAGATGCAGTCCTCCAGCCTGTGCTTGTTGTCTCTCGTAAAGCAGCCCGCCACCCTGGAGGCATGGTAGAGAGGTGAGATCTTTAGGTTTGGCAGTAATTAAACTCGATGGTCAGTCTCATTAGAGAGAAGAGGATGGCTGAGATACTTCATAATGACACTTTGGCTGACATGTGGGTTTTGCATACTTCAAATATGAAAAATTGATGATTAGTTAACGTATCCTCGAGCTGGCTGAACTTGCTGATTATGCGCGAGAATTTCATTGTCCGGAGCCTCTGATTTGTAGCAGATCAGTCATCCACAATGCTGTTCAGATGTATTACATCCGAGCCTCACGCTCTCAGGCATGTGACCTTGGTCATAAGAATCTCCAGAGGCTCCATTTTAAGACAAGTGCACTTGACTAGTTGGCCATTTGATTTGTCAAGCCCCTTTGCTGTGATTGGGAATGTGTTCTGAAATGCAGGTTTCCAAGGTTATTGTTTGTCTCTTTACTTTTCATTATTCTCTAATTCAAATCATTTATAGGCCCCACATCTACCTTCAGTAAAGGGCACACAAGCTCATTTATCTATCAGCCACATAAGCTGCTGAAGCCTGAGCATGTCAGTAATGAGTGGGTGAATAAAAGGAACACTGGATGGGGTTTATTAATGAGGCCTAGCGAGCAGGGCTGTTAATACCAGAGCCAGCAGCAGGTACATTTCAGGCTGTGGGGATCTTCTCTGCATTCGTTCCTTGATGCTTTAATCCACCACCTTCCTATCGTTCAAGATCCTGTGATGGGTTGTCCTACTATAATTGTGTTTTATTGATTTTGGCTTTGGTGTGATGCAGAGAGATCTCCTGTAAATGGAGCTGCACTGATACTCTGAGTTTACCTGTATAGATATTGAAGCAAAAAAAGGCTCTGGGTATTATAGCGGACTTTGGGTTCAACACACTTTAGCCAATGGGACCCCACCGGTATTTAGGGTGTGGGATAATGTGGGCCCAGATTAATGTCGGTGCTTATCCAAGATCTAACTCCAGTTGAGCTCAATTGGAATTGAAAAAATACACAACTTTTACTGATGTATTATTGAATTTTGCATCAAACAAAAACATTGCCATTAAAAATAACAGTCACACAACTAATTATGAATATAATTATTCAGATTTTTAAAAATTGTTGGACCGCCTTTTACCTTTGATTATGTATGTATTTGCTGTGGTTTTGCTTCCATGAGCTTCTGCACTGTCCCCAAGATCTTGTACTGATGATGGGAGAGTTGGAGCATTGGGCCAAGCTTCTCCAGCACATCCCAAAGATTCTCACTGAGGTTAAGGGTTGGACACTCTTTCACAATTTGAGCCTGATGGATCCAGACATTGTCCTTTTGGAATATGCCCATGTCATCAGGAAAGAAAAAGACTTTGATGGAATAAGCTGGTCATTCACTATCTTCAGGTAGTCAGCTGACCTCTTTCTTTGGGCACATAATGACTTGTACCTGGGCAACCGTAGCAACCCCAGATCAGAGCATGCCCCCACCACTGTGACCAGTAGGCAATCAGCATGATGGCTCCAATACTTCATCTGCCTCTCCTCTAACCCTAACGCACCCAGCACTCTGGACTGGGGTAAATCTTGACTCAATAGACCATATGACCTTCATTCATTGCTCTGTAGTCAAATCTTTATGCTCCCTAGCAACCTTAACCTTTTTTTCTGATTAGCATCACTGATTAGTGTTTTTTTTAAGGCTACACAGCTGTTCAGTGCCAATCCCTTGAGATCCTTCCGCATTGCACATGTGGAAATGATCTTACCGGCCAGCTGAAGAGAGAATCACCCATGCATTCATTATCCAGTAGAAGGCTCTTACTTATTTGCTTAGTTAAGTCCAGGTGGTGACTTTTTTTTGGCCAGGCAGTGTAGTTCCTATCCCTTTTTGGAGCCTTAAATGACAGGCTGGAACGGCTGATTCTGGCACCAAGTAAAAAGGTCCCAACCAGATGTAATGTGATGAAAGCTGTTACCAAATAGCTGTGCATTTAATGGCCCAATCCCAGCAGGTTTGTCAAAGAGACAGAAAGGCTGGCTGCAACTGCACCGCACGTCCTCTGTTTCCTGACCAATCATTGAGGTGGACAACAAAGTAAATCATCCTGCACTTGTCCTCAGTTCACATCAAATAAAAAGGCTATCTCTCCACCAATAGCCACTTGCTTCAGCAGCCTTTCATTTTCTCTTCTGTGTTTCTTCTTTTACTTTAGTCTTTTTCTGTTTGTCCACGTGTGAGGCCTTCCTGTCTGTCAGCCCGTTGGCAGCTCAGGTGCTTTGTGTAGACAATGAAGCGAGGAGCTGCCTTTTGCACATTCTTTAGATTACCTGGCCTCCCCCTCTCACTATCTACATCTTCAGGGCATCTTCAAAGTGCCCTCTAGCCCAGCGGGAGTGACAGAGAGTAATAAGAAAACAGCTTAAAAGGCTGCTGCTCTGACACTTTCATCTTTGGTTGCTATGTGTGTGTCACTCGTCTGCACGGACGTCCCAGGTGATGCTTTGCAATGCGCGGAATGGACTGCAGTGACACCGCACGTCATTAAAAATGAATTGAAGGTCCGTGGCTCTCACAAACAACATCTAAGAACGCTTTGCCCCAGAAACTCTCTGAAGCACAAACATATTGCCCTAACTGGCCATCAGCTGCTGTAACCTCATCTGGATCAGAAAACAGCTTCTTGTTCTATCGTCCACACACTTACTCATATTTCAAGAGGGAAGAGAAACGCTGCGCAGTGAGTTGTACTCATCAATTAAGCATGTTCATTCTAGTAGAAAACAAAGAGGTTTTCTCCATTTTGCCCCTCGCCTCGTGTTTTCATGTGTTGATGCAATAGGTGCTGAATATTTGCCTCACTGACATGATGTGTATGGCAGATTCCTCGTCTTGTTCCAGTTTTGTTTGCTTTGTCTTTTCACCTCCTTTTTCTTCCTTGTAGCTACATGATGCAACTAAGTCAGCACTGATATCGTCTCTGATTTATCCCAGCACGCCGTCTTCCTATGTGCACTGATTCCACCAGCTGTCTGTCAGCGGCCTGTTCCTTAACCCTATAAAGCCTGACACATCAAAAAAATAGCCAGAAAATTCTATTTTTTTGGAAATGAGATGTTTATTGAACCTTTTAACAAAATCCCAATTTTTTTTTTATTTTGTTTATGACATTTTTTGTATCAAATATGATACATTAGGCGATTTCGGCAACTTTTGGCTCACGACTATGTTAACTTTAGACACAAAAACAAAGTTTGCCCATAACATTTTGACAATATAGAACATGAACAACAACATTTTTCTCTTTGGTTTTTTTGCATAGCACTTTTTAGCACAAGAGGCACACTGCAGCCTCTTTTACGGGGTGGTGTTGGAGTTGTTTCTGGAGAGGACAGTGGTCTGCCACACTTGATTTTGGTTTAGAAAAAAGAGACGTCTCAGAATCTCGCGTATCAAATATGATACAAACGGCTTTAAAGGGTTAAACTTATATGGCTTCAGTTCTGCTCTGTGTTTTTTTCTTTGTCAGCCAATCGGGCACAGAAGCTGCATTTAGCCTGCCTGGGTGGAAGTGGAGCCTCACCGTGGGACGCACTGGGTTCAGGCTGTGCAGTCAGTGGGAGAAGTGGCGAAGTAGAATAAATTAACACCTGAGCCCAAAGGGGCTGGAATGCTGCTGCTCCCTGCTGTATTGGTGGGATAAAACCACGGAGAGCATCTGGATGCGCAGCGTCCAGCCATTTCCAGACTGCGATTGCTCGGCAGCCTCTATGTGAATGTGTTTACCTGCAAGTGTATCTGTTCCCCAACACCTCCAACAGGAGCACTTTAAAAATAGTAATCCTGCATCACCCATAAATGTCACCATTGTTTTTTGTTGCTTATTAGTGCTGCACTTCTTTAGAGGCATCCTTTCCCAATCATTCTTTCTGTTCAACATACTTAGATGCAGTCCTCCTCCTCAGAGTCATTTCGGTGAGGGTAATGGCACTCAAAGGTTTCCTTGTATCGATGCATGCTGTTGATTAGAACTGGTGTCTTACTAATAGGCTATAGGAGTTAACATGGAATAGGTCCTGTTGTTATTGAGTGGTTCATATTGGTAGGAGAAAAGAGCTGTAGGAAGTAATAGACTCAGTAGTTCCCTGGGGCTGAAGCAGGCAATCATCAAAATAAATGAAAGACACAAGGAAGGGAATGGATTCTCCTAGAAAGGGAAATGATGGCTGATGAATCACTACTTCTGAGTTCAAAGTATGCCCTAATATCTGAGGTATATCAGTTATTCACAATTGGGCTATTATTGCATCACACCATCCACTTTGTATGAGTCAAAAGGAAACTGCAAGCCATCAGTGGACCCAACAGGCCTTGTTATTGGGCAAGAATATTTAGCAGCATGCTCAAGAACTAATTGCCAAGCTGTCTCACACAAGCGCCCTCGGCCTCGTTCAACAAGGAAATGAAGGGTTTCAAGCAAAATGCATGTGGATGGGCGTGACAGCCGAGCTAAAAAAGGGACAAGAGTGAAGACATCTTGACGTGATAAACACATAGTAGGAGCGGAATCAATCAGACGCGACATATGTGTTGTAAGTTCAAGCAGGCCTCGGCCCATTTACATCAAATGATTGAAGAAGGCGTCATCCCAGACACATACGACTAATGTTTACCTTGCATAATCTCATTCTACAGATATTTAAAATACACACCGCTCCTGCCTAGAAGATAAGTTCACTGTGCCTGCATGTCACATTACATGGTGACAGCTTTAAATATCTGCATGACATTAGGACGCAGGTATACGACGACGGGCCGAAAATGTTAAAATTGGCAGGCAGAACAAAGATGGCAGCATTAGAGGAGACCCAGTTTCACAAAATGCCACCACATGGTTCTTGCTAACACAATCAACAATATTGATGATTCTATATCTCCCTGGTTTTCAGTACTATAACAGCAAAGAAGGTAGTATAGCTATTTTTTTTAAAGTATGGTATTAAAGCTAATTATCCATTAATGCTGTGGATCGTAGGTGATTGTGTTGCATGCAGAGGCAGCATTCAGATGTCACCTTAATGAAGAACTGTTTAAGTAAGCTGTATAATTGCAGAATAGAATAGAATAGGGGCTGTTTTATTACAGAAAATCTATTAATCATACTAGCCAGTGGTCTGGGGCTTCAGGGCTAAGTGCTGCACTAGCACTGAACATTCCACAAGAGTAATGTGAATTGATTAAATCCCCAATGATTCCTGAATGTGTGTGTGTGTGCGCGCGTGTGTGTTCATATAGACGATCATCCTGATTCATGAGACAGTAGAGTGAGAGAGAAGGCGCAGTTCAAAAAGTGAGTGTCATCGTAGATTTGGAGGCACAGCTGAATATAACGTTTCCCTCCAACCATTCGTTACTCTGTCTGTCTTCTATCTTATCTATTATTCATTAGACAATCATTTAGCTAAGTGCAATGATTACTTAAATGTTTAATGCTGCCACAGCCAATATTGGCCCGAGACTTTCAGGTGGACACCGTTTTTGTTGCATTAAAGTCCCATCACCTATCGCGTAGATCAGGTTAAATTGCACATGGTTACAGTAATCACCCTCATTTAAAAGGCCCTTTCCCGGATGGAGGCAGAAATATGTTATGATTATTGGAGATTTCTGCCTTTTGTCACTCAGCTTATCAGAACCGACGTGTGTACTTTCCGGTGTTCAGTGAGCCAGGATAATGGTCTATTTTAAAGTTGGCTGGCTGAAATGTCTCTCTTCAACTGTGTTAATAGCTGCCAAGTCAGTCAAAGTAGAAAAAAAAATCACTTTTCCTAAAACGAAATGTTGCACTCCCACGTAATGACATAATGAACACTGTGGGTGCCATATGAAAGGGATTTTTTTTCATTCTAATGACTGCGTTGGGAAGAGGTCTTTTGAAAAGATAAAGGGTGAATTATCTTGATACATCAGCTCACCTATCACCCAGTCTACCATCCATTCCCCCTCCAAGATTCTGGGACAATCAAATCAGACTGAAGACAGCCCGCCACAGTGTCACGTCCGCATCGTCAGGCACAACGTAAAACTAGCACTTTGCACCTGGATCATGTATGAGCGTCAAAGCCCGGCTTATGGCACCTTAATCACATCATCCACGTGTAAGCAGCGGTGGCATTGTGTTCCCTGCATCACTCATTCTTCTTGATAATCCACCCTCAAAGAAGGAGCCCGGTATGAAACGCAGCTTTACGTCGTTGTGCTGGACTTGCTGGTGGCATGGATTTATCTCGCGGGATTTATTGCTCTGCCTGTGCTCTCTAAAAGCTTTGAGACTCTTGCTGTCTGCCAATTGTGTGTTAAACAAAATGCTACAATAGGGAAAGAGAAGAGACACTATAAACAACGCAATGTAGATGGTTTTTACACTAGTATCACCAGGAGTTCTGACGAGAAAGAGCCTGTTTAAAGAGTTAAAATTAAGCTCTCTACGGCAAGTAAGGCTCTAATCATAGCAGTTTTTTCTATAAAAAAGATACAAATTGAGCTGTAAGGCTAGTATATCATGTTTAAATTCTAATGTTTGGATATTCTAACCTCGAATTATCCTGTTGCCCCAGGCTTCTCCTCCTAACTTCTGCCAAGTGTGCTGTCAAATCTCTCCTCTGCTTTCTAGCATCATGTTATCAAAATTCATCCACCACTAGAATCCCAGGCGTGGCATTAACCATTGATATGAGCCCCGTAGCCAAAGGGGTGAGATGGTTTTAAAGTGTGAATATTAAAAGGGAATTCTGCAACCCCGAAGAGACAGCCTGTAGATGTACAGAAACAAAAGATGAGCATTTGATGACACATCGGGTGATGCAAGAATTGACATTTTGAAAAAATGTGAGATTCTCCGCTCCTTTTTTATTGGAAATATGCATAATTGCACCCAAGATGCAGAAGTGCTGCTCACTGCATAATTTCTGCTTAATCGGCAGAATAGCAAATCCACCTGTGCTGAGTCTGTGTGTCCACGGCTGGGAGAAGAGAAAGAGAATGCGGCTCCGCAGTATTTTCCACCCTTGTCCCGGATTGAGCGTGACTCTCTGTGCACGTGGCATGAAGTCAAGAGTGTGTCGTGGCATTTAATGCCTCAACTGTCGGTGTTTCTGTTAACGTTTGCGGATGTGGTTCTTGACATTTCACACTGAAAACAAGGTGATGCACAGCGAGGTGTGTGTGATCTGGGGACCAACCATTTTCTGCTGCTTCGTCTTCATCTCAGTGAGAAATTCAACCCTTTGACAAAATTGCAGCCCATATGAAGTCTTTTTTCTTGCCCACGTGGCGCTCCGTCCTGCTGTGACGGAGAGGCGAGACCCCAAATTAACTGCTGTTGCGTGGCGTGGTGGCCCACCCAGGAAAGGCCCTCTTTTCACCCAAATGGAAGCATATATATTAAATTCCACTCATGTTTGGGAAGATGTTTTGAATTGTCTGTGTATTCAGCTGTCCTTTTGTAGCTGAGAGTAGAAATAGAAATGAGCTGCAGCCATTGCTTATTTAAGTAGTATCGTAAACATGACCAGCCAGTAAAATACTGCAAAACAGGGAAACACAAGACTGTGAAAGTAAAGTAAGTTTGGAACTGGATCGACGTTGACTTTATATTCTGCACCGGTTGAAGGTGGGTGAACAGCTTTGGTCCGATCAGTCACAGTTTGAGGGCTGGACTGCCAATCTTTGGTACGCCGGCTGCCAGTGTTGCCAGGTGAATGTACAGCTATTACATCAACACCACCCACCTACACATTATAATGCGCCTTTCATACCGTTTACATGAAGGGATATGGTCCATTTTTACAAGCATATTAATAACTGTAGTCTGATGCCTGAAGTAATAGGCTTAATTCCTCTTTTATTTCACTCCATTCATTCATTCTGACAGTTTTCAGTTTTGTAAAGAGAGTTGCCAGGAGACCTGTTATGCTAGCTTTTCAGTGCCGTGATCAAAGAAGTCAGCATTTAGGGCTTGCTATTTCTGCATATGTATTTTGAATCGGGGTTGCTAAGTAACCAAAACACGTCTTTTCCATTTGATTTCGCCACTCAACCTCCAAGCAGCAGGGGGCTTGTGTGACATTATTTGGCAGGTTTACAGCAAAATTCGACTCTGACAACTGCTTCGTGGCCCGTTCACACATGCAAACACGTTAACTGACATTTCACTGATAACTGTAAACTATTTGGGAGTTGACCTAGCAAAACACAGAGTAGCAGGATTTAATGGTGATATCAGTAATGCCTGGATTCTATACCATTAGAAGCATGAAAGTACGCATGAAGAGTAGAAGGAAATGAAAGAGAAAGAAAGTTTATTCACACTAGATCAGAAATACCCAGCATCCAAACATTCAGTATTTTAGAATATCTAAAATCCACATGCAAAATCTTTTGTCAGAGAGCAATGAATAAAACCCGTTCACCAGTCAACAGTCAGTCGGAGTCAGAGGTGAGGTACTGTCATATAGAGCATGAAAAACAAAGGAAGGGTGTTAAAAAGAAATGAAAAAGAGCAAAGTCAACTGTCAGAAAGCCACCAAACAGATCAAAAAAATGATTTTTATTTACTATTGGAACTATTTATTAACTATTTTTCTGGAAAATTTTCAGCTTCAAAATTGTTTTCATTGCCAGTACAATTGTCTTTTCATTTCAAGTTTTTCCAATGGCAATGATTCAATGCCAGTCTTTATTACAGTTCTTCATGATGTTAGTCACGTGCCAACATTTCTTTAGCTGACAAATGATGAGTCTACTTCCTGACAGGAGAAGCACCAGGCTGGATTTCCTGCTGCCAACCCAGTGACTCCAGAAATGCTCTTCTCTACACATTATTACCATGATTATAAATGTTAAACAGGCTGTTTATCAGACATTTACAAGGCTCCCATCACCCATTCACCCTTACTTTTGTCCTTGGTCATTTTTACACGCCTAATAAATAGCCATTTGAATAGATATCTTTATCTGCAACAATGAAAAAAACAATATATAGCTCCATGAATAGCAGAGCTACCAACAACAACAGTGGATTTAGTGCCGCTGTCATCAGGCGCTGCATTTTGTCTTTATTATCACTGACAAGCAGCTGGGTGATTGTCAAATACAGCTTAAATTTCCATTAAAGGCGTCGCTCTGCGTAAAGAGGATGCGATCTTGAGATTTTGCATTTTATATCAGTGGCTGTTATCTAACGCAGGATGTGTTTCTTCTGTAAACTACAGTATTGTCATGATAAAGATGGCAGATGTTGATTTTTGTGATCTACAGATGAGTTGCTTACTTTACAGTAAAATGTAATAAAAGCCTCCTAAACATTATTAAATGGAAATATTTTGTCTTCATTTATGGGAAAATATTCTAGGCTGTGTACATTAAGATAAAGTGACATATGCTGTTGTGATATTTGATGTGTTTAATTGGAACTTGTATGACCTCGACATATAATGCCAAGTATTAGACAAACATTTTCTAAAAAACTAGCTCGTCTTTAAATGCATTTCTCGTTAATTAGAGTATCTGCCCTTATACCACAACAGATTCATGAAACCCATGTTGAGGAGCATTATCTGTGATGAAATGCTCAGAGAGAAGCCCTTTGTGTGTTATCGCAGATAATTTGACCACAATTGACATGTCTGGGAAAGCAACTTCACACAGATGAATTTTAATGATTCAGCCCCACAACAAATCTCCACATCATTCTCGCTTGTAACCAATTACGAGGCAGTGTGTACACGAGAGTGGCAAAGATGTTCACACTGTGATGCTGAGAACTTGGTCAAATGATGCCTCGAACACCATTAGAAAACACGTTGAATTCCCAGTAGCACCAGCAGACCCAGCAGTGAGAGCAGCCCACTGACATCTTCCACCCTTCATCAATACACTGCAAATGTGAGTGCATGTGTGTGTTTGTGAACATGTCTAGAGGAGTTTTCAGTGAGGCCGTAATGAATGTCTCTCTTGTGGATCGGAATGTAAACACTAGAGAAGAGTGAACTCTGGCAACAACCATTCCCATTTGGCTCAATTAGGCCCGAAACTGAGACAATCAATGGTGCTGGCCTTTCTGCCGGCCCGCCCGTTGGCGACGGTGCCGCGCTCGCTAAAACAAAATGGGAATAATCAAAGTCCATAATTAGTTGGCCTGAGAGGGAGCTGGAGTGAGTGTTCGCTGGGCTATAAATGTACGACCGAGCAGCGAGAACGTGGAGATGAGCGCGTGCAGCCTCCAGGAAAACGGACAAAACAAAAGACCCCCGCTATAGATTTGCCAGGCTGCACACAGGCAGCTGCCCAAAACTGCACAGCGACAACAAAATGGGAAGAAACATCAAGGGGTGCCTTGGCATGCGATGAAGACGTCGCTGGTTTCTTTTTTGTTTGTTTGCTTGCTTGCCTGATCAGAAGGATCAGTAAGTGGAGCCCAGGGCTAAGTGGAGTACTCTGGGAAGAGGAGACCGAGAGAGGCAAGAAATGTATATTATGAAGGAAAAATGCAAATGAAAACTCAGTATGTCAAGGAGGACTGTTAAGGAGGTCTGGGGATTTGAAGGCTAACGTGAGGGAATGTGGCACTAAATGGAGAAAACCCTGGAAAAATCCTGGAAAGGTCCTCCATGTTATGAAAACCTCCATATATGATCAGGCCTCTGAATTACCCGCTAAGCGACCTGCAAACAACCCACCCGCATCTGTTAAAAAACAACTATCTTCATTGTGATGATCACATTTAATAAGTCTTTATTCTGAAATAAAACAAAGAACGTTCACACAAGTATACGTTGATTCTACCATAAACCTAATCAGGTCAGTGCACTTTGCATAAGACCAGATATAGATATATCTCAAAGCTACGTGATTATAAATGACCCACATTTGAATGAGATAGTTCCCAAAGTTGTAGGGAGACTTTCTGCCATTACATGGTGGTCACATGCCGGTCCAGGCTGGTTTGAACTTGGACACTTGGCCACTTCCAGCTAATGACTGTAAGTTAAACACTGGCTGTGCACACAGAAGGAGACTATGGAGGTAGGCAACAATGGCGGTTGGATGGCGTAACCGCCACGGGAATGATGATTTCGGGAAGGTTATGCTGGCAGGGACTGGGGTCACGCTGCCCCTCGTACTCTCACAGCAGGGGGTCAGTTTAATGATGAGGAAGATTACAACTGTGTCAATGGCTGCCAAGCTACAGAATGTGTGTGCGCACACGTGTGTGTGTTTGTGTGTGTGTGTGAGGCCTTGGTATCAGGCCCAGATTAAGAAAATAATATTGGCAGACAACATTCATCAAATCTTCCACAACAGTCAGGTTTTCTGTGTGTGTCGTGTAAAATTAAGCTGATTACAGTTTATATTCTTTAATACAACTACAAGCAGAGTGGATGTGCTGTGTTGGTGATCATGTGCTGGGGTGCCCGAGAAATGAAACTGGAATATATAAGAGGAAATCCGTAGCTAATGAGCAGACTGGTGATGGCAGCTGCCATCTGTGTGACACGTCTTACTTTACTGGGGAGCCAATGCCGGCAAAAGGTTTGGGTTCTATATTAATGTTCTGGCTGTGGAGAATATAATTATACAAACCACAACAGGAGTCTGCTCGCAGAATCACCAATATCCACATGTATTTTCCAGGTAATTAAACCAAAAGCTTGAACCACAACTCCTGAAAGCCTCTCTGCTAATGTGCTCGGAGGATAAAAGTTTCCGCTTAGCAGAAAAGATCGTTTTTCCTCTTCAATGACCATTAGCATTTAGTGTAAATGGGAAGAACCTGCAGCATCATTTGTCATGGTCCTGCTCAAGGTTTCTTTCTGTTAAAGGGGAGTTTTTCCTTGCCACTGTTGCTTGTCTGGGGTCAGGCCCTGGGATTCTGGAAAGCGCCTTGAAACAATTTTGATTGTATAAGACGCTATATAAATAAAGATTGATTTGATTTGATTTGATTTGATTTGTCATTTGCCTTTCGCGCTGAATGTCACCGGCTTCTGTTAGCAACCTGTGTGGATGCCAAAGGGGACATTTTACACGTGATCACTAATCCTAACTATTACTCTCATCTCCAAACGCCCAACAGTTGTTTTATCTAAATAAGATGTTATTCAGTCGTGGCTCCAACTGCTGTGCAGCAGGATTTACTAACATCAAGACAAGGACAATCCACTGTTATCCATATCAAGGAACAGGCACACCATGGTTATATATGCGCATGCAGTATTATATAAAATAATAATAACCATGTGTGCGGTTCACACCTTGTACAAGGTAAGAGTCTTAATAAAACTTAGTCATGAGGACACATTTTAACTACCTATCACAGAGTTTTGTCTCATCCTTCCAGACAGGTTTTCAACTTTCTTAATGGACCTTTGTTCCAGCTTCCCCAGGTCACCTCGTCTTCTCAGACATTCACTGGCAGAATTCTGCGGTGCTATTTAGTGCTACTTCAACTGCTCCTACTTGCAGATTGAATGTGACTGTCAGCTAAAACAGAGTAGCAGCTACTTTTGAGAACCACTTACATGCATGGCGGCAGGTATCTGTACTTGTACGTATCCTAAAGGCTCCAACTTTTTTGCAACCGAAAATGGCCATTGCTAAAATGTTAACTTTGATGGACAAATATTTGTTTAAAATAAAAAAATACCCTTCAAGTGACATAATTTTGTGTCATAAGGTGTCAGATTGACTAAATAAATGAAGTTTAGCGAAGTCACAGACGCAAGTATAAATCATCGTCCGCTTCCAAACACAACCATTACCTGATTATTACGAGCTTGTGGAGATGAACAGCTGGTGGCAATAATTGTTCAATGGGATGCAATTAAACCTCGATAAGAAGATGGTGCAATAAAATCCTATTGAATGAGCCCATGGCAAAACAATGACGTGTTTTTTCCATTAATGGAACATTTGCAGCAGTTAATTTCTGCTTTTAAACGGCGTCTTTTTCTTCTGTATTTACCAACAATCACATGCTTCATTATTTCACCGTAAGGCCTGTTTCAGCCTTTAATGACGCAGCACATACGTTTCTCTAGTTTCATACAGTAACATTTTTTGGGAGGGGGTGATGAATGGACGTATGGAATGGTGGGTGGACAGTCGGCTGGGTGGATGTCCCCGACACTTTTTTTCTTCATCTTTCCGTGTATTGTATCAATAAGGTGTTAAAGAGTGGTGGGTATTGTGTTCCCAGCAGGGATCTGTTGTTATTGGCTGAATGCAGGACAGCCAGCAAAACCTGTCTCCATGGTGTGAATAGAAATGGATGGTGCTCAGTGGCCCGCTCAGGGAACCCTTTGTCCTTCGGCGATGTCATTAGAATTGGAATTGCAAAAGCAATAAAATGAGATAATCTTGAAAATGCAGGTGTTTCCCCTGCCACTTTTGGATGCTATTATGCCGTACAAAAAAAACAAAAAACAATCCAAGACAAAACTATCTAAAGGCAGGCAAGGGGTGGATGTGCCGTGACCTGGCTGCTCTTTGCCGATATGACAGCAGCAGACAGATAAAGGTTGTTGTGTTTGTGTCACGTTTCCTTGTGTCCCTATTGGCATGAATAATGAAGGACAGTCACCTTGTTTATCTTTCAATTCAATATTTACTCCTTGTCAGATACATTTGGGGGCTTTTCATCATCAGTGCTCTCCAAGCGCCGGATTTTCTCAATAGTATTTGTCCTTGTTGTTAATGTTTGATGAGCACTACCATTGTGGTGGGGGTGTCCTACCTGTGCCACTTTTTTTTAACTGCGATTGATGTTTAGAGCATCTTCCCCAACATCACACTTCCTCCCAGAGGATTCCTCCCCTTTCCGGGACTCTTTCTTCTTTCCCTCAAGGTAAATTTGGACTAGATTGAATTAGGCAAGAGAAAATAGGTCAGTGACTTTGATCTGCCTATCGTCGCGTTATTGTTAAGGTTAAACCCATGACGTTACTTTCCACCAGCAGTTTAAGCCAGCTAATTCTTTTGTGCGCTTTAAGGAGTTATTCTTGGATGTGTTCCACATTTATGCACATACATTAATGCTCCTCTGTAACTTTACTAATGAACTTCCTGAAGAAATGTTTAGAATAGTAATAGATGAGCCACCTCCTCAACACGCTGCGTAAAATGTTAATGGTAAATGTTGAACATGTGAAAACTGCCTGTGCTGATTATGTCGTCTCATCCCAGGATGGTGGTTATTCCCTACAGTCAACCTCTCGGGGCTTTTATGTCAAAGAACATGGCATGTATATATCTTACATGTATTTTTGTAAGATGGATAATACGTAATTGATCTAAAAATAAATTTCTAACCCTGAATCCTCTGAATAAACGAGATGGCGTATCCCGTTTTTAGCACCAGCGCAGTGATGAGGAAGAGGGTAGACGTGGCCTTGGAGCAGCCTCTCCATAGAAATGTCGTGCACAATTAACCAGCAGCAGAGGGACCGTATGGCTGTCGTGTCTCCTGTTGTTCCAAGGTGAAGATTGGGCTGTTTCTGAAGGCACGGCGCCTGAAAAACAATGGTTACCCCATCAACCCTCCCTCATCTGCATGGTCAGACAGTCACACAGACGCCCCTCACACACTCTGTCTCCCTGCTTTGCACAATTTGTGCGGCTCCTAAAGCTCAGGGGCCGTTGGCGAGCACCTGCCGAAATGGCGTCGATGTCATGTTTAAACTAGGATACCACTGAGCTGGGTTAGCGGCTTTATTTCATTTGGCTCTGTGCAGGTCAGTTTCCCGGTCTAATAAGCTTGTTGACTGATAGAATCTTGTATTATTTTATTGAAGCTGTTAAAGAAAATTAATTTTGTCTAAAAGTTGTTTTTGTTGTTTTTTTAAAAATTTGACGGTTTGAGGGAAA